>NC_134484.1:327302590-327630671 GCF_040206685.1 Ascaphus truei
ATGTGGAGCTCTGTGCACAGCGGTGGGGGGGAGGAGTCACTGCCTGGCTGCTGCTTCCTGACCAATCCCATGCCCTGTCTGAGAGCTGTTCCTGCCTCCTGACCAATTCCATGCCCTGTCTCAGAGCTGTTCTAACAAAGGAAAAGCTGATTGGCTAGAAATAAAAACTTGGCAAGCTGCCAAAAATTCTGGGCATTACTGAATGAATACAAACAATAGACAGGGGTGCCCGACAGGGCCACCAACAGAAATCATGGGGCCCAGGACAAATGAAAGGAGCAGCCCCCCCCCCGAACCCATAGCGCACCTACCACGAAAAAATATCTTTTAGCGCACCTTTTATTAACTGTTTTCTTATTGTGATACAGAAAAAAACATTACAATGCAACCTGTTTATTTTTATATTTTCAACAAAAGACATGTGACTGCCTGCCTGGGTGACAGTGACTGGGTGGGTGAATGACAGTGACTGGGTGGGTGAATGACAGTGACTGGGTGGGTGAATGACAGTTGGGTGAATGACGGTGGGTGGGTGAATGATGGTGGGTGAATGACGGTGGGTGGGTGGGTGAATGACGGTGGGTGGGTGAATGATGGTGGGTGGGTGAATGACGGTTGGTGGGTGGACGGTTGGTTGAATGACAGTGGGTGGGTGGGTGAATGACAGTGGGTGGGTGAATGACAGTGGGTGGGTGAATGACAGTGGGTGGGTAAATGACAGTGGGTGGGTGAGTGGGTGAGTGGGTGAATGATGGTGGGTGGATGAATGAATGAATGAATGACAGTATGAATGACAGTGGGTGGGTGGGTGAATGACAGTGGGTGGGTGGGTGAATGACAGTGGGTGGGTGAGTGGGTGAATGACAGTATGGTGAATGACAGTGGGTGGGTGAATTATAGTGGGTGTGTGGGTGAATGACAGTGAGTGGGTGGGTGAATAACAGTTTGAATGACGGTTTGAATGACGGTTGGGTGAATGACAGTGGGGTTGAATGACAGTGGGTGGGTGAATAACAGTGGATGGGTGAATGACAGTGGGTGGATGGGTGAATGACGGTTGGTGGGTTAATGTTGAATGTGGGTGGGTGAATGACGGTGGGTGGGAGAATGACGGTGGGTGGGTGGGAGACAGTGACTGGGTGGGTGGGAGACGGTGGGAGGGTGGATGACAGTGACTGGGTGGGTGGGAGACAGTGACTGGGTGGGTGGGAGCCAGTGACTGGGTAGGTGGGAGACAGTGATTGGGTGACAGTGACTGGGTGGGTGGGAGACAGTGACTGGGTGACAGTGACTGGGTGGGAGACAGTGACTGAGTGACTGTGTGGGAGACAGTGACTGGGTGACAGTGACAAGGTGGGTGACAGTGAGTGACAGTGGGTGACAGTGACTGGGTGGGGTGACTTACCTTGACCGGGTGGGTGCAGCTTGCTGCCGGACGCTTTCCTCTCCTGTCCACGATATCCCCGCGGTAGCTGCCCGGGACGGGAGGTGGGCTTGGGGGCGCGGGAGGTGGGCTCGGGGGGGGGGCACGGAAGGTGGGCTCGGGGGGAGCGCGGGAAGCTGGCCGCGGGGGGAAGCTGGCCGCAGGAGGAGCTGGTACTTCCCCCTCCGTCCCACGTTGGAAGCGGGGGGGGTGGATGCGGGCCGCAGGAGGAGCTGGTCCTTCCCCCTCCGTCCCATGTTGGGAGCGGGTGGGGGAGATGCGGGCCGCAGGAGGAGCTGGTCCTTCCCCCCTCCGTCCCACGTTGGGAGCGGGTGGGAGAGATGCGGGCCGCACGAGGAGCTGGTCCTTCCCCCTCTGTCCCACATTGGGAGCGCGTGGGGGGGAGCGTGGGGGGAGCGGGCCCTGCGCATGCGCGCCGGGACTGCGGGGAATCGCCGCCATTTTTTTTAAACGTTTTTTTTTTTCATTTATTTAATTAACTGGCGCCCGGCCGCGGAGGGAGCCCGGACGGCCGGGCCCCCCTGACCCACGGGGCCCGGGACACCAGTGCCCTTTCTGCCCCGCTGTAGGCGGCCCTGGTGCCCGATGCTACATCCAATTAGTCAAAACATATAAAGTAATAAGTATAAAGTTTAAATACTTCAATAATAATAATATTTACTTGGTTATTTAGTTAAACCCATTGGCCAAAGCGTCCTAAGCCTGTATACCAACGTCAAGGTATAACCAAATGAATGCAGGTCCTAGCACTAAACTGTGTACCTTTCCATTTACCTCTGTATGAGGGGAAACAACCACAGTGAGTCCTGTCCATTCAGCAAAATGCTAGAACCTCCCAAGTTAAAAAGGTGGGGACGAGTGGGAGGAAGGGCCTACCTTGCCAGTCAGGAACTAAATTCAACACCCACCACATATATATATATAAAATGTGTGTCAAAAAGAGTGCTGCTGAGCGCGGCCAATGTTTACAAACACAAGACAGGGGTACCCAATGCTACATCCAATTGACAAAATATATAAAGTAATAAGTATAAAGTTTAAATACTTCAATAATAATATTTACTTGGTTATTTAGTTAAACCCTTTGGCCAAAGCGTCGTAAGCCTGCATACCAACGTTAAGTTATAACCTCATACAGAGGTAAATTGAAGGTTCACAGTGTAGTGCTAGGACCTGCATTAATATGGTTATACCTTGACGTTGGTATGCAGGCTTATGACGCTTTGGCCAAAGGGTTTAACTAAATAACCAAGAAAATATTATTATTATTGAAGTATTTAAACTTTATACTTATTACTTTATGTTTTGTCAATTGGATGTAGCATTGGGCACCCCTGTCTTTTGTTTGTATACATTGGCCACACTCAGTAGCACTCTTTTTGAGAGATATATATATATATATATAGTGCAGAATAAATGAGTTCTTCAGTATTCGGTGATACCTTTTTTATTGGACTAACAATTTATGTCATAGGACAAGCTTCCGAGAGTTATCCTCTCTTCTTCAGGTCAAGCAATACTGACATACAAAGGAATCTATGGCTAAAACAGTGTGGAGAGAGGGGAAAAAAAGAAAAAAACAACAACAGATATTTACTGTAGATAAGGTAGGGTGTTAAGTGTTTGAAGCCAGGGGACAGTGTCAAAGAAAGGTGGGGAGGGAAACTGGGGGGGGGGGGGAGAAAGTGTGGATAAGAATAGAGGCAAGCATATATATATATATATATTTCTATATATAATGTGGTGGGTGTTGGAGTTAGATTTTGCTGGGAATGTGTGCATTACGGAATGAATATATGCAAAGGGACTGCGTTGGTATGCAATGCAGAATGAACCCTGCTAAACACACAGAGGAGGGAAAAAAAGGGGAAAGACAACCAAACGGTATGGGTGGGGTGGTGCTCACAGGGAAGGGGGGTTAGGTAGACTGTAATAGAAAAGAATCCCTATAGTGTGGCACAAAGAGAAACACCCTAATTTAAAATTTAATCTTTATTAAGTAACTTAAAATAAAACTGTTTGGAGACCACAGAAACAGGATATAAACATAAAATAAAATCAATTAAAAGAACCGAAGAGGTGTAGGACTATAATGCTGATAGTGCAGTTTATTATATATCTCTGCAAATCAACATAATGTAACACTTAAATAGTGTGGGAACTGCCTATATAGTATCTTGAAAACACAGGAGGTAACCTGAGTAGGACCCTGTGATGAATCCCTACAGCCAATTAACTGAGAAGCAGGTAAAGGATAGGGATTTATGCACAAAAAGCTGCCAGTGTGAGAGTTCTCACTTAGACATACACAGGATGCTAGTGAATAATAGAGTCTGACCCAGCTAGGTGGGATGAGTAGCACAGAGCAAGGCAAAATGTCTGGTGAGAGTTAGCATATACAGTTTTGCTATTGACCCTTCTGAAAGGGAACACTCTCAATAGCCCCCCACACATACATACACACACAGGCTGCTAATGTAATAGCTGCACAGTGGTAGGCTATAAGAACTGCCCATGTGAATATGTCACTTGCTACCACACCATAACTTTATACGTCTAGCAGGACATGCTCCAGGTGTAAATTAACCAAGATAGGCATACCCTAAAGTCTGAGTGCTGTTGCTGCCAACGGCTGCAGTCTATGAAGCACTCAGACAAAACACAAGCCCACACCTCTTAGATGAGCCGACGTCACGTGGTGGTGACGTCAGATGTACCCTACATACGTTTCACCATAACTGGCTTCATCGGGGGCAGGTTCCAAGAGTTCCTGATAGGTTTATAAACCCTAATGTTGCCATGGTAGCCAACGCTAGCACTTGTTGATTGGAGCTGCTGCCTACCAATCACAACGCTTGTATGGATGACGCTCCCCCTGCATAAGAGGGAGGTAATGGAGCCACTGACATTTATTGCTGAGAACGCCCCTAAATGCTATAGCAATGCGCTGGGAGAAATAAAATAAACTGAACTGAAGGTGCTGACATTCTCCCTCATGTCTACCAGGGTTAACTGTATGGTAAAAGATCCCTATATGTTTAAAATGCTCAAGAGTGACATCATGTGCATATAACAATGCATATATATACACATTGATAATGACCCCTTGCATTGATACAGTCCCCAATTTAGGACCATGGTTAGACACAGTATTGCATCTAAAATAAAAGATGACTTGAGGAGAAAAAATGCAGGGGAAAGGGAGGGACACGATGGGTGACCAGGATGATGTGATGCTTCATGCTATGTGTAGCTACTAGGCAAAGAAGCAGAAGGGGTACCAGAAGGATGACAGGATGGTCAAAGAAAGGGAGTGTATTGAAACCCTTCATTTAATCCATCAAGGGTTAGGGTGGATAGTGTGAAAATCCATCTAGACTCCTTTTGTAGGAGTTTCTTATCCCAATCCGCGCCTCTGATGGTTGGTGTAACCCTATCTATTCCCTGAAATGTCAGGGATCCTTTGTTGCCCTGATGGTGTTCCCTCACATGTCTAGAGACTGGGGTATCCGCACAGTTCTTGACAGAGCCTATATGTTCCAGTATGCGGCGGCGAAACTCTCGGCCTGTTTTACCTACATACTGTATACCGCAACTGCAGGTAATAAGGTAGACAATTTTGGATGATTTGCAGTTGAAAAAAACACGTATGGTATATTCTTTGCCATTGTTGGTAAAAGTCTTACTGGTTTTAATGAATTGGCAAGCCTTGCAGGACCCACATTTGTAGGTTCCTTGTGGTTTGGGTGGAAGCCAAGAGCTCAGGAAATCTGACTTAGGTTTGGAAAAGTGACTATGAACCAGGACATCTTTAAGATTCCTGGATCGTCTACTCACCATTTGCTGGCTCATTATTCAGTACCTCTTTTAGATCTTGGTCCTGAAGTAATATATGCCAGTGTTTCTTATAGATATCTTTAATGTTTTTCCATTGAGCACTGTATGTGCCTATGAATCGTATGAGTTTCTTGTCCTCAATTTTTGTTTTTACACTGCAGGAGTGATGCTCTTGGGGTCACAAGTGCTCTGTGATGTGCCCTTTTGATAGTTTTGTGGCTATAGCCACGTTGTAAAAATTTGTGGCGCATAATCTCTGCGTGTGTTTTGAAATCAGCTATCCCAGAGCAGTTTCTCCTTATACGTAGGAATTGTCCTATAGGTATCCCTTTAAGTAAATATTATTATTATTATTGAAGTATTTAAACTTTATACTTATTACTTTATGTTTTGTGAATTGGATGTAGCATTGGGCACCACTGTCTTTTGTTTGTATAAATTGTCCATGATCAGAGCACTCTTTTTGACATATATATATAATGTGGTGGGTGTTGGAGTTAGAGCTTGCTGGGAATGTGTGCATTACTGAATGACTAATGCCCGGAATTTTAACCAATCAGAGAGCAGGGATTTCAATAATGCACGGAATTTTACTGCTTTGGCCTATAATAAGGGATAACAGTAATCTATGAGGTATATAGTATGTGCGGAGGTAACTTGGAAGCAGAGCTGGTGCAAATGGAAGCATTTACATCTTGACTGTTTTCCACCAATGCAGCATGGTAACTTGCTAATATTAAGGCCAGTAAGCATCAGCTTGCAATTTGGGGATTGCCAGCGGAGTTGGGGATGAGCTACTGTACAAAATGACATACAGTACATATTATAAGGGCATCTATAAAATGATATTCTATTATTATAACCTTATATTCAATGTAACAGCAAGTAAAGAAAATGGTGCAATGTGTCAGTGTGTTTTCTTCATCTTGATGCATACATTGTGTGTGTAAATATATAATATTTATTTTTATATATATATATATATATATATATATATATATATATATATATATATATATATACCCCCCAAGGAAGATCCCCCGATGTGGATCGAAACATTGGTTCTATGTGCTATATCTTCAATACAACTGTTGTTTTGGTTACCTACTGGGGGCTGTCGCCTCTTTGCCACCTTAGCTGTTGGTATGATATATATATATTTATTTATATCTACTATATATTTGTGAAAGCACTGTATGTTTGTCTGCATGGCCTGTGTCCCTCAGGCCAATGAGATTGGTCCCTTGGCCCGCCCGCCCCCGCACACCTCTCATTGGCCTGAGGCGGAGTGACGGGCCAAAGGTCCAACACACACACACACACACCCCCCCCCCCCCCCAAGCTCACACACCGGCGCCGCTACAGTCAAGAGCGCCCGGGAGACAGCGTGGGAGTGGCGCCAGCGCCCGGGACACAGCAGGGGAGCGGCCACAACACGCTGCCTCCCCCCTCACATGCACGTGGGAGCGGCCGGACGGGTGAGTGATGGAGCAGGCGGACGGGTACTGCGGTTGCCACACCTGCCTCACAGCCTCCACGCCGCCGTCCTACCCCCTCCCAACAGCTGCGGCTGCCACGGCCGCCTCACCGTGCCTCACAGGCCCCGCGCCGCTGTCCTACCCCCTCCCAACAGCTGCGGCTGCCACGGCCGCCTCACCGTGCCTCACAGGCCCCGCGCTGCTGTCCTTCCCCCTCCCTACAGCTGCGGCTGCCACGGCCGCCTCACTGTGCCTCACAGGCCCCGCGCTGCTGTCCTTCCCCCTCCCTACAGCTGCGGCTGCCACGGCCGCCTCACCGTGCCTCACAGGCCCCGCGCTGCTGTCCTTCCCCCTCCCTACAGCTGCGGCTGCCACGGCCGCCTCACCGTGCCTCACAGGCCCCGCGCTGCTGTCCTTCCCCCTCCCTACAGCTGCGGCTGCCACGGCCGCCTCACCGTGCCTCACAGGCCCCGCGCTGCTGTCCTTCCCCCTCTCTACAGCTGCCGCTGCCACGGCCGCCTCACCGCGCCTCACACCTGCTGCCTCCGGGGATAGCATGAAGGGGGGGGGAGGCATGCAGGGGGGTGAGAGAAGAGATGCAGGGGGGGAAAGATTACACACCCACTCACCCACCCACTCACCCAGGCACCCACCCACGCACCCACTCACACACTCACCCACCCACCCACTCACCCACTCACCCACCCACTCATAGTCACTCAAGTCACTCACCCACCCACCCAGTCACTCACTCAGTCACTCACTCACTCAAGTCACTCAGTCACCCACCCAGTCACTCAGTCACCCACCCACCCAGTCACTCAGTCACCCAACCACCCAGCCAGTCAGTCAAGTCACTCAAACCCACCCACCCAGTCACTCACGCACCCACCCAGTCACTCAACCCAGTCACTCACTCACCCACCCAGTCACTCAACCACCCACCCAGTCACTCAACCACCCACCCAGTCACTCAAAGTCACTCACCCACCCAGTCACCCACCCAGTCAGTCAGTCAGTCAGTCACTCAGTCACTCACCCACCCAGTCACTCACCCACCCACCCAGTCACACACCCACCCATCCAGTCACTCACCCACCCAGTCACTCAAGTCACTCACCCACCCACCCACCCAGTCACTCAACCACCCACCCACCCAGTCAGTCAAGTCACTCACCCACCCACCCACCCAGTCACTCAAGTCACTCACCCACACACCCAGTCACTCAAGTCACTCAAGTCACTCAAGTCACTCACTCACCAACCCAGTCACTCAAGTCACTCACCCACCCACCCAGTCACTCAAGTCACTCACCCACCCACCCACCCACCCAGTCACTCAAGTCACTCAAAGTCACTCAAGTCACTCACTCACCAACCCAGTCACTCAAATCACTCACTCACCCAAGTCACCCACCCACCCAGTCACTCAAGTCACTCACTCACCCACCCACCCAGTCACTCACCCACCCACCCAGTCACTCAAGTCACTCACCCACCCACCCAGTCACTCAAGTCACTCACCCACCCACCCAGTCACTCACCCACCCACCCACCCAGTCACTCACCCACCCACACAGTCACTCACCCACCCAGTCACTCACCCACCCAGTCAGTCACTCACCCACCCACCCAGTCAGTCACTCACCCACCCACCCAGTCAAGTCAGTCACTAAAGTCAGTCACTCACCCACCCACCCACCCAGTCAGTCACTCACCTACCCAGTCACTCACCAAACCCAGTCACTCACCCACCCACCCAGTCACTCAGTCACCAAAGTCACCCAGTCACCAACCCACCCAGTCACTCAGTCACCCACACACTCACTCAGTCACCCACCCACTCACTCAGTCCCTCAGTCAACCCACCCAGTCACTCACCCACCCACTGAGCTCTGAAGGGGGGGGAATTGGACATGTGAGAGGGGGGGGAACGGAGGTGTGAAGGGGGGAAGGGCCGGAGCTGTGAACGGGGGGGAGGGGGGAACCCAGCTATTAACACGGGGTCCACATTCATGTGCAGGGGGGCCCCGATTGCTGTTAACGGGGGAGAAAGGGGAAGGGGGGGAGAGAGGCCAATGGGGGGAGAGAGAGAGGGGGAGTGAAGAAAAAAAGAGAGGGAGGGGGAGCGGAGAGAGGGGGGGGAGCGGGAAAATTCAATGCCGGGCAACGCCGGGTATATCAGTTAGTGTGTGTATGTGTATATATATATATATATATATATATATATATATATATATATATATATATATATATATATTGTGACATAGTCCAAAGATGTTAGGCAGCTTTCTGCCCCATTTTAGAGCAGAAAGTGCAGGAATAGCTAAAAATGATCCGTTCCACAGCTTCCCATTAACTCAGGCAGCTGGATGGAAAATCCAGACCACAGATTACAATGGCTCTAGTTCTCCCTCACCTGCTCTTCTAATCACATGCACAGGTATTTAGAGCAGAGAGGTTTTGCATTTGACTCTCTCTCCTTGGAGCCTGGAGGCTGGGGGTATCGCTGCTCCCCTGCATCCAGTATCGGGGTTGACGGCCCCTCCACGTATCACAGTACCAGAGGATTTGCCTGGACACGGGACCGAGTTCCCACCACGAACAGATAAGACCAAACAAATGTTTACTGCTGTTGCTAAAAGACTGTGCTGTATCTAAGTG
Source organism: Ascaphus truei (assembly GCF_040206685.1). NCBI lineage: Eukaryota > Metazoa > Chordata > Amphibia > Anura > Ascaphidae > Ascaphus > Ascaphus truei. The sequence goes on from NC_134484.1 coordinate 327,312,014, forward strand.
ACCCTAAATGAGAGAGCATTGTTTTAAGCTGGGGAACCAGGTTAGTTGGCCAGCAGCTGTTAGAGAGACTGATTCTATGTGTAGTTAGATCCCTGAAAGGGATAGGATTTTGTTAATATAATTTGGTTTCTTTTTACTTGAAATAACAGTGTGGGAAATACTGTAACAATGAAATGAGTGAACTGCTGAATGAAAGTATCTGAGTACCTCTAACCTACACATGTTAAAGCTGCAGTACCTTACTTGGATGAAAATAAAGCAGGCAGAAGCCTGAGTTAAGCAGCTTAATACTTTGCATGATCCTGTTTTTGTATTAAATAACCCTAGAAGACTGTGTCGGGAAGAACCCAGACAGACGTCAGCACTACAAAAGAGGGGCGTTTGTCACATATGGTGGAGAATGCGGGCAGACACTAAAAAGTCTGTGGGTTTGCAAATAAATGCGGGGGTTTAAAATGGCCGCCCAGCTGAACTAAAGTACAGATGCTATGAGTGAAGTCTGTCCCGCTGTGTATATCAGTTGTGCTTCTAGCATACACAGAGAATGTGCGAAGTGTGGATGCAATAGCACCCTGAACCCAAACAGAAAACCAAAATGTTTTGCTGAAGAAAAAAAAAAAAAAATTTGCATCTAGCAAGTGCTGTTTGTAAAGCTTATGCCTTTTGCTGAAGTGAGTGAATTTGCAGCTAGCAAGTGCTGTATGTAAGCTGCTGAAGTAAGTGAAATTGCAGCTAGCAAATTGTCCCTGCCGGGTTTCTAAAATGGCCGACGTGAAATGTTTGTTGTGTAATGTACGTAACCATACAAAACAGTGTCCCTTCAGGCCATACTATGATCACGACCCTGGAGGAGAGCCGTACCCACAGATGAATTTAGTATGCTGGGCCTGTCGTGAAGTAGGTCACATGGAAGATGTGTGCCCCAAAATTTTCAAAGACAAACAGCTGCAAAAGCAAGCAACGCCCTGTGAGTGCAAGCAAGATGTGGAAGCTGATAACAGTGAGTGTGTGCCCAGGACCATTGATATCTCTGGAGCTAATAAAGCAAAAAGAAAGAAAACTGTTCCTCAAGTCACAGGGGAAGTGACCGAGCCACTTGAACCTGCACTGTCAGGACATGCGTCAGAAAGGCGCCGAGATGAGCAACAGCCCATAGGGCCTGGCGCAATCGTCCCAGGAATGACGACACGCCTAGAGATGACAAAGGCTACTGCTACCATCATAGGCAGAGAGCCAAGCGAATCAAAGAAAACAAGAACTGACTGGAAACTATGCTATGAGATGTCCCAGAAAGATGTGCAAAACTTCATCACAGAGTTGGGGGTTTCTCGGCAAGAGGCTAGCGCGCTTAAAGCAGAGCTGGAACTCTCACGCCATGAGGTCTACGCTCGCAGCACAGAGCTGTGTACATTGAAGAAAACCTATGAGAATACCCTGAGTAATTTAGAGACTGTAAAAAGAGAGAATGTAAGTCTGACACAGAAAAATTCAGACTTGACTGACCAGATCAGTGAAGGTGATGAGAAGCTTCACCAAGCAGAAAAAGTGGAGAAGCAATTGATCCAGGAAAAGTTAGAAATGCAGGAAGCACTGCAGAATACAGAATCAGCGGCGATCCAGGCGACACAAACTGCAGAGCTCCAAAAAATGGAGGCGCTGATGCAAACCCAGAGCAAGCACCAGAAAGAGGTGAAGACCCTGAGGGAGGTCTGGCACGATCAGGTTGAAGAGCTGCAGAAGCAGATGGCTGAGCGCGAGATACAGTGCGCCAAGAGAGAGGAGGTGTCCGTCCGTCAGGTGGTTTGCCTGACACTGCGCTATAAAAGCGAGATGGCCGATATCTACAAGCAGCTGGACCACACGGCAAATGAGGGGGCCCGGCTGCAGCTGGAGCTGGACAAGACCCGGAAGGAGCACCTGCAGCTGCAGGTCAAGAATAGAGAAAATGAAACAGAGTTAAACCTCGCTCTGAAACAGATGACGGACATGGGAGAAGCGGCTAAAGTGGTTCAGTCGGGCTATCAATCCTACCTCCTAACCAAGCAAGCTGTACGTTCCTATACGTGTATCTTCAATGCTGTTGCAATATTACGATTTGCTATAAAGATGAAGTTGGAGAAAGAGATTCCAAGGCTAAAAGAGACACGGTCACAAAAGGAGACCAGGGAAAGTAAACTCAATGCCCTCACTGATGACAAAGAGGAAGGAGAAAGAATTGACTTTGATTGTGCTGCTGTTATTCCAGAAACAGATAGGCACCCTCCTGAGAATATACTCCCTGATCTGGGATTCAAAAATCCAGATCCTCAATTTCATTTACGTTGTCCAGAAGATTATCAAACTAGTGGACACACCCAGGACAACACAGAAGATGTTTTAGCCAAGTGGGTGGCAGTTCCTGAAAAAACAAACTTGTTGACAGATCCTGATGACATGGTTAATATGGACTACGTTTGTACAGAGGCAACTAGGTCTCCAAAACCCAAAGGCCTGGTAATGGCCACAAAAGGGAAATCAAAGATTGAAAAGAAAAAACAACGAAGGTTAACACGGCGCCTGAATAGTTCCATATCTCACCAATCTGGACCACACTGTGGAGCCAAGGAGAATCTGGTCCAAGGGTCTCATCAGAAGCTAAAGAAACAGTCCAGTCATTTGCAGGTTGCAGCGGGCTATGAAATAAAGTCAAAGGATGCAATAGACTGGAAGTCAAAAAAAAAAAATATGTTTGGGGGAACTGACCGATTTATTTTTTTTATTACACGTGTGGACTATGTCACGGACACTTAACTATGCAAATAAGCATTTTGTCAATATTACAATGTTATATTGGTTCTCTGTGTTGAAAATGTAGCTAAACTACAAATTAATATACAGGGTTGATGGCCCTTAAGATTACAAGGCTGTAGTATAAGAGAAAAAATATTGGTAGCTTACAATATGGGAAAAAAAAAAAAAAATGCCCTTTTCGGTTGGTAAATTTATAATGAAGTTCATATTCGTGTCATGTAAATACTTAATGTTGTACTGAGCAGTTAGCTCAAGCATTTCAGGTAGGACGCTCACCCCAGTGAGGTCCATGGCCGCTCACCCCAGTAGGTGTGAGCTGGGGAGGGGGATATGTGACATAGTCCAAAGATGTTAGGCAGCTTTCTGCCCCATTTTAGAGCAGAAAGTGCAGGAATAGCTAAAAATGATCCGTTCCACAGCTTCCCATTAACTCAGGCAGCTGGATGGAAAATCCAGACCACAGATTACAATGGCTCTAGTTCTCCCTCACCTGCTCTTCTAATCACATGCACAGGTATTTAGAGCAGAGAGGTTTTGCATTTGACTCTCTCTCCTTGGAGCCTGGAGGCTGGGGGTATCGCTGCTCCCCTGCATCCAGTATCGGGGTTGACGGCCCCTCCACGTATCACAGTACCAGAGGATTTGCCTGGACACGGGACCGAGTTCCCACCACGAACAGATAAGACCAAACAAATGTTTACTGCTGTTGCTAAAAGACTGTGCTGTATCTAAGTGACCCTAAATGAGAGAGCATTGTTTTAAGCTGGGGAACCAGGTTAGTTGGCCAGCAGCTGTTAGAGAGACTGATTCTATGTGTAGTTAGATCCCTGAAAGGGATAGGATTTTGTTTATATAATTTGGTTTCTTTTTACTTGAAATAACAGTGTGGGAAATACTGTAACAATGAAATGAGTGAACTGCTGAATGAAAGTATCTGAGTACCTCTAACCTACACATGTTAAAGCTGCAGTACCTTACTTGGATGAAAATAAAGCAGGCAGAAGCCTGAGTTAAGCAGCTTAATACTTTGCATGATCCTGTTTTTGTATTAAATAACCCTAGAAGACTGTGTCGGGAAGAACCCAGACAGACGTCAGCACTACAAAAGAGGGGCGTTTGTCACAATATATACACTAGCTGATATACCCGGCGTTGCCCGGGATGTAATTTTGGGGGGGCGGGCGACAGGGTCAAGTCACTCACCCACCCACCCAGTCACTCAAGTCACTCACTCAAGGTCACTCAAGTCACTCACTCAAGTCACTCACCCACCCACTCAAGTCACTCACCCACCCACCCACTCAGTCACTCAAGTCACTCACCCACCCACCCACCCACCCAGTCACTCAAGTCACTCACCCACCCACCCAGTCACTCAAGTCACTCACCCACCCACCCACCCACCCAGTCACTCAAGTCACTCACCCACCCACCCACCCAGTCACTCAAGTCACTCATTCACCCACCCAGTCACTCACCCACCCACCCAGTCACTCACCCACCCAGTCAGTCACTCACCCACCCACCCAGTCAGTCACTCACCCACCCAGTCACTCACCCACCCAGTCACTCACCAAACCCAGTCACTCACCCACCCACCCAGTCACTCAGTCACCAAAGTCACCCAGTCAATGTCACCCACCCAGTCACTCAGTCACCCACCCAGTCACTCAGTCAAGTCACCCACCCACCCAGTCACCCACACACTCACTCAGTCACCCACCCACTCACTCAGTCCCTCAGTCAACCCACCAAGTCACTCACCCACCCACTGAGCTCTGAAGGGGGGGGGATTGGACATGTGAGAGGGGGGGGAACGGAGGTGTGAAGGGGGGAAGGGCCGGAGCTGTGAACGGGGGGAGGGGGGAACCCAGCTATTAACATGGGGGCCACATTCATGTGCAGGGGGCCCCGATTGCTGTTAACGGGGGAGAAAGGGGAAGGGGGGGAGAGAGGCCAATGGGGGGAGAGAGAGAGGGGGAGCAAAGAAAAAAAGAGAGGGAGGGGGAGCGGAGAGAGGGGGGGAGCGGGAAAATTCAATGCCGGGCAACGCCGGGTATATCAGCTAGTGATATACCCGGCGTTGCCCGGGATGTAATTTTGGGGGGGCGGGCGACAGGGTTGGGCTTCCCCCCCCTTGACAGCTAGGTGGGTGACTCAGTTGACTGAGTGTGTGGGTGGATGGGTGACTGAGTGGGTGGGTCGGTAACTGAGTGGGTGGGTCGGTGACTGAGTGGGTGGGTGGGTCGGTGACTGAGTGGGTGGGTGACTTTGGGTTGGTTTGACTTTGGGTCGCTGGGTGGGTGGATGACTTTGGGTCGCTGGGTGGGTGACTTTGGGTTGCTAGGTGGGTGGGTGACTTTGGGTCGCTAGGTGGGTGGGTGACTTTGGGTCGCTGGGTGGGTGGGTGACTTTGGGTCGGTGGATGGGTGGGTGACTGAGTGGGTTGGGTGAGTGGGTGGGTGAGTGAGTGGGTGGGTGTGTGAGTGGGTGGGTGAGTGGGTGACTGGGTGAAAGTGGGTGACTGGGGGAAAGTGGGTGACTGGGGGAAAGTGGGTAACTGGGGGAAAGTGGGTGACTGGGGGAAAGTGGGTGACTGGGGGAAAGTGGGTGAGTGAGTGACTGGGTGGGTGTGTGGGTGGATGTGTGGGTGTGTGGGTGACTGGTGGGTGACTTTGACTGGGTGACAGTGGGTGGGTGGGAGACGGTGGGTAACTGGGTGACAGTGCGTGGGTGGGAGACAGTGGGTGACTTACCTTGACCGGGTGGTGTTTCCTGGCGGCAGACAGTTCCCCTCCTGGCCCGGATATCCCCGTGGTATCAGGCTTGGGCAGGAGGTGGGTTCGGAAGCTGGCGGGGGGCAAGAGTGGCAGGCTGGGGCAGGAGACCCGCGCCATGTGAGGGTGCGTGCAGGAGGCCGGGGGAGTGCAGGAGGCCGGGGGAGTGCAGGAGGCCGGGGGAGTGCAGGAGGCCCGGCCCGCACTTCCCCTCCGTCCGGGAGCGCACGTGATAGTGCGTGCAGGAGGCCGGGGGAGTGCAGGAGGCCGGGGGAGTGCAGGAGGCCAGGGGAGTGCAGGAGGCCGGGGGAGTGCAGGAGGCCCGGCCCGCACTTCCCCTCCGTCCGGGAGCGCACGTGATAGTGCGTGCAAAAGGCCGGGGGAGTGCAGGAGGCCCGGCCCGCGCTTCCCCTTGTCCGGGAGCGCACGTGATAGTGCGGCTGGGGATGTTGCGGAGCGTGCGGGTTTGGGGGAGGTGGGGGAGAGAGTGAGGGGCACCGGGAGAGGGGAGAGGGGGGTGGGGAAGGTGAGCTGCGGTCGACGGGTGAGAGTGAGGCCAAGCAACAGAGAGAGAGTGTGTGTGTGTGTGTGTGTGTGTGTCCCTCCCCTTTGGCCCGTCACTCCGCCTCAGGCCAATGAGAAGTGTGCGGGGGCGGGCGGGCCAAGGGACCAATGAGATTTCCCCTAGGGACACAGGACATCCAGACAGGCATACAGGGCTTTCACTAATATAGTATAAGATATATATAAATAATGGAAGGGAATATATTGGGCGCCTGATACTAATGTCTTCTACCAAACATCTAATGGTTGTATATTACATCTGTGTGATGTTTGTCACACTACCCCGAGACTTTAGTATCAGGCACCAGATTGTCACGCTGTGCTCACCACAAACAGGACGAGACCCCGGTACTGAGAGGGGAGTAGTAACAACACCAGTCACAGGCACGGGGGCCACGTCCGGAGTGTAGGTTTGTCTTGACAGCAGGGTCAGGGATATAGATATCAGAGTTGTCTTTATACTTGCCGAGTTCAGTGTAGGAGATATCCGGAGCGTAGAAGGTACTTTTGCCAAAGTCAGGGTTGGAGGGTGGAGAGTGGTCGAGGTGCAATGCCGAGTTCAGGATTAGAGAGGAGCGAGGAGTCAGAGGTAGCCAAGATCAGGAGAAAGAGGTTGGAGTAGTCAAAGCAAGCCGGTTCGGTACACAGAAGATCAAAAACTGGAACAAAGCAACAGGACAGGGACAAGGCAGGAACAGCAAGGGTAAACACAGAGTAACAGGAATCTATGCTCAGCCAATGTGCCTATAACATTGGTGAGCATATATAGGCTGGATCAGCCAGCCCCCATGGGGGGTGGAGTGGGGGCGCGGCCTCTGTGGTAGCTGTGATAGGTCCAGGACTCAACGAGCGGGTGTAGCTGTTTGTGCAGCTAAAGAATGCATCTATGAGCAGGTGCAGCTGTTAGTGCAGCTAATGAATCTTGACACGGAGCTTGGGGGCGTGGTGCACGTGTCACATGCGAGCTCTGTGCGCAGTCAGTGTGCGTCATGATCCGGGGTGGAGCCAGAGTCCGCGGCGTCGGATGACGCCATTTTGGCACACGTGCATGCTGCGCGCATCTGGTAAGGAATGTGGTCCACAGGCACCCCGCGCGTGCGCGGTGGTGCTCGAGAGTATGCGTGGAGCGGCTGTACTTCGGTAATCCTTACACAAATATATTCTCTTCCGTTTTGCACAGTTTCTATCTGACATAGGTAGTCAGTCTTATATATTTTTTGGCAGCCGCCCTTCACTAATTTATTGCTAATTATTTGGGTTATTCACTAATTATATAAATTTCATATGTTAGCGCTACATTATCATTTTTTGCACTATATATATATATATATATATATATATATATATATATATATATATATATATATATATATACAATGAAAGTATTTTCTATCAGCATAGGATTGTATATTTTAATATCTGTTTAGTAAATACAGTTGTGTGGAAAAGAAAGTACACCCTATTTGAATTCTATGGTTTCCATATCAGGACATAATAACAATCATTGTTCCTTAGCAGGTCTTAAAATGAGGTCAATACAACCTCAGATGAACAACAACACATAACATATTACACCGTGTCATGATATATTTAACAAAAATAAAGCCAAAATGGAGAAGCTATGTGTGAAAAACTAAGTACACCCTTACTGCTTCCATAGGAAATATACTGGACACGTAACAAGCTCCTATTGAACCCCCAAAATAACCACAACATATATATAAGCATTTGAGTGTCACAGAGGAGTGCTACTGAGCATGGCAATATATATTTAAAACCAGAGACAGCACATAAAACACAGACAAAGCTCAGTTTTAGCACATTCAGTGAAAATCATACACGGTACAGTGCCTAAATATATATGTATAAATATCTATTAAGTAAAATGGTCTTTTAGTTTGACATTTTTGGCCAAAATTGTTGTAAGCCCCTGAGCCAACGTCACGGCAGACCACAATTGCCATGCTCAGTAGCACTCCTCTGTGACACTCATATGCTTATATATATATATGTTGTGGTTATTTTGGGGGTTCAATAGGAGCTTGTTAGGTGTCCAGTATATTTTACAATTGTGTTTCAGCTAGTCCTGGCTGATTGGAGGTTGGCAACCTCCTACTTAATTTAAGCTCACCCCCTCCCACATTTAAATGGTTAAGGGCTCACTCCATAGCATCTTCCACTCAGGGGAACTTGTTTGCTTGCAGGATGGTTGTGACATCTCTAATACAGAGTGCTTTTCCTGGTAATGTACAGGTTAATAAAGGCTTCAATCAGACTTAGAACTTTGCAACTAATATTGACAGATTTACTATAAATCATTCTTCCTGTTATTACACAGGTTATTAAGAATTTATATTTGCGTTAGGGACCCCTGAATTGTGGTCTGCCGTGACGTTGGCTCAGGGGCTTACAACAATTTTGGCCAAAAATGTCAAACTAAAAGACCATTTTACTTAATAGATATTTATACATATATATTTAGGCACTGTACCGTGTATGATTTTCACTGGATGTGCTAAAACTGAGCTTTGTCTGTGTTTTATGTGCTGTCTCTGCTTCCATAGGAAGTAAGATGCTAAGTAGCAGACAGGTGCTGCTAGTCAAATGACCTTGATTAATTGATCATCAGCAAGTGTGACCAGCTCTATAAACGCCGAAGTTTTAGCAGTTTGCTGGTCTGAGCATTCAGGTATGTATTAACACAATGCCAAGGAGGAAAGATATCTGCAATGAACATAGAGAAGCAATTGTTGCTGCCCATCAATCTGGAAAGGGTTATAACGCCATTTCCAAACAATTTAAAGTCCATAATTCTACAGTAAGAAAGATTATTCAAAAGTGGAAAATATTCAAGACAGTTGCCAATCTTCCCAGGAGTGGACGTTCCAGCAAATTCCCCCAAGGTCAGACCGTGCAATGCTCAGAGAAATTGCAAAAAAAACAAGAGTTACATCTCAGACTCTACAGGCCTCAGTTAGCATGTTAAGTGTTAAAGTTCATGACAGTACAATTAGAAAAAGACTGAACAAGTATGGTTTGTTTGGAAGGGTTGCCAGGAGAAAGCCTCTTAACTCTAAGTGGCAGCACGGCTTAGGTTTGCAAAGTTGCATCTGAACAAACCACAAGACTTCTGGAACAATGTCCTTTGGACAGACGAGACCAAAGTGGAGATGTTTGGTCATAAGGCACAGCGCCACGTTTAGCAAAAACCAAACACAGCATATCAGCACAAACACATCATACCAACTGTCAAGCACGGTGGTGGAGGGGTGATGGTTTGGGCTTGTTTTGCAGCCACAGGACCTGGGAACCTTGCGGTCAGTGAGTCGACCATGAACTCCTCTGTATAACAATGTATTCTAGAGTCAAATGTGAGGCAACCTGTTTGACAGCTAAAGCTTGGCCGAAAGAGGGTCATGCAACAGGACAATGATCCCAAGCACACCAGCAAATCTATAACAGAATGGCTGAAAAAGAAAAGAATCAAGGTGTTGCAATGGCCCAGTCAAAGTCCAGACCTCAACCCGATTGAAATGCTGTGGCTGGACCTTAAGAGAGCTGTGCATAAACAAATGCCCACAAACCTCAATGAATTGAAGCAACGTTGTAAAGAAGAGTGGGACAAAATTCCTCCACAACGTTGTTAGAGACTGATAAAGTCATACAGAAAACGATTACTTCAAGTTATTGCTGCTAAAAGTGGTTCTACAAGCTATTGAATCATAAGGTATAATTAGTTTTTTACACATGGCTTCTCCATTTTGGCTTTATTTTTGTTAAATAAATCATAACACGGTGTAATATGTCAAGGATTGTTGTTCATCTGAGGTTGTATTTACCTCATTTTAAGACCAGGAACAGATGATTGTTATTATGTCCTGATATGTAAAACCATAGAATTCAAAGAGGGTGTACTTTCTTTTTCACACCACTGTATGTGCCATAACAAAAAAAGCTGTTTTATTTTGTCATTGATTTATCCTAGTGGATACACTGACAGGCGTAAGGGAACATTTTGCAGATTACGGTACATGGGCCAAATTGTCCTTATCTGACATTAATTTCTGTATTGTTATACAGCATGACATGTCTACATAGCCATGATGTTCCCTTCTGAAAAAGGCGCAGGTTACTATCCTCATCCCAAGTGACTAATTCAAGTTAATGTTTGTAATGAATTTATTGAGATTTCAGGACTGTAGTAGATGTTTTAGTTCTATCGGAAACTAAGTTCAGCAGCATTGAGAGAACATTAATATGTATGATTGGAAACAGGTGACAAAAAGGAAGAGACATGAGAAAGATGGCAATGACCTTGAACTTTCATTTGTCAGCAAACAAGACAGATAGACAGAAACAGATGCTTAACTCTCTTTCTTTCCCAATCTTTGGGAGGTGAAATGATGCTTAACCCCTTTAATGCTGGGTTGATAGGCAGAACATTACACAGTATTGAGACGATTACAATTGAATCTCATTAGTCCTTGTTTTGGGACAAAAATAACTTGGCCTTATAAAGCATATGCAAAACATTTTGTGCAAATAGGAATAATTTCATTTTTCATTTCAAGTGTTCAGAGTTAAAGAATGTATCTCAGTTCCATCTTTTGCAACCTAGTGTAGAAGGGCCTACAACATAAACATTAAAATAAATGTAAATATATCTTAATCACATGTAGCCAGGTCCCCCTCTGTCGCCCCCCCCTCACCTTGCTGGCGATCGCAGGTGCCGCCGAGCCCCATGGCGGTCCCGTCGGCTGATCGCAAGAGTAGGGGCGGGTAGGATCCTGCTTCGGGGGTTGCCGGGGACGCGTGCGGCCGGTTGCTAGGGCTGCGATCGCATTGCGAGGACTCTCAGCGCTCCCGAAGCAGGGCGCCGCCATTTTCAATGTAGTTGCGCATGCGCAATGGGTCGCGGCATACAGTGGCCACTACGGAGGTTGGCGCATGCGCAAGACAAGCGCGCGAACGGGGGCAAATAAGAGGAGGGCTCTAGTTAGGGACTACAAGTCCCATGAGCCTTAGGGGACCCCACGTGACACCAGGGAGCCAATAGGGCTGTAGCATCTCCCTGCAGAGGAGATTAGATACATTTCGCGGGGTTTTGCAGCAAGGCAGTCGGCATCAGGAGCAGCTAGGGGAAGGTGGTAGGGTGCAGGAGTCAGTGACTCCCTGCCCTAGGCCAGCAGCCCCCTAGGCCCCAGATAGCCCTGAGCCACCAGTAGTATTGAGTTGTTTCAGGGACAGGCCTCAGGTTAGGGACCCTGCCCCTTACCATCCAGAGCCAGTTAGGGACACAGCGGACGCTGCGCTTCCATTCAGAGGCTTGGGATCAAGCCTGCTCAGCAGAGAGAGCGGAACCGTACCAAGGGTGGACCGCCCTAACAGATCTTCTCACCGGAGGAACCGGACATCACCCTAAAGCTCGTCTGATCCTTTGTGAAGAGTCTTTAACGCCCAGGTGCCGTCGCACTGGGCAGGTAACGTTACGCACGTGCACACACGAAAGTACTCTCACATAGTGGCAGCGCTGACCACGGGACAAGGGGGGTTATTCTGTGGACACGGTGTGGGGGTGTGGGGATTATGCCATATCCTTATGCAGTGCTAACCTTTAATGTGTTTAGTAAATGTTATGCTCATATATGCAGTAAAGCCTGTTCTGTTTTACAACTGTTTGCTTAATGTGATTGTTTCCTGGGAGGGCCTCCTCCCACTCCGTTGGGATCCCTCCCAGGTGGAGGCGTTGCACCACGAGATTGTATTATATGTATGTACCCCAGGCTCCCCGAGCGGAGGCTTAGGCTCCTGAGAGCCACACAGGTATACACAGCAGGTAGTAGCGTCTGTATTCACAGGGAATACCCGTTACACACAGATTACAAATATGTGCAGTATATACATAACATAAATCTTTTCTGAATATGGCCTTTGTGCTTTGCTTAGATACTCAACCTTTGTCATTTTAATTCTGATCCAACTCCGCAGCAACATAATTGAAAACATATTGGAAAACGTAAAATCATTGATCTTTGGCAAAACGGCATAGTACAGTATGCTCTTTCTGACAGTTTAGATGCTGTGTTACCATTATCAATTGTCCAATGCATGTTACATGACTGCTTCTGTAGATTCATTAATTTATAATCATTTTATGGTACTCGTGGAAAACATTAATTTATGATACATATTTATAAACTCTATAAACTGTTTCACAACCCAGCTGTCGTTAACATGAAAAGTACACTACATCCATCCAATATACATAAAAATGTATAAAATGCACACCACCCATTTGATTCCCAGATGAGCTGTGTGCTCTCCTCAATGTTCTGTTGAGTCACTGTCCGGGTACAGAACACTTTTTTGGTCTGGCACACAATGTAAAGCACCAATATCCTGAACATATCTTGTTTCTTAAAACATAGGGCACATGACTGAGACTTCCGGTGATGTCACCGTGAATGGTGGGGTAGGCAAAGAGCTCCCGACACCCTCCATACAAAGCGACTAAATCTAGCACCCCAAACGACGAAAACACCCCCCAAAAGTGGCCAGTACCCTCCCCAAGAACTCGGACATGACAGGGAAGCAGCAGAGGAAAACTCAGAACCCTGTTACAAAGTTTTTACAGCCGGCTCAGCGACAGATGGAGCCGTCCTCAGACCCCAAGATGGCGGCGAGGAGCACGAGCACGCCGCGGAGGCCGCAATGCTCGGCCAATTTGTCCCGCCCCAGCAGGAACTCAATAAAGAATTCTTTGAGTCCCTGCTCCTCAGAATGCGAAGGGGATTTCTGGAGGACCTTGAGACGGTCCTACAAGATATCAGAGCGGATCTGGGGACCCTAACCGCAAGAACCGAAGCAATTGAGACACAAATGAACACAATCTTGACAGCCCACTGTAACACAGAGGACGATATGGCAAGGATGGGTCATGAGATTGCTGACCTCAAAAGCGCCCTCGAGGACCATGAAAATCGGGACCGTAGGCAAAATCTACGCTTCAGAGGAATACCTGAGTCAGTCCCGCCGGAATCCATTCAGCCATACCTGAAGAAACTATTTCTAAACTTGGTCCCTGAGCTGTCCGAGCACGATCTCCAGCTCGACAGAGCCCTCGGGCCAAAATCCCCTGACCCAAACCGCTCCAGGGACGTGATTGCGAAATTCCACGTCTATGCCGCGAGAAGGGCTGGAGAAGTTCAAGTGGAAGACTACACCGTCCAGATTTACAGTGACCTATCCAGGACCACGGTCATAAAGAGGAAGGAGATGAAGCCCCTCACGACTCTCCTACGAGACCGGGGAGTCAACTATTGTTGGGGCTTCCCCTTCAAACTAATAGTCCCCAGGAATGGAAGATTCTACACTATTTCGGACCCAGAGGACACCAACGATTTTCTAAAGGCCCTCGGTATCACCCCCCCCCCCCCCCGCGGGAAGAGGACTGCCCCCCCGCATGGCACGATCTGAGTCCGCGGAAACCCCACGAGCCTCAGAACGACTCGCCAACCAGAGGGCCCACTGAGTCAAACACCATCCAGCCGTGTCCCAGACGGCATTTTTCCTCCCTGCTCCCCCACTTGGCTACCCCCATACCCAACAACCCACTTACCTCCCCTTACGCAACCCTGCGCTAATCCTTGAGCCATCAAAGAAACGATCGGCTGGAATCGCTTCCCCCCCTCCCCCCCCTCCCCCCGTACAGGGTCTTACACTTGAACGGAACTGCTCAGATCCCCCAACCTCCCCCCCCTCCTTACCTCACTCCGTCTCGCCCTCTCGCGCCCGGACTGCCCACTCCACGCCTCGACCGACGTCCATCTTCCAGCACAGACGAGCCATCCCCGAGGACCAGCCGAAGAGATAAGGTGCCGCGAGACCTTCCCTTCCTCCACAACGACAGACCGGGTGTAGCGTGAGACTGCCGGCTAACGCACCCCACCGCACAATGACCCCGGGTATCCAGGAGAAGGGGGGTCGTAACGGGCCAGAGGCGCTGGGCTGAACACTCCACAGGACCGCTTTTCCAGGAGAGCCCGGTTCCCCGCGCCCCAGCAGCCCAGACAATGCAGCTGAGCACTCCCCCAGGATTCCCAGCTGCGGCGCAAGCCCAGAACCCTGGAGCAGAGGACTGATTCCCCCCGCTAGCAGTCCCTGAGGGAATATGCGTGGAGAGAAGGTAGAGCACTGCCGAAAAAAGTAGGGCTGGAGGCTGAGTAGTGAAAATTAAAAATGCTTTAATAGAGATGCATGGTAGCAAAAGCTACATAAAAAGGGTCCTCTAATGCATTTCGCGCTAAAAAGCGCTAAATAGCGCTCTTTGATAAAGCGCTATTTAGCGCGAAATGCATTAGAGGACCCTTTTTATGTAGCTTTTGCTACCATGCATCTCTATTAAAGCATTTTTAATTTTCACTACTCAGCCTCCAGCCCTACTTTTTTCGGCAGTGCTCTACCTTCTCTCCACGCATATTTGATCTACACCACGGACGGATGCATGCGTATATGGAGCATAAGGGGTCTATCATGTGAGTCATTTATCTGTATTTCTTACATTGTGACTGTGACTATAGGGTATTTGCATGGCTCCAGCCTTTGGTTCAGGACACCATCCCTCTCTATAGTGAATGCACTGGGAGTCCTTTTATATAGGGGCTGTTTTGTGATTTCATTTTGAGGGTGGTTATATGCTTTCTGTCCATATCAGGCTTTATTTGGTGAGCTATATACCCTGTCACATATATACATTTTTTCATTGATTTGACTCAACGCTTGACTCCTGGGCTATATTGCCTTCATTGCACTATTCTGGGAATTAGAAGCACCATACAGAGATTCATTTCTCATCCTTTGCTGCAGTCCCTGAGGAAAGGTTGTATACCCCAAGCCTACCCCCTTCCCCTCCCCACCCCCCCTGTCCCCCCAGCCCAGTCCCCCGTACACCCCCATACTCCCGCAGTCATCGGTTGACCCCCCCCATAAAAAAAGAGCCCGCCACAAATGTACAGTTATAGGATAAAAATGGAAGACCAATTGAACTCCCTATGTACTCCCATACTATGTTTCATGAGCGCACCCCCCCCCCCAGAACGAAGATGATTGTAACATGATAATAATGTGTAGCATCTGCCTCAACGCCATGTCCCCGCGAACTCGTCCCCCTCCCTCCCCCCCCCCTCCCCCTCCTCCCTCCCCCCCCTCCCCCATCCCTCCTCTCCCTCCCCCCCTCCAGCCTCTCCCTACCCCCCTCCAGCCTCTCCCCCCCCTTCCCTCCCCCCCCCCCCCTCTCCCCCCGCTCCCCCTCTTACCCCCCGCACACTCGGATCAACGGGGCAATCTAAGCCCACTATTGTAGATCTATGCACCCCTCTGAGCTCCCTGTATCAAAACAAAATTGATTGTAATATGATGAGAATGTGTTGCACTTGTACAAACGTCATGCCCCCCCTCCTCTTCTCCCCCCTACCCTGCCCCCCCCCGTTCCTCATGCCCCCCGCACACCCTGGTTTAAGGGGCAATCTAAGCCCGCCACTGTAGATCTATGCACCCCTAGGGGCTCCCTACGCTAAACCTCAGTTGAATATAATGTGAAGATAAAGTGTTGCACTTGTTTCAATGCCATGTCCCCACGATCGCACATCTCCCCCTCCGCCCTCCCCCCCTCCCTCCCCCCATCTTCCCCCCCCCCCCTTTCCCCTGGCACACTCAAGATTTAGGGGCAATCTAAGCTCATAAAGATGGATCTATACACCCATAGGGGTCTCCTGCACTTAACCAAAGCTGATGCTAATGTGATGATAATGTGTTGCACCCTTACTAATGCCAGACCCCCACGAGTTCCCATCTCCCGCCCCTCCCCCCCCTCTTCCCCCCCACCCCCCGCACCCCCTCTTACCCCTTGCACACTCTGATCAACGGGGCAATCTAAGCCCACTATTGTAGATCTATGCACCCCTCTGAGTTCACTGTATCAAAACAAAATTGATTGTTATGTGATGAGAATGTGTTGCACTTGTACCAACGTCATGTCCCCCCCTCCCACCCCTCCCCCCTCCCCCAACAAAAAAAGAGGAGTCGCTGTACTGATAAAAAACACTGTCCCCTTTGTCCCCGCTAACATAACTAGAGACCCAGAAGGAAGGTACCTACTCCTGAAGGGCACCCTGTCAGGAACTCCAATCTCTATCATTAATGTATATGCCCCCAACGAAAACCAGGTCCATTTCCTCCAGAGCCTACTGGACTCTTTAGACCAATCAGTACTCTCCTCCCTTCTAGTGGTCGGAGACCTTAACATGGTTCTTTCGCCAGACCAAGACAAATCTAATATGCCCACTACCACCCACACAGCTCAGACTCAGAAAAAAGCGAAAAAGTTCAGAGAGATCAATTCCTAACGGAGCACTGAAAGATTCAGCCACTGTAGCACATCTTGGAATTGGGACTATTTCTACTGGACTTCCATCCATTGTGGACTGATCAGGCGCCGGTATCTCTCTTTTATTTATGCTGTTCATCTGATTGTACTATCAGTTTCACCAGGCTGCCTATCTACCAATAGGGTTCCCCCTCTTAACAGGGTACATTGTTATTCCCATTAGCGCTTTTTTACATCACCTTTTTTTCTTTTATCAGAGAGATCATACAAAACTTTTCCCTCACAGATATTTGGAGGGCCCAGCACGTAGGCCAGAGGGACTACACATTCTTCTCAGCTCCGCATCAGTCTTACTCGCGGATCGACTATTTGCTAGGCACCACAAACGTTCTCCAGGCGGCCTCCCACACCAATATAGGCCCAATCACGTGGTCTGACCACGCCCCAGTCAAGTTGACCCTCTCTCTGCCTTTTGTTAAGAGCTCCACATATAAATGGAAACTTAATGACTCTCTCCTCAATGACCCGCAGGTAGTGGAATCAATCAAACATAAATTAGCCTCATTCTTTGAAATAAACAAAGGGTCAGTCTCAGCAGCGTCAATGCTCTGGGAAGCATACAAAGCTACAATCAGAGGAGATCTTATCTCACTAGCCTCCCATAAGAAAAAAACGAAGCTAAAAGCGCAAAAAGCACTAACAGACAAGATCCTAGCCCTGGAGCAACAACACAAAAAGGCCCCCTCCAAAAGACTATTTAGAATACTTGATAAAACAAGAACAGAGCTAAAACTATCCCAACTAGAAGAGGTAGAGAGAGCGCTCAAATGGACCAACCAAAGGTTCTACGACAGGGGCAATAAGGCAAACAAACTCCTAGCGTTAAAACTAAGAGGTATTAAGGCAAAAGCCCAAATCACGAGGATCCGCACAAAACGTGGCCAGATTTCCTATGTCGAGAAAGAGATTGCTCAGGAATTTGCGAACTTCTACGAAGATCTTTTCAATCTTCACCCCCCTAACCTAGAGAAGGATACCGCCGATATTGCCTCGCAATACCTGGCTCGGTGTAATCTACCCTCTCTCACTGAGGAGGAGCTCGAAACCCTGAACCACAAAATCTCGCAGGAGGAACTGACCCAAGCCATAAGCTCTCTCAAAATAGCCAAAACCCAAGGCCCAGACGGCTTTTCGAATGCCTACTACAAAAAATTCATATCGTCCCTTTCCCCCTACCTAATTGATATGTTCAACGCCTTTCTAGAAGGAGAACCGATCACGGGCACAATTTCAGCTGCCAACTTAGCCATTATCCACAAGGAAGGAAGGGACCCGCTACAATGCGGTAATTACAGACCGATCTCCCTGCTTAACACAGACCTTAAACTCTTCACCAAGATCCTCGCAAACAGACTAAACCCTATTCTCCCCAGACTAATTCATATAGACCAAGTGGGCTTCGTGTCAGGAAGACAGGCCTCTGACAACACCCGTAAAATTCTTGATATTATCGACCATGTGCATCTCAATAAACTCCACGCCATGATTCTAAGCCTGGACGCCGAGAAGGCTTTTGATCGGATCAAATGGACCTTTCTTGACCAAACCATGATTAAATTTGGCTTTTCAGGCCCCTTCCTCGAGGGTGTCCGGGTCCTATACCAGAACCCCACCGCATATCTAAAACTCCCGGGAGGACACTCAAATCCAATCCTGATAAGAAATGGTACCAGGCAGGGCTGCCCCCTTTCCCCATTACTATTTGCAATCTCCATTGAACCGTTAGCATCGCAAATTAGAGACGAACCAAATATCAAAGGCATATCAATCGCTGATAAAGACTACAAAATCTACCTTTTCGCGGATGACGTTATTCTGACCCTCGCTGACCCACATATCTCCCTCCCTAACCTACAAAAACTATTGGACCAATTCAGCCAGGTCTCAGACTATAAGATAAACACAGATAAATCTGAAGCGCTTAACCTCTCCCTCCCAGACCCCATTTGGAAACTCCTGCAGTCAAACTATAAGTATAAATGGAACACCTCCCACATAAAATACTTGGGAATAAAAATTACTAGTTCATATAGCTCCTTGTACCAAACTAACTACCCGCCCCTATTTGACCAAATCAAAAGAGACCTAGACGCGTGGAACGCATACCAGATTTCCTGGTTTGGCAGAATTGTGTCCGCCAAAATTAATATCCTCCCCCGTCTATTGTATTACTTCCAAACACTCCCAGTCCCAGTTCCACTAGCCGAATTAAGAAATATACAGTCGCAAATCCTATGCTTCATATGGAGACAACGCAAACCTAGGGTCCCGAGGTCGGTACTCCTGTCTGCAAAGACAAGATTGGACTGGGGGCCCCTGACGTGGTTAGATATTACCAAGCAGCTCACCTGAGACAAGCAGTGGTTTGGAATAATCCCCCGAACTCCAACTGTTGGCTAGCAATAGAATCCCACCACGCATCCCCCATCCCCCTCCCGGTATTACTATGGTCCCAGAAGTACAAAGAAAAGAGACCCCAGAAGCTTGAGCTTGGAGCAATGAAATGCACGTGGTCCACTTGGTTCAAGAACAGAGGGAAATATGGCCTAACTTCATCCCCCTCCCAACTCACCCCCATATTCGGAAACCCAGAATTCCCTCCTGGGTGCTCCCGAACCCAGCTCTGTCAATTCCAGGACCTAAACATTAGTATGGTTGCGGATCTGCTGAAGAATGACGAAGCTCTGTCCTTCCAAGAGCTCAAAACTAAATTTTCAGCCCCCAACCTCCCCATTTTCAAATTCCTACAGGTAAGGCATTTCCTTGGAGCTCTATCCCAGACCTCGAAATTCCCCCCGCAGACCAGATAAGAGTCGAATAAGAGAATACCAGAAAGGACTAATCTCTGGAATTTACAGAATAATTGAGGCCGACCTATATGCAAAAATGGTGTGTGGACCTAAACGCACCAATAGACCTTGAGGACTGGGAGGAAGTTTGGGAAGCAGCTTCCAAAACTTCAATTTGCTCCGTCACAAAAGAAAACATCTATAAAATACTATTTCAGTGGTACCTGACCCCGAGCAGACTGAGCCAGATTTTCCCCGGCGCAAATGACTTGTGCTGGAGAGGATGTGGTCAAAAGGGTGACATGGCCCATATTTGGTGGTCATGTCCGGAGATCCAGAAGTTCTGGATCAGAGTCCAAAGACTCCTAAATGAAACCCTAGGACTGGAGGTCCCCCTGGACCCTCTGACATACGTGCTGGGAAAACCAATAGAGGACCTCCCCGCCCCCCTATCCAGGCTGATCTCCGCTATACTAACGGCAGCGAGATGCTAAGTCGCGGCGGCCTGGAGGCAAATAAAGGCTCCCTCTAGGAGGACAGTGGTGAACAGGATAAACACGGTTATGAATATGGAAAGATTCACAGCTATGCTGAAACAAAAAATGCCCCAATTTTACAAAACTTGGGAACCCTGGCCCGATTCAGGAGCACCATCCCTTCTACAGGTTCTTGTCAACAACTGATCAATCTCGGCCCCGGAATGATCGGAGAGACCCCCGACCACCCACACCCCCTCCTTTCCCCCCCCCACTTCCCCCCCTCCCCCCGCTCTTCTTGTCGTCCCCACCTATCTTCCCACCCTGTGTGTCCCCCTCTTTCGACCATATAAACAGGAAAATGATTTGTTGGTGCATCTTATATATCCCACAGTCATGTGCCAATTGTGACGATGGGGAGGATTTGGCCCGAGATTAAAGGGGTTACACCCCAATTGGCCACCCTCTAACCTCACCAGGGAGATAAGGTCCCTTGTTCTGACTGGCCAGGAGTGACCCCTCTGACAGGTTCCCCTGGGTTCCCAAAGGAGGGGCTGTGGGTAGATAGGCAGCCAGGGAGGAGAGTCAGGAGTATAGCAGAGCAGCTACAGGTGGGCACAGGGCCAGAGCAGGTAGGGTCCCTACAGGAAAGTGACATAGCTCTTTCCCAGACTTGGTTGACAGGAAAGCGACAGTCTGTGCTGGAAAGCTGGTCTCCTGCAGGTGCAGAAACATGCCAGTCTCAGGGCAGCGTGCAGCCTGGTCTGCAACGGGGCCCCTTCACCATGGACTTGGTTCACCAGGCACTGGGTGGGGGGCAGAGGGAGGCAAAGGACAATGCCCGGTGGCCACGGTGGAGCCCTGCTCCACAGGATCTGGACTTTACAATCCACTGTGGCCAGGACAATGTACTGGACAATGCTGGAGGACAATTTTGCCAGGCCAACCCCTCAGGACTTATTGAGTGCTTCAAGGGCGCCAGTGGTACCCCAGTGCCCGGGGGAAGGCAACTGGGGCACCAGGCACCCATTGAGCAGGGGAGGTGTGACGATGGGGAGGATTTGGCCCGGGATTAAAGGGGTTACACCCCAATTGGCCACCCTCTAACCTCACCAGGGAGACAAGGGGTTAACTGGGCTGAGGCCCAGAAATGTGATTTAACCTTTGATATAACCTGAAAATGTGTATTCCATTGTTCCCCTGTTTTATTGTTATATCAGTGTCTGCATCACACACACACTAGGATTCATCCGGGAGTACAAGGGTTAATAGTTCTTTAGTGATTATAGCCCTTTGTGTAATTTCCCGCCTTTTCAGGCACCATTTTGCAGGGTCCATAGGCCGCCATTGGAGCTCCATGTGTTTCAATGGCGAATCTTGCTGTTTGGGTCCTGTTTCCTGTGAAGACCAGCAGATGGCGTCCGAGAAGAGGAGCGGCGGTTTCCCATTGTAAGTCAATGGGCCCATTGACTTCAATGGAAATCCCTCGAAGGAGCTTTCCAGGAACGAGTTGGCTGCCGTCCAAACCGCAAAACCGCAAAGCGGATACATTTTCAATAGGAGAGCTTTGATCACTTAACCGTCAAGTTCAACGACAAGTGGCGTGGGAATAAACAGTTCTAGAGCACCTAGAAATAAAATTCTTTTTGCCCCTAGTTCCTAGACCTCCCCCCACTCGACCACAACCGGGTCCCCGTATCCTGGACCCCCGATAAGGGTCGAACCGTGAAGAGCGGGTCGCGCCATAGGTTCCAATGGCGGCGGCAGAAACAGCTCAAGAAAACGGCTAAGTGTCAAAAGCTGAAATGTGGGAATTCAGAGCTCTGGTTCCGGAGGGTCCAGAGGATCAGGGTTTGGGGTACCTGTAGTCACTGCTCCGGCATCGCTGCAGAACCATCCTTGACCCTCTTGGACCAACCCGACAGAGTATGGACCCCCTTGAATGTTCGGGACTTTTCCCATAGACTCCAATGGCGGCCAATCTCCATTGACCAGCTATGGCGGAAAACCCCCATTGACTTCAACGGCGGCGTCGCCCCGTTGAAAGTCTATGGCGGCAGATTCCCATAGCTGCCAACGGCGGCGGTTTGCCATTGAAAGTTTATGGCGGCGGAGCCTGTTGTTTTCAATGGGGATTTAGTGAAAAACTGTGATTTAATTTACAGCTGCGTTTTTTGTATTAAAATAGGAAACGGTTTAAGGTGTATTTGTGTAACTCCGGTTCCGAAGGTCGTAGCAAGTCGCAAATTGGACCATATGGTATCCCAGTTCCGGCATTGAGAACTGGGAAGTTTGGACCTGCTGGACCCAACGGAACCAGATATTTTAATATGTTTGTATTTTATCTTTAATACTGTGTCCCAAGGTATGGATAAAAACCAGACGAAATTCCCTTGGCCATCAGGTAGCAGATAGTCAGAGAAGCGTCCCAATGTCTAGAAATGATGTGATGTTCAAAGGAGTTTATCACCTACACTGTTTACAGGAGGGCGGAGATGACTCAAACCAGAGCAGGCTATAAGTGTCCCATTTCACACCTTACAACAAAGGGTTTTCTGCCAGATATTCCGTTTGATAGACTGGCTGGCATTTCTGATGCAAATGTGGGATTACAGAAATGAGACCCCAGACTGCTAATGCGCATGTACTTAATGTTAAGGATAGGGTTACAAAAGGTATATAATCTGTGGTCAACCCTTTATCCTGCGTCTTTCTATACCATCTTGATTGCTGAGAGAAACGCTATGCAATGTCTTCATGCCAGAGGTCTTTCATGTCTTTGGTGTCTTGATGACTATGAAGATTGCTGTATGAACTGCCAGTCCAGATATGACTGTTTCATCATTTCCATTTTAAGTAAGTGTCCATATTTTGCCTGTTATTTGTATATCTGTTGTGTTCACCTTTATCAAGGAATAAATTATATTTTATCATATCTAAGTCTCGTCCCAGTTCAAACCCAATTATATATATATATATATATATATTTGGTGTAAATTACAGCCTGCCATAAAGTCACTGTGACACCAATGATTTCTAACTTGCCTGTTTTGACCCGACTGTAACAACTGCTTGTAATTTCTATATATGCCTCCAATATAGGAAAAAAAGATTGGAAAAAAAAAAAAAAAAAAACATAGGGCACATGAAATGTAACTTGGACTAAAACTAAGTGTAGCGCTGCTTCCCCCCTCTCCTCCCCGCTGGGAGATCTTGCCAAAGCTACAGGTGTTGTGGTGCTTGCTACCTGTGAGGGTCCAGGAGAGATGAGCATCCGCGATGGTAAGGGGAAACAGGACAGGCTTTTGGTGATCCTTCAGGTTCTTTCTGTGGTGTCAGCGCCTCCAGTCACAGAGAGCTCCTGCATAGCTGGAGACAGTCCCCACTATGACAGTCTTCTCTCATAATTCTACCCAATAGACTGTTACTTAGGCAGAAGTATATAAAATTGATTCTTTATTGGAGCAGCCATTGCAGTTGGTATCACAGCGCATGCATCATATTTTATAATGGGTCCCAGATCTCTGGATGGTGCAGGCCTTCCTGCAATACTGAGGCCTTATGCTCTACACAGATCTTAGGCTGTACTCAGCTCCAGGAGGAGCTGTAGGCATGTTTAAACCCCAGGAGGGGCTGAGCTGAACTTATTATTTTTTTTACACTTCCTCCCTAAGGCACAAAGAGGGAGGGCACAGGGTCTGCACCATGATTGGCTGTACACAGACTCCAGTTAACCTCCACCCCTATCCTCAGAGAGGCAGCATGAGGAGGGGTAAACCGACAGGATAGCCTGTCACTGGCTGTAGCTACTAGGGCATACTTGACAGGGAGGCAGAAAGATAGCCAGGACCAGCCATGGCTATACTCTCCCCTTAGGTGGAATTCCCATGTGCTCACTAGGATCAAATCTGGGCACCATCCAGTAACCTGGAGCCTGCAGTACAGAAACAGGTTACAGCAGATGTCCCAACATAACCAATATACAGTACACAGACGTGCTAACCCATATCATCCACTGGTTACAGCGATGATGATATAACAATTCTTCTAACGGGAAGAAGGATAGAATCCCTACTTGTAATACTTAGGATTTGGTTTCTTTACCACCCACCCATCAAACATCTTGGTCCAGATGAAGTACACTTTAGGCAAACCAGGCCTCGGTCTGACTTCCACCCTATACAACAAAAGATTACCATATATGTTTTGTCAATTGGATGTATCATAGGGTACCCCTGTCTTTTGTTGTATACATTTGCCAAGCTCAGTAGCACTCATTTTGGCATATATATACATGATGTGGTGGGTGTTGGAGTTTGAGCTAGCTGAGAATGTGTGTGTGACTTCCACCCTATCCTTATAAATGCACGTACCCACTAACCACTCAGCCATAATAGAGCATGTTCTGGACTCTGTTATAAAGATCTTGTTGCAAGTCTTAGCCTTGAGATACTTTAAGATAGCCTGTTTAAGCCAATCATGCCTGTTGTTCTCAATTCCTTAAATGATTGGTTCAGGCACGTAAGGGAAGTAGGGGAAATTGTAGCCATGAGACTGACAGTATCTATATATTATTGCCCGGTCAGCTCGGCTAAACTTTAAGAATTTGCGGCCAGTGCCTTGGCCTGGCAGAACCGAAAATTGGGTTTCTTTACCCTCCACCTCCTGAGTATAGCTGGTCCCTTAGGTGTTATGACCGCTAATTTGATGTCATGTACCCTCTTACGTATGGCTTATGCTGTTTCCTCCGGGGAAAATTGATCCTCCTCCCACCAGTGATCTACTATAGGACCATCCACCAGAAGGAACTGGGTCCCATTCATACTAGTAGAATAGCCTTGGAACATAGGGTCCCACCACTTAAGGGGTTCCCCAGACTGATATTCTATGTTTGGACAACTAGTTCTAGTGTCCAACTGAGAGGACACACAAGACGTTGAGGACAATTGAGACAAGGAGGACTCTCTAAAGGATCAAAATGACCCAGAGGACTTAACCACAGGTATCCTGCTTGCATAAGGTATTTCCCCCTCTGAATCCATCATCTTCCGTCCAACAACCCCTCCCTCCAAAATCCCAGTCCCTTAAGTCAGTTGACAACTTAGGGAACAGATCATCACTGAGGAATTTGTTCAGCAGGGGCAGGACCAGTGGCCATAGTGCCAGCAGAGGCACTGGAGATGGTGGCAGCATTGTCCTGAACAGGGGCATCAGAAGGGACATGGGCAGCTGTGGCCGATGATTGGGGCGTAGCAATGTCATGGGCTAGTCCAGTGGGCTTGGGCTTTCTGTGACCCCAAGCAGGTGGTACAGAGGTGACATCGGGGGGCCGACACCCCCTTCCTCTAGATCTGGGCCTAGTTGGGGAAGTGTCAATGAGAGGCTGTCCCGCACTCACCCCTGACGGTCCCAGCTCTGATTCCGCAGCTTGTGCAATCGCCATCTTGCCGACGTCATCATAGCAGGCCGGTCTCACGAGAGTTCCAGGCAAGCACTGGTCCAGATGATGTCACGTCCGGCAGTGCCGGAAGTGCATCACCCCGCGGCACACAGAACAGGGCTCCGCATGGCTCCTCGTCCGGATAAGCCGCAGCAGACTCCTGTTGGAAGTAAAACGTAGGAGCCTCACCCATCCGAATGTAGGGGACGTCTTCCGACTCCACAGGCTTCACCACGAACGGTTTCTTCACAGCGCGGCGTCTTCCTCGGGCGTGGGGCTCCTCCTGGGCTCCGGCAGCACCACAGCCTTCTGGATGGATGCCTCTGAACTGGAACTCTGCCGCAGGACACAGGTAAGTGGAAATTTCTTCACAGCTGTCTGGCTGCTTGCTTCTTCTTCTGAAGAGGAGGGTAAGGACACCTCCTCCGGGCCATGATGTTAGGGTGCACCGCACCCCCTGGCAGCAATTGGAACAGAGCAGGCCTGCTCCGGCATCCAACCAGGGGAAGCGCACCCAACACCCCATAGCAGTCAACTCACCCTCCCAGTTCGCCAACACTGGTTCTGGTCCTGGAACTATCAGGAACTGGGATGTGGGAGCCGTCTCGGGTACCGGAACACTGGAGCCTTGGTTGCCTTGTAGTAGGGCACACGGGCCCATGGATGGTTCCGCAGTGTACAGGTCAGGGTAGACCGCATCCGATGGCTGTAGGGCCAGTCGTTGGCCAAAGTACGTGGCGCTGGCAATGAACCATATCTACCTCCGGTCAGCGTCATAGCTGAGGCACATGGGCCCATGATATCTGCGGCAGGGTAGAACTCTGCAGGGGCCGCACCGGTTGGTGGAGAGACCCGAATGGCAGAGGAAGCAGCTGCAACAGGCTCAGGACTGTCAGGCCTCATATAGAACGTCCCGCAGTGCTGGCACCGTGCTGTGGGGCTGGAGTCGCCTCCTGGGAGCAGGCAGTTTGGGCACACACAGCTTAGGTGGTGTTGCCCATTGATAGTAACCACCAGGTAGTCCCCTGGCAGGTAGTAGTTGGATAGCTCTAAGATAGACATTTCTTCCTTTTTAGTGAGATAGTATAGGCAGCATCAGAGTGAAAAGTAGCTCTTCCTCTTGCTCAGCTCCGTGGAACTGATTTAGACAGGGTGTGGTTGACTCCTCCCATGACAGAGACAGAGTCCTTGATTGGGTCTTGCGGATTGCCCCTCCCCTTGGTGGAATATTGGGTATGTCATGGTAGAACAAGGAGTGACTTGGCTCCGGCTCAGCCAGTCACGGTGAGGGGCGTATCATTGGTTTGGCACCGAATGGGCTTGCAACTGGTTTGCAGAAAGCTTGCAACTTGGCTTTGCAAACCAATGCGGTCCTGTATTTCTGGCGGGAATGCCATTTTGAGAGTACACAGTACAGTCCATGATGACATTAGGTATACAGGGTCCCCCAGCACCAACTAAAAGGGGCCCGACCCTATTTTGAGTAAGATGAAGGGCACACACTCCCTGGACAATTTCCCATAGGGTGCGCCCGAATAAACACATTTATTTAAGGAACCCAGGTATTTCATCAACAACTGAAGGGCCCTAGCCATAGTATTCTCTTTTAAGCAGTTAGAAGAGTACATGCTCCCTGGACAATTTCCCACAGGGTACACCACCAACTGTCTCTCCCTTATTCTGATGAAGGGTATCCACGCTCCCTGGAATTTTGCACAGGGTACGCCCCAACATAGTCTCTTTATTTTTGGTAGGGGTCTAGGAAACCCCCTCCCTGGTTTCGCCTCAGAGAGAGGTTCCCCCCTTCCTTAATTCGCAATGGGTGCCCAGGGTCCCTGGTGAAGTATCAGGGGCCTGGCCCCGGCCTCTTCTGTACTATGCTTCTGCAAATGTCCAGACCTCTGGATGGTGCTGGCCTTCCTGCAATACTGAGGTCTGTGCTCTGTATTGATCTTAGGCTGCACTCAGCTCCAGGAGGAGCCGAAGGCATGTCTCAACCCCAGGAGGGGCTGAGCTGAACTTATTATTATTTGGACACTTCCTCCCTAAGGCACAGAGGGGGAGGGCACGGGGTCTGCACCATGATTGGCTGTATACAGACTCCAGTTCACCTCCACCCTTGTCACTCAGAGAGGCAGCATGAGGAGGGGTAAACCCACAGGATAGCTGTCACTGCCTGTAGCTACTAGGGCTTACGTGACAGGGAGGCAGAAATATAGCCAGGACCAGCTATGGCTATATAAGTTTACCACATCACTGCCAAATGGACTATGTTTTACAAAGTAAGTGGAACATTGCAGATGCGGAAGACTTATTGTCTTCTCTATTAATTTAATAGCTTAAATCACCTACTGTATAACTGACAAATGACCAAATTACAGTATTTTACAGTTTATTATACCAAAATGTTGAAAGAATATGCCACATTAATGAACCAACTTACGGAATCTACATATTGCTGATATTTTATTTATTTATTTATTTTATTTATTTATAAAATATTTTTACCAGGAAGTAATACATTGAGAGTTACCTCTCGTTTTCAAGTATGTCCTGGGCACAGAGTAAAACAAATAATACATGGTTACAAGTACAGTTACATAAATGAGCAGGGTATAAATTTTATACAAGACATTGCGTGCACAGTTAAAGAAAATATATATTATGAGCGTATGAAACAGTTACAGACCAGGTTAAAATGTGAGACAGCCTTAGATTTGAAAGAACTTAAACTGGTGGTGGATGTGAGGGTCTCTGGTAGGTTGTTCCAGTTTTGGGGTGCACGGTAGGAGAAGGAGGAACGTCCGGATACTCTGTTGAACCTTGGGACCATGAACAGTCTTTTGGAGTCTGATCTCAGGTGATAAGTGCTGCATGTGGTAGGGGTGAGGAGCTTGTTCAGGTAGCTGGGTAGCTTGCCCATGAAGAATTTAAAGGCAAGACAGGAAAGGTGAACTTTGCGCCTAGACTCTAGTGTTGACCTATCTAGTTCTTTGAGCATTTCGCAGTGATGTGTGTTGTAGTTGCATTGGAGAACAAAATGACAAATTGAATTGTAGAGGGTGTCAAGTTTGCTAAGGTGGGTTTGAGGTGCCGAGCCATATACTATGTCTCCATAGTCAAAAATTGGCATTAGCATCTGCTGTGCGATACGCTTTCTGACCAGGAGACTTAGGGAGGATTTGTTCCTGTAAAGTACCCCTAGTTTGGCATAGGTCTTGGTTGTCAGGGTATCAATGTGCATCCCGAATGTTAAGTGGGAGTCAAACCATAAGCCCAGGTATTTAAAACTAGTGACAGGTGTTAGGGTGGTGTTAGCGTTGGTTCTAATCAGGAGCTCAGTCACTGGGAGCTTTACAAATTTAGTCTTGGTCCCAAATACCATTGTTACAGTCTTGTCAGTGTTTAAAAACAGTTTGTTTTGGGAAATCCAATTTTCGAGTCTCAAAAAGTCAGACTGAAGTATGTGTTGAAGGTCAGAGAGGCTATGGCTGTGTGCATATAGGATTGTGTCATCTGCATACATGTGTATTGAGGCTTCCTTACAAGCTGTGGGAAGATCATTAATGAACACTGAGAAGAGTAGGGGCCCCAGAACAGAGCCTTGCGGGACGCCACAGGTGATATCCAGGGGGTTGGAGTTAGAGCCTGAGATGGACACATGTTGGGATCTTCCTGATAGGTAGGACTGAAACCAGCTTAAAGCATGCTTCCCTATTCCAGAGCTCTGGAGTTTGTTAAGCAGGATAGCATGATCAACTGTGTCAAAAGCCTATGCAAAATCTAGGAATACTGCACCAGTGAGTTGTCCCCGTTCCATTCCACACTGGATTTCATTGCAAACTTTTAGCAGGGTATTTATGGTGGAGTGTTTGGGACGAAACCCAGATTGGAATTGGCTAGGGAAATTTGTCTTGGTATAGAAATCGCTTAATTGGGTGTGGACACATTTTTCCATGACTTTGGATAGAATTGGGAGAAGTGAGATTGGCCTGTAGTTTGAGACAGTGTTTTTGTCCCCACTTTTGAAGATTGGGACAACTCTGGCAGTTTTCCAGGTCTTAGGGATATGGCCTGCAGACAGGATAGAGTTGACTATGGACGCAATTGGTTTGGCAATGGCTGGGGCACCAAGTCGTAGGAACCTAGATTGTAGTAAGTCGGGTCCACATTGGCTGCTTAGTTTTAGTTTGAGGAGCGCTTGTATAATCTCCTCTTCAGATACTGGGCCAAATTGAAAATTGTGGGCAGTGTTGGGAGGGGATGGGACTACAGGGGTACTCCCAGGATGAGATTCAGGTTTGTGGTTTGGGCTGTGTTTCGCTAATAAGTTAGTGGCACACCCCACAAAGTTATCATTGAATGCATTTGCAATGTCAGTGGGGTTTGTCAGAGTAATATCCCCCTTAGTGATATTACTTGGTTGTTGATGGTTAGGAGGCTGGAATATATTGTTGATAACCTTCCAGAAGTTAGCTGGGTTTGATGTATTCATGTATCTATTTGTAATATATATATTTTTTTACTATAGATAGATTAAATTGACAGATAGGTACTGTAAATAGATTGTCGGAGTAAACTCAACCCTTTACCTCTTTTTTCGTCACTTCTGGTGTTTAAACACAATGCACCATTCTTAAACCATTGTTCTTTTACATGCTCCTCATTTCATGTGGAATGGTTACCTCTTTACAAACTCAACAAAGGCACTTTCATTACTTGTATAATAATATAATAGGATTGTCCTAGCCTGAAGGACAACATTGTGTGATCAGAAACCTACTGTACAACATTGATAATGCGTAACCAACACAAATATAACCTACACAAATGGTTAGAGTTCTCAGCGTGTAAATTAATCCATTTATCCCTCACCAAAATATTTTAGAATTGCAATACAGTGAAAGAGCTCAGCCATCTAAAACCTCGTCTTCCCTGTTTATTTTAGGATATCTCTAATAGCTTTTCAAGTTTATACAGTATGGAACATCTCAAACAAATAAGGCTGCGGTCCCAGTAATTACTACAGCGCACGTCTCGGCATGCGCTGTGCGATTAAACTCCGCCCCCCAGTACCTCCGGTACCAGTTGCTACCCTGACGCGCAATTTCCTCCTGCTCTGCACGACAGCTTTTCAGAGAGGCAGGGGAAATTGAGTTTACTCCTAGCGACGGAGGCGTGGCCACGCCCCCACCGGCGGTTCACCCAATGAGGGCAAAACAGCCGTGTGACGTGATGGCCACGCCCCCACAAATCTCTGACCACGCCCCCTCCCGCTGCAAGCTCCCTCTCTCCCCTCAGACCGCAGATCGCAGTTAGCGCTGTGCACGCGCCACCCTTCCCCCCCGGCCGGGCGCGCGTGTCACAGTCATGACTGGGACCGCAGCCTAAGACTATACAGTATATTCCATGCCTAGGGCTCTTGTCAGCTAGCTACAGGCCACTTTTTTCTTTTTAAGGAAACAAAAGTTTCAGCGATTAGTGCCACATCATAAAGAAATGCTCAAACGGGTTACTTTATAGGGATTTATTCTATATCCACATCCATTGAAATGGCCAATCGGGCTGTTTTCGGACCAATTTCCCCAGTGAAGCAAATGGGACATTTGGGCCGAATCCGGCTGCTATAGTGGATATACAGATGTAGTAAGTCTTACTGTCTTCGGTGCCGCTGCCACGTGCAGTCAAGTGGCCGCTGCAGTCACAGCACTGAAAGATTAACACTATGGAGGGTCCCATTCGGAAGCATGGATCTCCCCAGCTTCATTGGGGGAGACACTGCCCCCGGCGCCTCTGACTTTTGCTTGTTCGCCCGCGGCACCAGGAACAGCAAGTCTTACTACATCTGTAGACTAAGCCCCGTAGTGTTGTGGAGAAAATACATTGACATTAAATATTCTCCAAAAAAACCCTCTTGGATAGTTTCAAAATTATATGTGATTAAAATGAACAAGTAGAGGTAATTAGTTCCGAAAATTAAATGCAGCCACGTGTGTCAATCATATCCTAGAATTATTGCATCATTTAGGATTGGGATCGGGGCATGGAAGAACAAAGAGAAAATAGTTTGAATTAAATAATATTGCCAAATCATGTAGCATATGAGTGGTTAATGTGTTAATTCCAAGGATGGTCAAATTTATGGAAAGTTTATTTAGGAAATCGAATCAAACGTTGGAACAAATATGTTTTGTTTTTTTTCATTGTGTTTGTTTATTTT
This sequence comes from Ascaphus truei, assembly GCF_040206685.1. Lineage (NCBI taxonomy): Eukaryota > Metazoa > Chordata > Amphibia > Anura > Ascaphidae > Ascaphus > Ascaphus truei. The sequence goes on from NC_134484.1 coordinate 327,343,514, forward strand.
TATGTTTCTTGTATGTTTCTGATCAAACTTTTACAAAAAATCTGCACATTTTTGAGAACATTTCAAAGTTTGAAAAACCTTCAAGTTTATTTATTTAATTTTAATTTTATTTTTTTACGAATCCAAAACCTATCGAGTTCTGGCAAAACCAAAATATAAATTGTTTTTAGAACCAATGCCAAAAACAAGAGTCAAAGTGATCATGATTACAGTACAGGCATACCCCGGTTTAAGTACACTCACTTTAAGTACACTCGCGAGTAAGTACATCTCGCTCAATAGGCAAACGGCAGCTCACACATGCGCCAGTCAGCACGTCCTGAACAGCAATACCGGCTCCCTACCTGTACCGAAGGTGTGCGCAAGCGGGGAGACTTATTTACATCAGTTATGCACTTATATGACGATTGCAGTACAGTACATGCATCGATAAGTGGGAAAAGGTAGTGCTTCACTATAAGTACATTTTCGCTTTACATACATGCTCCGGTCCCATTGCGTACGTTAATGCGGCGTATGCCTGTAGTTCATTTACTCCTGCATATTCTAAAATAGCATTCGCTTTGTTCCAAACATGGGCACACGAGTGGAACTGTTTCCTTAAGAGTTTTGCTTCTTGCATTGTATTCTTCACATTGAAATGCCATCATCATAAACTTTCACTGATGTCATCATGAAAGTTTTGTGTCTGTACAGAGACTCATTAAAACCAATGCTGCAATGCAGTTGTGACCAATAAATGTCCTGTGAAATAAGAGGTGCATACAGTTTCTATTTAAGGACATGCAGAACAGAAATAGCTCAGACTTACAGAACAATGGAATTCAAATGCACTTGCCGTAGTAACTACTGATCACTGCATTACCTAATTGTGGCTTTGTATGTAATGTGTATTCGTAATGCAGGGATTCCAACTTCCAATGACTCAAACCAGTAAAATGTGGGAGTTATGTATCAACATATATATGTAGGTATGTGTGTGTGTGTGTGTGTGTGTGTGTGTGTGTGTGTGTGTGTGTGTGTGTGTGTGTGTGTGTGTGTGTGTGTGTGTGTGTGTGTGTGTGTGTGTGTGTGTGTGTGTGTATGTATATATATATATATATATATTATAGAAAGGGTGAGAGAAACAGCGCACAACCCTAGTGCATTACCACAAATATAGGTTTATTAACAAAAAGAGGGGAGAGAACGCCCACTTACAAGATGAATGAATAAAAAGAACATCAAAATGTTTCTTTGATACCAGTGCCGCTATGGTTGTTAATCATCAGCTGGGGGGACCTCCAGAGTCTATGCCAAGTCCAGATCGAGAGTCCAAAACGCCTCCTTCTTGTGCAGTCGCCGCTGGAAGCTGCAAAAGTCCTCAGACCCAAGCAGCAAAGTGATAGTATACACTACCGACACACTTTATTGAAGTGTGGTCGGTACCGCAAGCCGGGAAATCTCCCGGCTTGCTAGTGGCCGCCCCTCGGCGTGCCGCGCGTCATAGACGCGCGGTCACGCGTCATCGGGAGCGTGCGCCCCCTGCACGCGTGTCCAGGGGCTCCCCGAGGGAGCCCTGGTGTCCCGCGATCGCGGGACAGCGGCAGGGGGTTCCGGGGGACCCAGCGGACCCGGCAGCGGTAGGGAGAGCGCCCCGATCGGAGGGCGCTCTTCCGCTGCTTCGGCGCGCGCCCGTCACACTCGGGCGCGCGCCAGGCTACTGCTGCGGCACAGAACAGGCAAATGCTCGAATAAACTGTGCCGCAGCAGTAGGATGGCTCAGCTCAGACACACACTCGATCAGCTGTGCATGCAGGAGGTCCCGATCGGTAGAAAACAAGTCAAGGGATCTTGAGATCAGACTTTATAAACCGTGGATATAACCACAGAATTGTAGACCAGCAAATTCACAAAGCCACCAGAATACCAAGAAGTGATCTCCTTGAATACAAACAGAAGGAGACAAGCTACAGGGTTCCTTTGGTGGTCACATATAACCCACACCTAGGAGCCCTACGCAAGATCGCCAGGAAACTACAACCCATCCTCCAGGAAGATACAAGACTGCAACAGGTCTTCCCTGAAGCACCCTTATTATCATACAGACAACCCCATAATCTCAAGAATATTATGGTGAGGAGTAAAGTATTCAGCAGTACAACTGAATGCGGGACAAAACCATGCCAGGACCCAAGATGCAAAACCTGCGCAATGCTCTACACAGCGGACACAATACAAATACCACACAAGAATCGGGAATACAAAATCAGAGGAGGGTTCACCTGTTCCTCCAGCAATGTCGTGTACCTCATCATGTGCATGAAATGCCCAGGGGGCTGCTACTACATAGGTGAGACAGGACAGGGGCTAAACAAGAGAATGAACCTGCATCGCCACAGCATCACACGCGGAACAAGAGACAGTCCTGTTGGCGAATATTTCTCTGACTCTGGCCATAAGATGAACGATCTGAGGGTTGCCATACTCAAAGGTAATCTTAAAACCCCGAAAGAGAGACGGTTGCATGAATACAAATTTATGCAACTGTTCGGGACACTTAGCAGTGGCCTAAACAGAGATCGAAATTTTATGAGTCATTACTGACACTAGCGAACTCTCTTCCCATGAGCACTAAAGGCCATGTCTGTACATACTGTGCTATATGTATGCACACACAGCTGTCTCTCACACATACTAATACTCCTTATTTTCCATCCATATACACCAATAGGGACCACATAGTATCCACACACACTTTTAGTTGTGCTACAAACTCTCACATTTCCACACCCACCCACACCATTTATATCCCTCTCACTCCACACACACCTTGTGTAGAGCACTGTTTATACTGTGGGCTCTCCATTCATTTTTATTCACACTGATACACATACACACTCTTTCTTCACTTGCTTTCAGTTACCCTTTGACACCTCTAGCCATAAAACACATCCACACCAGGGGAAGGACAAGCACAGATAACATTCCAAGAGACACTGTTTTTAAGTTATCCTTGCTTCATTCATTGTAACATCGCTGGAAGAAGAGATCAGTGTATCTCGAAAGCTCGCACAAATAAAAGCATTTCGTTAGCCACAGAACGGTATCATCTATTTATTTTTTGATTATTGAAGCTCGGCTAACACGGTACTGATACCTCTACATGTGTATATATATATATGCAGGTAAAACATAGTGCAAAACATTAAGAGTATAGTGATGGAGGGGGAAAAGAGGAGGGTGGGGGGGGGGGGTTAGGAAAAAGATAATGATGAGGGGAGGAACAGGGGGAGGGGAGGGAAAAGAGAGGGGGGAAAAGAGCACAGGGAAGGGGAAGGAGGGGGGAAAAGAAAAGGGGGAAGGGGGGATGAATGGAAGGGTAGGGGATGGTGGCAAAAAGCAATGGGAATAAACAATAACAGACTGGTAAGGGGGGAAAATGATACTGTATATGACAGGGAAACACTAATGTATGAACAGATGGGCCTGCACTATAGTACTGATATCCACATTGTCGCTAAGACCGAATGGTACTAAACAATTTAATTTAAAAATCCAGTAACTTTCTTTCCTGGTGAGGAGTTTAAAACATTCACCAGCAAGAATGGAGAGTGGTATAACCTCCAGTCCCATGGTTTTAATTCCATCAGGTTTTTTATTACGTACCATTAAAAAATGTTTTGATACATAGTGGTTGGTGACTTCATTTGTAATATTTCTTCTATGCTCCAGGAAGTGTGTTCTCAGTGGCCGCGTGGTCCTACCCACATAATGCAGTCCATAACTACAAGTTAATAAGTACACGACAGATGTGGTTAGGCAGGTCACAAATCCTTTAACTGTGAAAGATTCACTGCCAAGACGGGAAGATTGTAAAAAAGATTTTCAATCTAAAAATGTGCATGTAATACATCTCCCTCTACCACACTTGAAGTTACCGACAGGTTTTAAAATAAATTTGGATGCAGATTTAAGTTTAGTGGGAAGAAGTATATTTTTGGTGCTATTGGCCTTCCTGTAGACAACTGGACTAACATGGCTATTTTACATATATATATATATCTATATCTATATCTATATCTATATCTATATCTATATCTATATCTATATATATATATATATATATATATATATATATATATATATATATATATATATATATATATATATAAAATAGCCATGTTAGTCCAGTTGCGATAGTGCAGAATAAATGAGTTCTTCAGTATCAGGTGATACCTTTTTTATTTATTTCAATTATTGACCTATTCTGTTGACTCCAAATAATCAAAACTCACTAAAAATGAGTGAGTCTTGACTAGTCTAAGTGTGAATGAACAAACTCAGACTATAGTTATTTGCTTAGGATTTCTAACTAAAACATTAATTTTAAAGTTAGTTGCTCTAAGTAGTACAAATGGAAGACGTATATTAGCCTAAGGGGTTGATAGTGCCATGAGATCATCTGTAAGTAGATATTGTGTTTAAATAATGATTAGTCCTGGTACTTCTGCTTATTTTGAGATATATGTCCAGATTTAGAAACATTAATATATAGTACGTACTAATTAGTGCATTGATTTCTACAATGTTTTCCTAAATACTGTACATTTTCTGAATGTACAGAACCCCACAACTTTTAACAAACAATTCAAAATCAGTTATTTTCATGGCTATGTAACAATATACTACAATCTTGAATAATCTATCCTAATCAGTTTCCTTTTGACACACAGCAAGACACATTTAAAAAAAAAAAAGAAATCCCTATTACTGTAGCTGTTATTGAATGAAAACACGATATAAAGAAATGAGCAAATTTGAACACTACAGTTACAGAATGAAAGCAAACATTTGTTAGCCTGATATGTTAATGTTTGTTCTATGCTAGAGACACCGTTTTGGCAAAACAACACTGTTTATTGAGAAGAAGCGCTAGAGTGATTCTCATATTTCATTTCACAGACAGCTACTGTACTCACTGATCCCTGAAGCATAGTACGAGGTGCTCTGGAAACTTGTCAGATTTCTGGTTTGCTTCAGAGGACAGTGCTTTACAGATGCCTGTCAAGAATACCTCATTTGGAATATGTCTCACTCATCTCCAGCATCAGTGGCCTCATAGAGTTCAATGGAGTCTCACTGATCAAAGTAAAAGTAATTCCTTTGGTGTAGATCCCCCAAACCTCAATACTTTCTTTTTTTCCCCCTTGTATTAATATAGTGCCGTTTGATTCCATGGTGCTGCAGCATTATACTTCAAAGGCATACATCTCACTACCTCTGCAATGGAATCCAAGCCACCAAATGGGAAGAAGGGAGAAAGTATCCTTGTTATCATTACACTCTACCCAAGTGAGTTTTTTCAAACTGATTGCAAACCACTTTAAAGTTAATAAAGATGATCACCATTCTTACACTTACAGTAGTACTGTTTATCAATATGACTTATATGTACATTTAACATATTTATTAACATAGACACAAATCTAGAAATAAACCTCTAGTATTGATAGAAAAAAAAACCCCAGGCTACAGGATCAGTTATAACATTATGTATATTTAAAGCTGGGGAGGTCTGCCTGAAGTGATTTTTTTAGTGGATTTGGGAACAACCACTAAGGTCTTCCGGGGTGTGGTCAAAGTTTGAGAATTAATATCAATATGGGTATACAGAGACACAGGGAGATAATCTGACTGTGATAACCGTGTGTACTATCCATGGCAGAAGCGATTAATCCAGTATCCCTACACAGCATTTTAATCCGTGCATTTCTTATTTGGGTCCATATTCTGCTTTATCTATGTTCTTTGCATATAAAACAACATTTTTTAAATCAAAATAAAATGAACAAAATGTTATTAATAGAACTTAATTAATAAAACTATTAAGGTGAAAAAAGAATCAAGTTGGAGATGTGACAATGACAATGTGACAATGAGTGCGATTCAAAATTGCCGTCTTTGCCACCTATGTACAGTATGGCTTTCGACTGCGTACATTACGGCCTTGTATTTTGTGACTTCACTTTACTCTTGTTGACATACTGTACTTTAATGCATTCTCCAACTTGAAAAGACTATATAGCCTATCAAGCTTAAAAACCTCATAAGTTTTTTACGTGTAACTAGTGTAAAGAAAAGTTCTGATTATGCGTCTCAATGTATTTTCCCCCACTTGTGTTACAGATCCAATTTAGGAAGTAGTTATATGGAGCAATGGAAGAAGGTAGGGGGAAATATGTCAGGTGATCATAAAACAATCAAATTTTGTGTCTCAAACAACAATTTTTCATATATTTTCTGGAAATCTCTGCCAGGTCTGAGATGCACAAACCCAGCCAATCTGTGCCAGATGTAAAAACCTTGATTAGAACATTTCAAATATTTAAAGTGAGTAGAAAATGTATAAAACTTTACCATGCATCTTTCTGCACTTTCCGCAGACTTGCTATATTGCCCACAATGTGTACATTCTGTGTCACATCAATTCGCAAATTAAATTGCAAAGCATTGTTTCATATTTCCACAAGTGAACAAATATTCGGCATGTCAAGAAATCTCATCACAACTTAAGTTCGTAAAAATGTGACATTCCAAATGGACAATAGAACATTCTGGATCAGTTTCAGGTTTACAATATGAAATAACTTGTAGCTAGGACTCAGATCTCGGGTATTGCCTAGTAGCAAGATTGGGGTTGAGTTTTCTTATCAGAATTTATTGTAAATTGTGTTTTGGGTCCTGTATTTTAGGTATGGTAGATATCATGTTTTTCTTACATAAAATAAATGCTGGCTTCACACTTTAATCTTCTACGAAATTACATCGATATCTCTGAAAAAGTTTGTGTTTGCAAAAAGTATGATTGTATCAGTTGATGTTAAGTTGTTATAACTCAACCAAGAGAAGAAGTTATATTGCTACTCGAGGTCTGTGATTCTTCTATGAAAACAAGAGAAGTTTGCGTAAAGCATTGATTCCCAATAGAGGGTTCTGGAAACCTTAGGGGTTTATGGGGTATCTCCAAGGGATGCACCCCAAAAATATGCAATGGTGGATATCAGGCAGCATAGTGCGTTCGTGAGTCAGCGTGGGGACTGCACACTTATTAAGGCCCCAAACTGCACCTTAACACGGGTGGTGTGGCTGCCAATTACAGCAGGTTCCACCATGGCAAAGCATTGTGGGGCGTGACTTTGAAAGGCCCAGCAGTAATTGACAGCTATACCACCCATGCTGGCCCTGCACATTGAGGTGCAGGTTGTGGCCTTATTAAGCGTGTGTTCCCACCGTGAGCTTATGACATTATACTGCCTAGCATCAGTCAAAGAGTTTTGTTAGCAATAGTTTGAGTAGGTAATAAGATTTATTAATTATGAGTTTGCGGAACAAATATTTTCTAGCAGTGGGTGCATAATGTAAAGAAGGTTGCGATCCACTGGTGTAAAGCAAGCAATATTACAGTCAAGAGAAAAAATCAGCCTCAACAGACGAATCGCCATGTCTCAAATCCCCTAATCTGCCCAACCCTGATATAAATGATCTCAACCTCAGACCCAGATCTTGATCAGTTTTACCAAGATATTCAAGGAGTAGGTCCCATTACATATATGATTTTTATGCTGAGAGTTTGAGCCTAGAAACATCCAGTTATACTGTACATTATTAATGTGACCAGGTCTCCATCTGGGTTCCCCCTTGCCTCCGCTGCGGCTGGGGAGAGTGTGGGAAGTTCGGATGGCGAGCGGGTCGCCGGAGGTCCGCGGGGCTCCCTTCGCAGGGCGTCACCATTTTGATAATAGACGCACAAGCAAGTTGGGCCATTCGCGCATGCGCAGTACAGCCGAGGCAGCGGCGGCCATTACAGAAGCTCCCGCATGCGCATTAGAGAGTACAGAGTGGTGGCCATTACATAATTGACTCCGCACGGGACTACAACTCCCAGCAGCATCTAGGGCTGCTATCACGTGAGCGCAAACAGCCGATAATGGGGCTGTCAGGATCACTGCCAGCAAGGGATTACAGTTTGGCCCGAAGAAGCAACGCCAGTCGGAAGGGGAGCAGGAACCAAGTAGGTAGTGTCCAGGGAGCTGTACTTCCCTGGACTAGGCCTAGTTTGCCCCCTTAGGCCCAAGGTAGGCCCTGAGACCCAAACAGTTTGTAGTTGTTGCAGCCCTTAGGTAGGGACCTTGCCCCATTTAGTTGTATATTGTCAGGGACACATCAAGATGCGCGCAGAATTTGCGGCCTGTGGTCTGGGACCAGACCACCACTGCAATAGCTAAAGACTCTTTTCACGGTGGGACACTCTGGCCGGAGTCCACCCCACATAGAGGCGGATGCCATCGCTGAAGGCGTGGGACCAGACGGGCCCCTTTCATCAGTAGGTGGTACCAGGTGCTGGAGCACCCGGCAGGTATTTTGAGTAGTATACTTTGAGGGGACTCCACCAAGGTGTATAGGGTGGTGATTGTACAGTGGGTCATTGTGTGGGTATGCCCTGTGAGGTCAGTATAACATATGTTATAGCGTTATAGGGTCAGATATGTTCAGTAAACCTGTTACTATATATACAAGTGTGTGTGTTCATTATATCGGGTCCTGTGAGGGGGTATCCAGCCGTGCTAGGATCCTTTACAGGTGGAGGAGCTGTAATTGAATGAATCAGGTAAACCCCAGGCTCCCTGCAGCGGAGGATCAGGCCTCCTGTGAGCCTACCGGTAAAGCGCACCATACGTATGTGGTGGGAAAGGAGGCTACATTAATAAATCAAAAGATAAGTTGGAAACATTTCCAAATAGTTGGAGTATTAGGTTTGATTCAATGTGTAAATATACATTTCCTAGCAAGAAAACAGACTGTTTCTACAAATGTATGCAAATTACTGGATATATTGTGTTTTTTTGCCTTACAACCCATACCACTAGTTTACCCAGTTACAGATTATCAGGTTTAGGCCTACTGTATAGCCCACATTTACTAATCAGTCTTCTGCTAAAAGACACTTTACATCTCATTGACTTGAATGTTTCTTCCAGTGCTGGAAGGTGTCAAAGCGCCGATGCTGGATATCGCACCATGATGCCATTTAAATTAATAGCAGTTAATGCCAGATTGGGGTGTATTGGGGTGAATCCCGATGCAAGTGTCTAAGCAAGTTACAGAACATCATTTATCAAAAACTACAGTACAACTCAACTGAAACAGAAACTTCTATTGCAATCAACCACAGATGTACTTTATCATCAAGTGGCCCTATGTGCATCCAGCCTCATAACACATAATTCAGTGCAGATCTGTGCCTGCTAACCATGCAAAGAATTACAAATCAATGATACATTCATTTGTGGGTGAGTCAGCAGAATTATGGAACTAGAACACAAACAGTTTACATAAAGTGTATACAGTTTCACTTCCTTTGCTATTTTAACAGGTTAAAACTAGGACATTGAGACAAGTAAAACATATTGTTAACCTCTTTCGTGCCATATAGACGTACAGCGTAAGTCTTAAATGGTGGCACCCTGTACATCATTAGGGTTTACTCGTTTTCTAGTGGGCGATTGTGATCAGCGCTCCACACGAGTGCTCACGGCACGCTAAGCGAAAGGGGGATGGACCTCTCCTCCCCTTCTGTTTAGATCAACAGATTCCGGAAGGGAGCACGTGACTACTCAGTAGTGATCACGAGATGGCGGTGGCAGGTCCCTATGGCACTGAAGGGGTTAAATCATTCCCAACCATCATTACCCAACAGGTAATCAGTGTAACGTATGCTCCCTGTCTGCCAAATGTCCTACTATGAAAGGCAGATAGATATAAAGGCACTGTAATATAACCTAACTAAAACTAAAGGTAACAATAGCAATATTAACAAATATTGGAAGCATGGGGCGTGTGCTCTGGACTGGGAGCGAGTGTTTCCCTACCGGAACATATGTCCTCTTCAGTGCCGTGACAGCTTGCCTGTTTGAGACCGAGCGGGTGCTTTACCTACCAGAGACCATTTTCCCCCGTGTCGTGACGCCGCGACTGCTTGCCTGTTCGAGATCGGGAGCGGGTGCTTTCCCTACTGGAACGGATGTTCACCTAGTGCCATAGGGATTTTGGGCACCTACTCACCTGTTTGTTCACCGCCAGTTTGGCGGATTCCTCTGTGAGGCTCACACCATTCTAGTGATGCTCGTGGGAGTGTGGTAACCTCACGTCAATTGAGGGTTTCTATACCTGCTTGTTTTTAAGCCTCTTATTGTTGTATTGATATTCATACTTTTCTACTAAAGTTTATTCTGACGAGACTTTGTGCTTGTCTTGTCTGTACTTTTCTAGTTACTGATGTTTGAGCCATCTATTTTGACCAGCCGCAACTCCTTCTGTATCTTCAGGGAATTCTCCTGGAAGCCCAACTTTCTCCCAGGTTTTGTCTCTATGTATGAAATCGCTATTTCCGATACATTTGACTTTATTGTGAAGAATTTCATAAAACTAACGTACTTGCATAACCCAGCCTGCATAGATTGTCAAGGTAAGCATCTACACTCAATAGAGAAAGGCCAACAGCTTACTGTAATGTCATTTATGATACATTTAAAGACTTGAAAGCTATAATATTTTAACATTGTGCAAGCATCTTAATATATAAAATCGAAAGGTTGGTACTAGCTGCGGTGAATCTGATTGGTTCTCAGCCTCTGGCCAGTCAGATTGGTGGCTCTATGACGTCACCCGGCTCTATGACGTCACCCAACTCACTTTCTCTCTCTCTCTCCCTCTCCCTCTCCCACCCCCCCACCGGCTCCCGGACGGAGGGGAAGCGCGGCGCGGCCCTCCTGCCCCAGCCGCCAACACTCACTTCCCTCCCCGGCGGGAGGACAGGCAGTGGGCAGGCAGCCTCCGGAAGGACCCCCTTCCTCCTGCAGATGCCCCCGGTAAGATGGCAACGCACAGCGGACAGGCGGGGGGTGGTATTCAGTCAGGAGAGAGGGGGGGGAGTTAGTCATGAGAGAGGGGGGAGAGGGAGTCAGGAGAGAAGGGGGGGAGAGGGAGTCAGGAGAGAGGGGGGGAGAGGGAGTCAAGAGAGAGGGGGGGAGGCCTGAACAGCTGTGAAGAGGGGGGAAGGGAGTTGAGAGGGAGGAGAACATTACATCACGGGCAACGCCGGGTATATCAGCTAGTCTTAATATATAAAATCGAAAGGTTGGTACTAGCTGCGGTGAATATGATTGGTCCTCAGCCTCTGGCCAATCAGATTGGTGGCTCTATGACGTCACCCGGCTCTATGACGTCACCCAACTCTCTCTCTCTCTCTCTCTCTCCCTCTCCCTCCCCCCCACCGGCTCCCGGACGGAGGGGAAGCGCGGTGCGGCCCTCCTGCCCCAGCCGCCAACGTTGACTTCCCTCCCCGGCAGGGGGACAGGCAATGGGCAGGCAGCCTCCGGAAGGACCCCCTTCCTCCTGCAGCTGCCCCCGGTAAGATGGCGCGCACAGCGGACAGACGGGGGTTGGTATTCAGTCAGGAGAGAGGGGGGGGAGTTAGTCAGGAGAGAGGGGGGGGAGTTAGTCAGGAGAGAGGGGGGGGAGAGTCAGGAGAGAGGGGGGGAGAGTCAGGAGAGAGGGGGGGAGAGAGGGAGTCAGGAGAGAGGGGGGAGAGGGAGTCAGGAGAGAGGGGGGAAGAGAGGGAGTCAGGAGAGGGGGGAGAGGGAGTCAGGAGAGAGGGGGAGGGAGTCAGGAGAGAGGGGGGAGAGGGAATCAGGAGAGAGGGAGTCAGGAGAGAGGGAGGGAGAGAGGGAGTCAGGAGAGAGGGAGGGAGAGAGGGAGTCAGGAGAGAGGGGGAGAGGGAGTCAGGAGAGGGGGGAGAGAGGGAGTCAGGAGAGGGGGGGAGAGAGGGAGTCAGGAGACAGGGGGGAGAGAGGGAGTCAGGGGAGAGGGGGGGGGAGAGAGGGGGAGTGGAGAGAGGGAGTCAGGAGAGACGGGGGAGGGAGTCAGAAGAGAAGGGGGGGAAGCCTGAACAGCTGTGAAGAGGGGGGGAAGGGAGTTGAGAGGGAGGATGGGGAGGCAGAACATTACATAACGGGCAACGCTAGTTTATATAATATGTACCACATATATTTACGTTTAGAATACACACAAGAGGATACCCGCTCTACCTATAATGACCGATGGTCAGGCAACAAGCAGGTGCACTAGGAAAGACCCTCTCTGGAAGAAGTCTATGCGAAACGTGCGTCAGAGGGTAGTGCCATGACGTCACACACATCACGCGCCTGCAAGCAGTTTAGCCTCACTGACGGGACCGCCTCCGGAGACCTGCGAGTGCTGGGAACTGCGGTGCAGCACCCTAACGAAGAGCTGCAATCAGATTTACTTTAACCCCCGCAGGGACAACATAGTCCAGCCTTCTGGGTCCTCCATCCAACTCCATCCCCCATCCTTTTCCCTCCCCCTGTGTGTAGAGGGTATGTTATTGAGGGCAAGAGCATAGCGGGAGGAGCCTTATGTGTAACATCACCCGCCGGTCCCCTCCGTCACACAATGTTTATTATGGCTCACAGACGCAATTGCTAAACATCAGGCCACATAATCTAGGTACTTACTATATCCTATATCTGGGACTCAGGAGATACACAGCTGTGTGAACTGTTACCCCCGCAGGTACAGAATAGACTAGTCTGCAGGGACCTCTATCTAGCTCCGTTCCCCACCCTCTCCCTCCCCCTGTGTGTAGGGGTATGTTTTTGAGGGTAAGTGCTAAGCAGGAGGAGCTTAAAATGCATTACTATGTTTAGAGTGCCACTAGCCACAAACTGACTGCATCCTGGCTAAATGTGCACAATTGCTGTCTAGGCACTAACGCTGTGTTTCACAATAATTCTCACAGAATTTGGGTCTACTGTTCTGCTTGTTGGTTTAGTTTGGATTACCATACCCTTAGCCATCCGTGATACCGTGATAGCCATTCGGGCTAATGTTATTGTCCTACATAAGCACACATTGGTATTGCTTATTATAGATATACAGCATTACGGTGCTTTATTTATAGCATTACATTGCTTTATTAGTTTAATACTTTTTTTTAGACATTCTATTTGTTCTCATTGTTTGGTCCTCATGTTTTAATGCTTATCCTTTCAATCTGATTTTAACAATATCATATCCACGCCAATATCTGGACTTTTGTGCACATTACCACATCTTCTCATTTGTGACAGTTATATATAGAGTAATTGTTTTCCCCTCACAAGCACTGTGTGCCTGTTATAGGGACCTTCAATGTGAAAAAATGCACTTTGCTCCTAGTTGTTTAAACAGTTGAGAGCCCAAGGGCCGCATCAAAGCCCTTCACAAGACACATTACTTAGTCATCAAACAGGGCAAACGTTGTTCAATAAGAGAAAGTGATCCATTACGTGCACAATTCTATGCTGATTTTATTCCATGTGTCAGTGCTTGAAGCCCAGTAATGTATTACATGGTCAGGTACAGATGTGGTGTGATACAAGTTCCCCTTGCGCATCACTTGGAGTGGGTGGACTGCGGCCTAAGTGCGGCCATGATCGCGGCCTAGCACAATCACAGCCCAGCGCAGAGGGGATTTCCCAGAAAGATTAATGCAGCAGGGATCACTGCTTCTCAATAGGACTCTTGCTGCGTTAATCCTACTGGGCTGCCACCAGTCTGAAAGAGCTGTGCAGAGAGATGCAGTCCCTCTCTCTGTTTCCCCACACAGCTCTTATAGCAGATCACGCTGTATTTATTATTATTTGTAGTACATAGGATTAAAGCAGGGGGTCTCCGGAGCTGAACCGCATTAATTTCAGGTCCGGGGAACCCCTGCTTCCCGAGGAGGGAGATACCGACACCCCACACTGAGGTCCGTAACTCAGGAAGCAGGGGTCCAGCGGACCTGAAAGTAATGTGGTTCAGCTCCTGAGACCCCCTGCTTCAATCCTACAGTATTACTAAAAGTAAAAATAAGGCAAAGCTTCATTAGCTTAGTGGCTAACCACTAAGGTAATGAAGGGGTTAAACCCTCATGCCACCCCCAGTGTTGCCTAACCACTAACCCCCCGTCTAGACTAATGACCAAAATTCTTATCAGCCAAATGTGGCAAATAGTGGTTCTGGGAATTAACCAAAATAAAATACATATACAGTACAAAAATTACCAAAAAAATACATATGAAACATAAAACCATTAATTGTCACTGTGGATTACTAGACCCATTCAATGGGGAGCCGAGATATCCACATTGGCAATCAATATTAAGCTTTAATTTAAAGTACATTAACAATAAAAACACATTAATAACCCCCCTCCTTCATTACCTTAGTCGTTAAGCGCTACGGTAATGAAGGGGCTAACCATCCTGGTTACCCCCCGGGAGGTCTAACCACCCTTCCTGGGAGCAATTACCCCATTCACCCAACCTCTCTACACTCAACACACAATACAGTATACATTACATACATACATTTCAGGCAAGCATTGCAAACGGTTAACCCTTAAGTAGCTACAGAGGACTGTAAAATACAAAGGATTTCTGGCTTTTAGCCCAACTTTTCCCCAGGCTTTGTCTCCATGAAATATAGTACAGTATGAAATGACTATTTCTGAAAAATTTGACTTTATTGTGATAAACCTAACATACTGTACATGCAAAACTCAGCCTACATAGATTGTCAAGATAAGCATCTGCACTCCATAGAGAAGGTGTGATAGAAATATAAGGAGGTGATTAGAGTTAATCAGTAGCAATGCATATAAACAAAAAAAAACTGTAGCCGGTGTTTAATTGCCAATGTTTATTTGGTGATATTTTAAATCTGACAGCACTTTAGATGCAACGTGCTAAATCCGTCAGTAATCATGCTTAGATTTATTTTGTGCTGGTAGGTAGCCCAGAAATAACACCAGGGATTTAGTAAATTAATTTTTATTCAGTTTCCAAGTTCCACTTTTGGATACAGTAGAACTGATTCCTTTGATTGCTTATTCTCTTTAACTGAGTGGTATATCTACGGATTCTGAAAGCAGAAAGGTCTCCAAATCATTTATACGCAATATGCTGTTTATTCAACATAAACAGCATATACTGTATAACGTCCTAAAAAATAGAAGAGCACATAGGACCCATCCTCATACTGTAGATGTTTTAATTCTATAACATGTAATCAATCAACTTAAAGTGGCAATCCATGCCAGAGGCTTTTATAGCATTTAAGTAGGGGTTTCCAAAGCTGAACCCCATTAATTTCAGCTCCGGGGACCCCTCCTTTTGGAGATACTTACCTTCGAAAGTAGGTGATGGTAGCCGCTCTCCTTAGCTACCAGGGTTCACAATATGTCCGCTCTTCAAAGATTTTCCACTCTGCGGAACAATAGAAAGCCGTAACACCATTGGTGCGGCTTCCTATTGGCCCATGTGACGAAGGAGCTTTAAACTTGAAAGAATCCTCCATTCTCTTACTACACTTATCTACAGGGATCCAGATTTGGAACATAAGATCTGAGGTAGGATAGCGCTCCAGGACATATTGAGGACAAATGACAGTGAGACTAGGAGTGCCACTATAAATTCTATTTTTGGTTAGCTACGGATGTACTGTAGCACAATGGTTGATTGCGCCGTCCACACGGAATCCGCCACAGGAACAATCCTGGCACCCGTGTGCTGGCGAATCCCCGTGACCAGACCAATGGCGTATCAGGATTAACATAACATACTTCTGAATGGGATTCCTGCTGTGTGAATGCTACAGGGCTGCATCAGTCTGGAAGAGACGCGCATTGAAAGTAGACAGAATGAGTCACTCTCCATGTGCGCCTCTAACAGGCGATCACACATATTTTATTTTAATAACACAGTATTGAAGCAGGGGGTCTCCGGAGCTGAACTGCATTCATTTAAGCCTCTGGACCCCCCCCCCCCCCTTCTTCCCGGTTACAGGCCCCGGTATGGGGTGCCGGTATCTCCTGCATTGTTTAAATGTCCCAGTCATGTGACATGGGATATTTAAACATTGTGGTGATACTGGCACCCCATACCGGGGCCTATAACATCTACACCCAATCTCATTGGCTCTCTGTACCTCTGTGATACTGCACACATACAGCTCAGTGCTTCATCTGCACCACTCAACACATTTCGTGGAGCTTAGCCTGCTTCATTAGGAGAAAATTGATTAGTAAAAAGACTGCTCTTAATATAGGAAACTATTAACCCTTGATAGTCCCACATAGTGTGTAATGACAGGGGGGAGATGGATACAACCCTGATGGAACTCATACTGAAGGCATAATTAACTATACAACTTGGAATGGAATCACAATTACCCTAAAAACACAACTTATATAGTACCATGAATAGAATGTAGATGACCGTAGATGCTTACAAATATATCACATTAAAAAATCTTTAAATAAAAGATGAATACTACATCTTGAGAAGAATCATTTATCCACTATGGCGCAAAGAAAAAAAATCGAAAAGAGAATAAAATATTAGAAAATGGAGTACTGTATGTGGTAAATAAACCTTTATAAAAAAAATAATCGTAACATCGAAATAAATGATATAGATTTAAAACATGTATATGTAGCCCCAAGGTAAATTTGAGATTTCTGGCCCCTCTCCGCGAGTGCCGTGGGGTCGCGGGTGCCGCCGGAGGCAGCGGTGGACCCGCCGGCACTTCACGAGGGTGGGGGCCAGTGAAGGGAGCGCTCGGCATTCCTGGAGGTCCGGGCGGCTCCGAGAGCAGGGCGCCGCCATCAGCCGTTAGGTCGCGCATGCGCGGTAGCAGGCAGGCGCAGGGAAGGCCCCAGATAGGTCGCGCATGCGCAGAGAGGGGTAGAAAGTTAAGGCAGCCCCAGAGAGATCGCGCGAGGGCAGGACAGGGAAAAGAGGAGTTCAGGCGGCCATTAGGCGTTCACGCATGCGCGGGAGAAGCGCGCACGCGGCCCCAGTGTTTAGGCAGCCCCCTGGGAACTACAATTCCCAGGAGGCTTAGGGAGACAGGCATCAGGTGCCTGAGTGTGGCCAATAGGGCTGGAGGAAGCTCAGCCCGGGAATATAGATACATTTCCCGGGCTTTGCACAGTCAGTCCGCACGAGGAGAAGGAAGGAGTAGGAAGGGTGTAGGGAGCGCGTGGCTCCTGCATCAGGTAAGGGTTCTCCTTAGGTCCCCAGGCAGGCCCCAATTCCCGGTAAGGGCAGGGGGTAACTGAAAAGGGACGGCCCTAGATAAGGAGGTTACCCTTAGGTGCGGAAGGTGCAGTTTGGCAGTGCCACAGCGGATAGGGCTGTGCGCACTGACAAATAGGCACAGCGTGCGAGCAGTGGATTTGCTGCGGGTTCCAGTGAATGGTGTGTATCATTCTGTGGGTGTGTGTTGCTGCATGTGCTGGGCGCAGTGTGTGCCGCGTGTGTGAATACCTGCAGGCTGACAGTGTGAGCTGTGTGTTGGCTGCAGGTGAGTTAGGAGTAGCTAGAGAGTTTCAGATAGGACTGGGTAGCTAGGGGAGGGGGGCAGGTTATTGTTCCACAGGCCCTAGGAGTTTTCCCCAAGCCATCCCAGGTTGCGGTTCATCAGGGACAGGCCCTAGGTTAGGGTTACTGTCCTGTAAGGGTTAGTTAGGGATAGCGCCGGTTGCTGTTCCCGTGACGTGGTTGGTGTTGCCGTGATTCGGTTGCTGTTCCCGGGAAGCGGTGGGACCCTCGTTGGGGTCCACGGAGAGAAGTACCTGGATAGGATCAGACGGACGTCTGACCCTTTTAGAAGAGAGTTGCAGGCCCGAGCATCGGAGTGCTCGGAAGGTACCTCTGAAGTATATAAGTGCACCAACTGGGCCCTAGCTTAATTTAGTGACTGCGCAGTCACCCACGACCTCCGTAGGAGTACGGGACATTGGGTGTGGGGGATCACAGGACACTGGGTGGGAACACCAGACATTGGGCTGAGGTGATGCGGATAGAGCATTAGGTTATGTGATGTTATGTACTGTGTTATATGTTCTCAAGTAAAGTGTTAGTTATTGTTTTATATCTATGAGTGTTATTGTATTTCTTACCCAGGGCTATCTTTCATAACGGGGATCCTGGGTAAGTGGAGGCGCTGCACCAGGTAATGGTAAGGGTTTCCCCAGGCTCCCAGCTAGCGGAGGCTCAGATCTCCTGGAGCCACAGGTGTGATACAGTTACCAGTAGTCCCTTAGAGCAGGTGTGTTGCAGGGAAAGGAACCGGTTAGACCACGAGGGGCCAATGTGAGATTGGGTGGGTCAGGCGGTTCACAAAAAGGGCTACATATATAATGTAATGTTTTGTTACTAAGAAATAAATCCAGGAACCAGTAGATAATTTTTTTTAATTATTTTAATAAATAACTAAATGAATAGCTGCATTAATGTATAAAGACACTGCACTCCATATAAATGTCATGTAAACGCTGCTATGTCTACCTCCAAATTTAAACCTCAGGGAGCCAGGGTTTTCAGTTGGCTAATCCGAAAGGATTCACAAAGGCAGAGCTTATTAAACCAGTCCCTGCCTCTATCCAAATTAACGATCTCAATGCCTTTAATTGTTAGTCATTCTGATTTACAGTTAGGAAATTCCATAAAATGATTGGAAAGGACATAGATCACTATTCCCTTTTCTATATTCCAAAAAAATATTTAATGATTTATTGAAATATAAAAAGGACATTGATTTTTAATTGCTTGAGTCAACCCTTTTGCATTATAATTGTGAAAAATTGATACCTAAGGTCCTTAGGATTAAAAATTAGCTAACCATTGACGCAATAACCCCGAATTCTGCAAGAGATGGTGTGGTATATTAAAGCAGCAGTTCAAGCTGCCGTTTTAAATTTTAATTTTATTTTTTTCCATTCAATATGTGCATCAATACAATCTACACACTGACAAGTGATTAGCTAATTTGTCGATCAATCCGTTCTCCTGTAATCGATTGGCAAAAATTTGGCTCGGGGGTTCACTACATTTCTGTCAGTGCAGCATAAGAGAACCTATGATGCAAAGTTCTGTATGGAAAATCATGTGACCAGGCTGGCACTAGATACAATTGGCGCACTGCTAGAAAGAGGGCAGGGCTCAAAAAGGGGTATGCCAGAGTCTGTTTCAGAAGAGAAAGGGGGTGTGACTTTGTAAACGGTTGCTATAGGAACAAAAAATGCTTGTTACCTTATGATACATTAAAAATTTCTTAAAATTATTTTTTTCAATGTTACAAGTTTTTTCTCATTGTACAGAACTGATTTATTTAAAAAAAAAAAACACACACAAATTAGATATTAATTTTCTAGTTATAGAGCAATCGGATAATGAACTTTATAAAGTTACCGGTAAAGTTGATGTTGAGGATATTGAAATGAAGCCTAAACAGGTTCTACTGACACAGAGACTGACTGGTTAGACAAACTGCAAAAGTCAGCAGACAAATATAGGGAGGAAATCATAGCATACAAGAAAGATGATAAACTTAAACAAGTGAACAGTGATTTTAAGGATCGCAGAGTTTAAGTGGCTACTGGGGATCCAAGAGACAGAAAGTAAAGACCATATAGTGGTTCTCTAGAACCAGATACCCTGCACATACAGCAAGTTCACCCAATATTAGTGATGCCGACTTTTCGGACACACAGGCTATTGCGTCAGAAAACGACCATTTTTTAGACAAAAGAGGTCATAGGCGGAGAGGTTTAAAGCCACTACTCCCAGAAGCAAGTACAGAAGGGGTGGCCAAAAACATAGGGGTACCAACCAACAGAAGGACCACCAGAAAACGAGAGGTGAAACAGTTATCTATAATCTAACCTCCTATAACTTGATCCTGGCAGACATGTGTTTACTTAGTAAGGGCCTCTCTCACCTCAACCAATAAACATGATAATTGCGACTGGGAAATCACACGATCCAAATTGCATCTAAAATTGAAGGATCATTTTGCTAAATCTACAGGAGATACATCCAGACAGGGTGACCAATAACAACGATATTATCATTTTTCTTTTTATTTATAAAAATTTGTTACCAGGAAATAATACATTGAGTTACCTCTCATTTTCAAGTATGTCCTGGGCACAGAGTTATAACAAAACATGGTTACATCAAAAGAACAGAGGTTATACAGTCAATTCACAGACATTTCCTGGACAGACAGAGTTGGAAAATTGGGTACAGGGGATAAAGGTCTGGTGAGTTTAAGATTAAAAAAGGGAATCTTTCACATCACCAAACATGGCGAACGGTAGCAAACGGCTAACACCTTTTGGCTGTCCTTTAGCTGTGCTAAAGACTATCCACCTTTGGGGTGACACAGATGTACGCTAAAGGGATTCAGATTGAATGCAGCTGCGAATACAAAGTTCATTGTGTCTTCTTGCCTCATTAACATTCCAGTGGGTGGGGTTGAAGTTCCACAAAATACAAGCAAATGTCAACCCTTAGCACGCTGGTCCTGTGCAGAGGGGAGTAGCTCTTGTGGGGGCCCCATCAGGCGTCCGCCTTTAGGGGGAAGCAGATGTACACTGAAGGTGTTCAGCATAAATGCAGCTGTGAATACAAAGTTTTTTTATGTCCTCTTGGCTCATTAATATTCCAGTGGGTGGGGTTAATGTTCCACAAAGTACAAGAAAATGTTAACCCTTAGCATGCTGGTCCTGTGCAGAGGGGAGCAGCTCTTGGGGGATCGCCTTGCGGAAGCCTTTGGGGCGACGCAGATGTACACTGAAGGGCTTGGGTTGCCGATAAAGGCGAGAGATCATATTCATGAACTACACTGCCTAAAGGAAAGATATCATGGGTTAACATAACAATGCTATCTGCTACAAATTACTTTCTAAAAAAGAGATTGATAGTTTGATCAATTTGGGTAAAAAAAAGGGTGGATTTTGGAAGAAATAGGCTTGTTTTCCACACAACTGCACCGTATTGTCCCAACACTTTAAGGGGTATGGCAATGGGGTCTAATATGGTACCATCATACAGTATGCCAATCTTTTTATGGATTATTATGAACAAATTTATATTTTAGCTGATGAAACATACTCTAAACCCATCATATTTTACAAACGTTTTATTGATGATATTTTTATGATCTGGCAGGGCTCTGACTCATCATTTTAGTATCTGTGACCTTCCCCATTACCTGACTATTGGCAAAAATATAATCTATTCTGGAGAATGAATTATGTGGGTGTGAGAAAAAAGTGTATTCTCTTTCCAAAGGGATAAACATTCGCCAGCAGTCTTCCAGACCCAAAACATCCTAAAACACCTGTGCGCCTTTTTGTGCCAATTTTAACCTTGATTTCCCTTGAATCTGAACTGATTTCTCCATAAATTGATCCATTACCCAATTCCCCTCCTACTTTCAAATAATTGTCTTTTTCAGCGAGTATAGTATCAGTCACAGTTTGGACAAAATTTTGATCATATTCATTTGGGCCTTAGACATTATATATTTTTAATTCCTCATTAAATATTCTGACAAAGCACCACTCTCCCCTGCACATCCCTTCCAGTGGAGATAACTTCATATGGCAAAGATTTGTTTATTAAGATTGCTACTCCTCCTTTTTCCCTACTGCTGTGGAATATATATGTAGCCCCTCTACCCCCACCCAATCGCAGATCGGGTCCCCTAGGGTGTTCTATGATCTGGCTACATGTCTCTGTGTGGTGCATACCTGCTGGCAACAGGAGGGCCCGAGTCTCTCGCGATGACATGGGGGAACAACAGGACAGGTTTCTGGGGTGAATGCCTTCGTTCTTCTTCTACTGGTGCAGCACCTCCATCTGTAGCAAGCCTCAGGGATATGGGGTGGAATCCCTACTACAGAATCCCCTCCCAGGGATGAGAGATTACAGTCTCCACACAACAGGTCTTTTATAATTAGCAGCAGTTCTTTATTTAGTTCTCTCAGCAGCATACAATCAGGTACAGGATTAGGCACAGCCAGCCGGCTGTACTCCCTCAGGATGTCCCTGCCTCCACTCTGGACCTAGGGCCATCCACAGTGGGGCTAGCTCTTTTCTCACCCCTTAAGCAGGGTGAGAGGTATTTGGTCCACCTCACTATCAGCTCTTCCCACAGGCTGCTAACTCTCTCAGACCAGCTCTATACTTCTGAGACTCACTAAATAGGAAGTGCACATCTCTTTACGATTTCAGCAGGCACCTCCCCTGTGTCTCTTGATTGGACACAGGGTCAGGTGACCTACCTCCACCATTCAGGGCAAGTGCTTGAAGTGGGGGAAACCCATGATAACTCCTGGCAACCTGCCCTTACCAGGGATTACAGCACAAGAGGAGGATAGAAATATAGCCCCTTTTCTTACCAGGGCTACATATACATTTAACCCACCATGTCTCTCCTAAGTGTTTAACTTTCTGTCGTGTCTAGATGAGTTTCCTGGATCAATACAACTTTGACTTTAAGAAGCTGAAGGTGCTTCAGAATTTTATTTATTTTACTAAGGGAATTGATTCCTTTAACATTCCCAGGGAACTTACACTCTCAAAGGATAGACCCAGTGGCGCTATTCATTATTCTTAGCACAGTGGAGAGACCATGTGGATAAACAGCCAAGTGTGGCATGTAAAATACATTAAAAAAAAAACACAAAACAAACCACAAAAAAACACAACAAACAGAAATCATAACATATGCTGACTTCCCTTTTTTTCATGAGTACAAATTCTGTCCAGTTTACTTTCCCTTCAGCTCCCCCCAGCCCCGCCCTTCTACTTACTGAACAATTCAGTGCACTGGTCTAATCTAATTCTAACACCTGAACTTCTAACACATGAAATGATTTATAATTACATTATACTGTAGTAACTTGCAATATTTGCAATAATTTCTTGCAAAATTTATCCTACAAATATTGAACATAAATATGTCCACGGTAAAAATCTACATAGAGTCTCAAACAATATACGGAGCAGTTGGAGAAATAAGCCCCCATATACCAAAAAGACACAAAATCTTGATACTTAAACAAGGTATCTTCTGCTGCAATCAGCTCTGCGTTGTATCCTCACTGCGACCACTTTCTCCGGTTGGTGAATGACGATCCTGCGCATGCCTCTGATCACGCTTCACTTGCCTATCTTCAATATCTTTGTGGTGCTCATGAGTGTACTTTTCAGCTTCCCTGGCCTCAGTGAAGATTTTTACTCCATTCGCCGTAAAAAGTTGCAGAGTGGCTGGAAACCCCAAAGTAAATCTCTTGTTTTGTTGAAATAAAGAGCTATAAAGTTTTCCAAACTCTCTCCTTTTATTAGATACTGCCACCGAATAGTCCTGGAAAATTAATATCTTGGATCCCTCGTATGCAATTCCATCTGAGTCCTTGTAAGATCGCAACAGTCTGTTTTTTTCCCCCACTAAAGTCCAGTAACTTAGCCATCACTGCTCTTGGTCTTTCTCCTTCATATTTTGCTTGACCAAGCCTATTGGTTCTTCCTACTTTGATGGTAGCCAGATCCAAAGGTAACCCCAAAATCTCTGGGAACCATTTTGAGCAGAAATCCATAATTGATAGTTGATATGGTTTTACAGACTCCAATTTCCCAATAATTCTTATATTGCTCCTCCTGGGTCTATTTTCAAGATCATCTACCTTTTCCTCCAAGGCTTGACTTTTCGTTTTTAGTTCCTGGACATCTGACTGAGTTTCTCTCAGATCTTTTTGCAAATCTCCCACTCTGGTCTCCACCTCCCCAAATCTTACATTTTACAAGGAGAGTTCCTCTTTAATTTTGCTTTGCAGAGCGAGGCTCACTGGAGCTTAGCAATCTCTGTGTCTATCCTCACTGGTGCCATACCAGGAAGTATCCTGACTCATCATTAACTAATTTTATTGATCAGATAAACACTATTGATTCGACCATCTGGTTTTCTAAAGCATTCAGCAAAATGGAAATCAACTATTTGGACATGGTTGTGTTTAAAGATCAGGCATGTTTAGAGACACATATTTACCATAAGGACACGGATCACAATACATTATTACTGGCCTTCTATCCATCACTCAGGGTCACTTAAGCAAGGATTACCTTACTCCCAATTACTCAAGGTAATAAGTCAGTGACAGTAACGAGTTACACTTGGGTCATGAAAGAATGGGCAACAGATTCAAAGAGAAAGGATATGTTTGTACCTAGTTTGAGCCGCACATCCCTATGAGATCATCAAGCCACTCTCTGAACTCAACCACTTAATGCACAATGAAATATCAGCTGTGGTGGTCTTCCTCTCCCAACCCTCACAGAACAGGTCAAGCTGTCCATGTACCCGCCGCCCATACAGAAGCTCAAAAAAGGGGATAAACCAGTCGACTCTTGCAGCCACTGTATATAGGTCAATAGGAAACATTGCAGATTAGCCTCTCTGTCCCTACTTCGGCTTCAACAAATGCCTGAAGCATCTGCTTTAGGGTGTTATTGAACCGCTCGTAAAGCCTGTTCATCTGGGGATGGTAGGGGGCAGTACGAAGTTGCTTAAGGCCGCAGTTCAGATATGAACTGCATCCCATGATTGGTGAGGATCTTGCTTGGGAAACCTACCCTATTAAAGATATTTACCAGCACACCGCTACCTTCTGGGCCTGGATGGAGGAGAGTGCTACTGCCTTGGGGTACCTTGTGGCGAAGTCAACCACGGTGTGGATGTACCTTTTCCCAGATCTACTCAGGATCATTAGGGGCCCCATAATATCCACTGCCACCCACTGGAAGGTGTCCTCTTTCAATTGCAGTGGCCTCTAAAATGTCTTCGCCTGATCACCGTGTCTGCCTACTCGCTGGAAAGTGTTACAGGTGCAGAGGAAGCAGAGGTGAGGGAGAGCTGTCATCAACCATTTTTCTGCACGCTGCGCTGTGACCAGGACCCATTCCCGGACCTCTGGAAGGCATCGGAGAAGGAACTGTTCCTTGATGTAAATATCCTGGAGTTCTTTCACGGTAGTGGCATCACTGCTGGCTACCCAATGCTTCAAATAATATCTTCTCACCCACGCTGTAGGGACCCAAACACCACAGGCAGTCTATGTCCCTTTCCAACCCGTTCCATGGTACAATTCCATAGCAACCTTATAGACATATAAGACATTAAGAAACAACTGGAAAAACACATTGAATACAAGGTGAGATAAACCACAGCAACAGAGAGAATTTCTACCAATTTGCTCACTATTACCATCCTTTTGGAGAAGAGACAAGCTGGGAGGAGTGGAGCAGGTCCAAGCAGGAAAGTGTCAGACACAGATGAATTCCTGAAATTAAGTGTGCCTGTACAAAACTTGCCAAATATCTTTTGTTGAGTCCCGCAGACATCGTCTGTTGCCCCACTGATGCCTCTTGAGCCACCAATGGCTGCTGTCACACCAACTGGCCCTACAACCAGTTCCAAAAGAGGTTACCAAAAAAGGAGCTTCACAACAAATGTTTGATGCAACATTTTATCACATAAATTCTTATTCGGTTCAACACTAATAGATACATATTTACAATCAATGCAGGCAAACAAATCAATCACAAAAAACTTTCCTTCGTCAGGCACCTGACGAAGCAAAGTTTTTTTTCGAAACGCGTAGTTCCGAGTTGGGACGTGCAGTCTTTTGTCCATCGAAGGCGACCGTAGCCTCCGCGAGCGCTCCGACAGCAGTCCTGACGACCGGACGCGGAAGCAGGAGGAAACCGCATCGGAGTTCTCAACGCGGCTACCTGCACTGGAGGTATTTTATCTAGGTGAGTTATATACTCCTATTTCTACTATTAAATTGCCAAGTTTATATCTCTGTCTGTGACTGTCATCCTTATTGGGACCACTGCAAAGACGCGGGTCATCCGCCCACGCAAGATACCAGGTGACAGAGGGACTGACTAAGAGGGGGCACAGTCAGTGCACAAAGAAACATCCTATGTGAGGTGGTCTCACACATGGCAGTGTGAGTACAGTATTTATATTTATACTTCTTCCCCCAATCTAATATACTGTCTTACTATTGCTTCTGAGAGAAGCAACATCACTAATAAGTGTTTTTATATATGTATGTACTCTTTCTTGCACTCACCGCCACTTTACCTTCACCATTATGATAAGCATGTAAGCAATATTTTACCATTTTAACTCCTTAGTAGCCTGAGTGGTCAATAAGGCATGGTAAACTCATGGCTAGCTGCCCCCTAAGGCATACTAAGGAGTTAATACAGTCCTTACTCTGACAACTAACATGACCGCCCAAACCAGCTAGCCACAGGTTTTGGGAATAACCAATATTTAATGAAAGTGCATTCTCATGGGACAAAACTTTTTTTCATTCATAGGTTATTCCAAAAATCTCGTGTGCTGAGATTACTTAAGGACAAGGTTGAACATGACTGGCTTAGTGAATATAACCTGTGTCATTACAATGAAAAGCCAAATAATCATTTAAACTGGCTAACACCTATTTATGTGCCCGTGATCACCAAATAAAGGTGCCTAATACCTTTGTCGTCACAAGTGTCACCGCACAGTATTAACGAATGCTATATGTTATGCAATGAGGTGGGCTTGAGTTTTTTTAATCTCTAATATATAATCAGCAGACAGCAATCACGTCTAGCCATTCCCTGACTATTAATTCTGTGACTGTTGGGCAAAACATTATTTCAACTTGCAATAAAGTTTGCCACATACACATCGAAATATTCTTTATCAAAAGATTGGCTTTATGCATTACAGACTATTACGAGCTCTGTCTCTCAACCACAGACATTGAAAAATTACAATGTAATATTTGATAAAGATGTGAAACACTATCCACATTTTGTAATGTGCCACAAAACAACGGTTTGTTCATGGAATGGAACAATCTATCATTTATTACTCATGCTTTGGCCCAAGGCTTGCATACATTGAAACCACAATCCGCAATGCATAAAGGAATCTGTTTATACAACCCTGTGAAGCCTAACTAAAAATGAAAGTTCCTGTTCCATTAAAATACAAATTACTTAGAGCTCCCTTTTTTATTTTTTATTTTTTTAAACGGAGCCTGTTGAGCATATAGAAAGATTTACAGCCTGTTTCTTGTTTTCCATGTTTAGGAAAAAAAGCAACATTGAGGAGTCATACAGGGGAAGATGTCAATTAAATAAATCATCATTTATACAATGAATTAGGTAAAAACAACTTTAGACACATCGATTATTTCATGCGGAGATATAAAAAAAAAATGCCGACCTGATTTGTGCTTTTTTACTTTGCTGTAAAAGTAGTGCATTAAAGCCTAAACCAGTCATTTCAACAGGGGAATGTACTTTACAGTAACTAACATCTTGGGGTGCTTTCTGCAGAAATACCTAGCCACCTATTGGGAAATGTTTGTATGTACTGTATTAGCTTACTGGCTGATAACTTGTAACATTACACTATTTCCAGCCAGCAGGGTATTTTTTATGCAGGGCCATGAGAATGAAATACATATAGGACTAAATACAAAAACACTTGTTCATCTTAAATTAATTTTAAAAGCCCCTACATTCTTTCTGTTTTAAGCTGTACCAAAAAACCTCAGCCAGAAATGCTGGTTCAGTTTGTAACACTGGTTTTAAGAACATACCGTACTCACAAAATGTACACCTCACCTGAAAATCTAGATTCGGCACTCAATCGCCTAGAACCATTCCAAGAGCTGCTGCAGTATGTAATACTGATAGAAATTCTCATATTCATAACAGCACTTAGGTCAGTGTACTATACTTCCAAAGGGGAGAGAACAATATGAGTCAAATTTGTTTATAAACCAGCCAAACCCAGCAGCAATTCATCAAGTTAGCCTTTTATGAAAGTCTATGCTTACTCTAATAGCATGAATATTAGCCACTTCAGTTGAACTATTCTTCTTCTTTCTTTTTTTTAAATGCTTTGTACATTTATTAAAAAATCAGTTACCCGCAGTGATAAAATGCAATTAGTAGAACTTTCCAGGGTAACCTCTACTGACAGAGTTAAAATTCTGTATGCCAAATTCTTGCTAACAGTATGTAACCTTCCCCCCCCCCCCCCCAATATCACATAGGGTCTATCATGGAGAAACTTGCGCTGGTTACTTCTTTGAGTGTGTTGCAAACCTGCTGGTAACAGGGGGCCCTGAGTCTCCCGCATGGTGTTATAGGGGAAGGACAGGACAGACTTCTGGGGTCTTGCCCGAATCGTACTCGCAGGTGCAGCGCCTCCATCTCTTGCAGCCCCCAGATGTATGGGAGAATCTCTTTACCTTCTTCCCAATAGACTTCACTCTCAGGCTAGAAGTATAGTGAAACATAGATCTCTTTATTCAGTCTTTCCCTCTGAATCACGGCCGTGCACAGCTTACACTGAATACCTTCTCCTCACTCAGGTCTTTTCCTTTAGGATGTCCCTGGACCTTCACTCCTGGCCACCAGCCACCAAGAGCAGTCCTTGCTCTTCCCTTATTCCCTGATGGAATAAGAGGTAATGTTTTTTCTCCACTCATCTAGCGGAGGGCCTCAAACTGCCAGAGCCCTGACAGCTTGGTTAGGATAAACCAGTCTCTCTCAAGGGTAGAGACAACTGACAAAATTGAGAGGTGCAACTCCTTAAATCAGTTCCAGTAAGAACCAGCCCCCTGTCCCTGATGGGACACCAGGCGTGATTGCCTACCTTCTCTGACTCACTGAGCTGCAAGTGTAGGGAAACCCCATGATTACTCCTGGCAAACCTGCCCTTACCAGGGATTGCTGCCCGGAGGAGGACAGAATAATAGCCCAAAACCTATCAGGGGTACAAGTATTATTGTTGATTTGTAACATGCCAACATATTCTACAGCGAGGTACAATGGGGGTACAGAGTTATATAAATTACATAAACAAAATGACATGAAATAAGGACAAACAAGTGCAAACAGATACAAAAGGTAATGAGGGCCCTGCTAGTGAGAGCTTACAATGTGGGCGAATATGTGAATGCGAATGACAGAATTAGCTTTGAGGAATCCAAATATATAGTGTAGCTTATCTATTCTGTAGAGGTCTGATCATGTACTGTACATGCTGCAGATCATTATCCATTCCCAACCGTTATAGTGCTGTAAATTGCCACTTATTATGTCCAAAAATATTTTCTTCTACAAAACCTTAAATAGTGGGGTTTTAGGAGACAAACACTATTTACCTAACATTAGCTAGGAATGAGCACTTAAATAACAAAAACAAACAAAACAAAATACAGCATGCATTATACATTCTCAGGTATTTGTTGTTCTCCTGCTTGGGTCATATGGATAAACCAAATGTGAGTGAAAGTTACATTCAGAGAAATCTGTGAATGTTACTGCACACTCTTAGCTCTACCTGCTGTATGCTATTCTTGTTTTTTTTCTTCACTTCTTTTGTTATCTTTCTCTCAAAGTCGTCTGTCTTCAGCCATCCCCAGATTTATGTTTGTTCTGCTCTCCGAATGTCTGTTCATAGGCCTCCTGCTCTGAGCACTTGGTGCACAAACACTTGTCATTTTATAATAGGAGTACTAATCTTTATTGCAATAAGTGATTTGAGAAGTGCTCAGTTTTCTCCCAGTGATTGAATGATTAAATGGACCTTGTGTACAGTATACCCTAGTAACAGTTTTCTTAACTTGTTTACATCTATATGGCATGAGCCACCCTATCCTTTCTTATTCCATTAAAAAGGGGCTTTTCAGCTTCTAGACTAGGGAAAGTAGCATTCCAAATGATTAGCTAGAAGATGTACTATAAACAGTTACAACAACTAGCGACAACACATGAGCAAATTAGTCACCGAGATTCTCATTTGACGCAAATTTGCCAGGTCCCTTCAGCTTTGGATATTCGTTAATGTAAAAAAAAATTCTCCCAAGCCCCCCAATACATAGCAAAATTCCCCCAATCCCCCCAATACATAGCAAAATTCCCCCAATCCCCCCAAATACATAGCAAAATTCCCCCAGCGCCCCCAATACATAGTAAAATTCCCCCAATCCCCCTGTAGGCGGACGCTCACAGAGGTATGCAAGGGAGACTGATTATAGTGAAATTAAATAAGCCTTTTATTGCGCCTTTTCCTTAACATCAGGAAACCATCCAAACAAGGGGTAAACAAAGCTTCTATTCACTTGGGAGTATTTCTAGTGAAATACTATGCAGTTCACAACTCCCTTAGATAACCATGTCTCCCAGCCCCAAACATATAGCATGAAATGAACAAATATAAAAAGTCTTGTAAATAAAAGTCTTATCTGTTCCTTGTGGTTTGGAGGGAAAATCTTCTCTGTCCCTGGTTGCTACCTTTTCTTCAGGGTTTGTCAGCATTCAGGTTTAGAAGTTTCCCCTGTGTCTTGAAAGCAGCTCTGCTGTTTCTTCTGGCAGGGCTCAAGACTGTTTGTCTCCAAGTTCAGCTCAGGTGTGAGCTAAGGAGTCTCACTTCCTGTCTCAAAAGACAGGCTTTTCTAAGCAATCTAATCAGGCAGGTGGTGTTTGTTAATTGACTACCAGCAGTTAACCACCACACTGCTGGATTAGAGGCACATTACCTGAACAGGGATAACTCCCCTGTTACATACCTCCCCTGTTTGTGGGAAGCTCGGGCTTGCCACGGCCAAAGCCCATCCTTCCACTCTCATTCTAGATATCTCTGTGACTTGAATGAGAGTGGATGGAGGAAGAGAACCCTCAGTCCTGCTGGGATTGGAGCCCTTTCTCCAGTTTTTTCGTGTCTCCTCCCGAAGGTGCTTGAGATGCACTCCTCAGTCGCTCGAGGAGGACTTTTTCTAAGTATAGTCTTTTTGCTACGTGCGCGGTCATGAGATTTCCCTCGCATCGGGTGCTCGTCTTATTGTAGGCATACTGTATGGCAGCAGTTGCAGAGCGTTTCAAAACAGCCCTTTGAGTTTTCCGCTCTTGAAGCTGTCTCTCTGCCCTTTTCACACTCAATGGGGTTGCTAGTTCAGCCTCTTTGGGGTTAAGTTGCAATTCCACACCCACTTCCAGAGAATGTCCCATCTTTTCAGCTTCATCAGCTAAGGATTCTTCTGGTTTTGATTCAGCACGTGTACCTTCTTTTGTTGTCTGTTGGGTGGCTGAAGGTTTTGCTAGTGCTTGTTTAGGTGGTTCAAATTTTGCAACCTTGTCTTTTAGATAAGCGGTATTCCCAGCTCTCACTGTACCCTTGTCTTCATGGGTTTTTGAGGCTGTGGGATACCAACGCTTAGTCAGGGTCAATACTTGTCCTTCTAGGACTGTAATCTCATCCGCGAGAGATCCCTATTTTTTGAGTGCGTCTTGCAAGTCTCTTCTCAGGGAATTTATCTGCACGCTTTGCTTTCTCTGAGCTTGCTTCCACATTTTTATTGCATTGTGAAGCATTATGAATGTTTTTGCTCGGGCCACAGTTACTTGTTTTAGTTTCTGGACCTTCTTGTGCTCCCTTTTGTGCCGGGTCACCTGGGTTCTAAGCTTGGCCTCTAGCGATGCTTTGATGACGCTCAGGGTAGCCTTCAGTTTCTCATGCTGCTTTGCGGGGACATACTGGGTCATCAGACGTTCCTGCAGCACTTGAATTTCTTTAACAGCCTGCAGATTTTCTTCCTGCAGAGTTTGCTTCTCCTCGGCCTTCTCGAGGTGCGTACGCAGACCTTGCAGTTGGTTCTGCAGTCGGTGCTCTGCTTCAAACTTCTCACCTTCCAAAAGTCTATTTATTTCCTTAAGCTCGTGCAGCTTTTCATTCTTTTCCTTGACGTCGTTGTCAAATTAAAATTTTCTTCTTTGAGTTTTAAGTTTTTTCTTTGTAATCTTAAATTTTCTCCTTTTTCAGTCTCTGTACTATTCAGGGCCTCTTTGCAGTCCTCCTTCCATTTACGCACATCTGCTTTGAGAATGACAGTCTCCTGGCGTGAGACTTCCTTCTCTAGGTTGAGGGTCTGAAGCTCCTTCTGGTAGAGTTGGAGATCTGTATTAAGATTGACAATCGTTTCTTTAGAAATGTCCAGCTCCTCAGTGAGACTGTGTAGTTCCTTTCTGGAAACTTCCAGGTCTGTGCGGCAGCTATTGGTCTCATGATGTGAGGCATCCAATGCTCTGCGGAGTGTCTGAACCTCTTTCTGAGATACGTCCAACTCTATCCGGACACTGTTGACCTCCTGTTGTGAGGCATTCAGCTCTATGCGAAGAGTGTGAACCTCTTGCTGGAAGACTGTCATCTGCTTCAGTGCCTCCTCATACTTCCGCTTTAGCGTAGCCACCATTTTAACAGATTGGCTCTGCTTTTCATCCATGGTGGAAATAGTAGCATTTGCAGTATCTAGCTCAGTCTTGAGATCGTCCAATTCTGTCCTGGCTAAAGAGTAAATTGTGAGCACATCTTTTTGTAGCCTATAGAGGGAGAAAGGGGGTGGCCCGGTATTAAAGGGGTTGCACCCCATTTGGCCACCCCTGACCCCACCCGGGAGACAAGGGGTTAACTGGACTGAGGTCCAGAAATGTGATTTCACCCCTGTTATAACCTGTAAATGTGTATTTTCCTGTTGCCCCTCTGTTATTGTACATCAGTGTCTGCACACACACACACTAGAATCCATCCGGGAGCACAAGGGTTAATAGTCCGTTAATACTGTGTCTCAAGGTATGGACAAAGCTTCAAAGAAATTCCTTGCTATCAGGATGACAGATGGCCATAGGGTCCCAATGGCTAGAACTTAAGCTTTGTTCAAAAGGTTTTATCACCCTATCTATGTGAGGGTGGAGGGGGGCATACCATAGCAGTTTTTAAGTGTCCCACTTATCACTGTCCAACACAGGTTATCTTGTCCAAGATCCGGAGGGGTAGCTGGGCTGGCATTCCATTTGCACATGTGGGGCCTCAGAAAGGAGACCCCAGAGTTCTACTGCACATGTGCCAGCTAGCAGGGGGGCCTGTCCTAAAATGTGTCCCCCCATCAATGATTGGCTGGAGATAATTGCAAACCAATCACAGATTCTTAATGTTACAGATAGAGGGACAAAAGGTTTATAACCTGCTGTTCCCCATCTATCCTTTGTCTTCATTTTTGGTCTTCATGCAAAGTCTTCATTCGTTTTCGTTTGCTGATATGGTAACCTGATCTCACCTGAATGATTTCCTGACTGCTGAGAGAAATGCTACATCATACTTCTCATTCCCCAACCCCAATGTAAGTGTACTTCTTGTTTGTTACTGCATTATCTGTTGTGTTCACCTTTATTCTAAGGAATAAATACAATTTATTATATCTTAAGCCTCGATCAGTTCAAACCCAATTATTTTTGTGTAATATTAATAAGCCTGTGGAAGCTATCGTCACATAGCCTCACGTTATTTTTCTGTAGCTCTGTGTAACCATCTTCCTTTTGTTTCAATTGTTCACGGAGCATATCACAGTCATGCCTGGCATTTTTCAGGGCATCTTCAGGGCTGGTCAAGGGATCGTCACTCACTGGTTCCGGCTCCACTTCCCTGGGATGGTTGGTTGAGGGTTCCTCACTGTTGGCACCGGACAGACACTTCTTTGGGGTACACGACTTCTGCCTTGGGCCCTCTGAATATTCGGTTAACCGCGGGATGAATTCTCCATTTTCTCTTGGCTGCAGGGCAACTCGGTCTCCCTTTTCAGGATCTGCGGACGTGTCTGTTCCTTCCACGGTAAGTGAAGAACCGCTTTTCTTTTTCCGCTTTTTTGTTTTGGATGACTCCGTCCCATCCGGAATACTGGGGTCTCCTTCTTTATTTGATACTTTAGCAGCTTCATTATATACGCCAGGCTTTTCTTGCAGTTGCTTTAGCGGACAGAAATATTGGGTGATCTGCTGCTCCCGCTCTTTCTCTTGTCGACCACATTCGTCATCATAGAGGGCGGTCTTTTCTGTTTGTGGCGAGTTCAGGCACCCCCACCATTCTTGGGGTGTTTTGTGGATGTGACTCAGTTCGGGTTCCCCGTAAGAGATGTCTTCCTCTTTATTGGATTGGAAGGGCCACTCTTCCGTGGGGTAGGGTTCATTACAGGAACGCTGTATCTTGTCCTCCATTTTTAGGCTATCAGGTGTAATTTTCTTCCTGACTTCAGAAGGTGCTATTGTAGCTGTTGCCACTGTATTTGCTAGAACCCCCAATTGTGGTAGTCCTACAGGTGTGCATATTTTGCTTGTAGAGGTCGTAGCTGTAACAGGCATCTCTGTAGACTTTTTCTTTCTTGGATAAGTTTTACAATATCAGCAGTACTGTGCATGCATTTTCTCTCATCAGGTATACAGGATGTGCAGTTGCTAGGTAAAAAATGTCTATTTGCTTTACACCATTTACTTGCTAGGGTAATCTCTCATTAGGTATGCTGGATGTGCAGTTGCTAGGTAAAATCTTCTGTTTGCTTTACACCATTTACTTGCTAGGTCCAATCTCTCTGCTTCAGACAAATAATGTGGTTTTCTGCTTGAGTTCAGTCTCAACTTTGGGTATTATGACATTCACTCTTCACACTTTGGGATACCTTTTACACCGTTCAGCAATTCCTTTTTTTGTCTAGTAGGCAATTTTACCCTCAGCACTTGTTTACTGAAAATTTCCCTGCTTCAGCACAGTCTTGCATCAATTTTCACATTTTTCTGCATATACTCCATTCACAACTGGTAGTCCTATGCGGTGTGGCAGCCTTTACTTGCAGAATCAGTACCGCTCATGGGTCACCATCTGTATTCACTGCTTCAGCTTCAGCAGTCTCTCTCTCTCTCTCTCCTCTTGGGATTGGGGAAAAGATTCCATCTGTGGTTTTGTAAGTTTCAGTGCAGTGGTGTGTATCACTTTAACTCTGATCTCTGCTGCGCGAGAGATTTTTTTTTTAAGTTGCTCAGACTGTTTGTAGGCAAAAAGCATAAAAAAAATTCACAGAACAAATCTCCAGTCCTTTCTAACTTCAAAGACCACTTCTCGTCCCACTTCGGACACCATATGTAGGCGGACGCTCACAGAGGTATGCAAGGGAGACTGATTATAGTGAAATTAAATAAGCCTTTTATTGCTCCTTTTCCTTAACATCAGGAAACCATCCAAACAAGGAGTAAACAAAGCTTCTATTCACTTGGGAGTATTTCTAGAGAAATACTTTGCAGTTCACAACTCCCTTAGATAAGCATGTCTCCCAGCCCCAAACATATAGCATGAAATGAACAGATATAAAAGTCTTGTAAATAAAAGTCTTATCTGTTCCTTGTGGTTTGGAGGGAAAATCTTCTCTGTCCCTGGTTGCTACCTTTTCTTCAGGGTTTGTCAGCATTCAAGTTTAGAAGTTTCCCCTGTGTCTTGAAAGCAGCTCTGCTGTTTCTTCTGGCAAGGCTCAAGACTGTTTGTCTCCAAGTTCAGCTCAGGTGTGAGCTAAGGAGTTTCACTTCCTGTCTCAAAAGACAGGCTTTTCTAAGCAATCTAATCAGGCAGGTGGTGTTTGTTAATTGACTACCAGCAGTTAACCACCACACTGCTGGATTAGAGGCACATTACCTGAACAGGGATAACTCCCCTGTTACACCCCCCCATACATAGCAAAATTCCCCCAATCCCCCCAATACATAGCAAAATTCCCGCAAGCCCCCAATACATAGTAAAATTCCCCCAATCCCCCCAATAAATAGCAAAATTCCCCCAAGCCCCCAATACATAGAAAAATTCCCCCAATACATATAAAAAGACCCTCACTTCCCCCAATACATATATAAAAAAGTAGACATACCTTGGGGACCGGCCATGACTGCACGGGACCGTCGGTGACTACGGGGGACCAGTAGTGACTGCGGGGGACCGGCAGTGGCTGCGGGGGTCCGGCAGTGTCTACGGCCGACTGTCGGAGAGTCGGGGCCCGGCCACGACCGGCCATCAGATACAGGCCTCCTCAATGTGTCCCACGCCGAGCTTCCAGTCAGTGCGCTGACATCAGAGGGGCACGGCACGCTGGGCCAGGAAGGCCTGAATCTGATGCAGAGCCGGGGCCCGGCATCGATTAACTTTTGTTCTCTCCCCCCCCTTGGCGGCCCTGACCCACGGGGCCCAGGATGCCAACCCCGGCAGACCCCCCCACCCCCTGTTGGCGTGCCTGGCTATAGTAACTATTTAGGAAACTACACCGCTTCCTCCTTTGAAATAGGCAGCCATTCAGTAATGCGTGCCCTGGGAAACAGGATCTTCACCGATTGATCACTGGAGAACAGAGTGATCGACAGCTAAGATAATTGCATTGCCATAAAGGCAAGGACCTGTTGCATTTATTAACATTAAAATCGGGCAAGAGGAAATGCCCCTTTAACATTTAAGTTTCAACTGTGATCTTTCTCATGTTCTCTCCACCATTGCTACTTTTAAAGCAAAGACACTAATCACTTTCAGGGCTATGTATCAAAAAACACTGATGCAAAACTTGGCCAGTGAACAGTACCAGATGTATCAATTTAAAACATATGCTTCCTCTAAGTGGGACTTTTGGTTGATACTGTATATATTTTTGCCCCATTTTCCAGTGGTTTTGCAGCCGGTAGACATTGATGGATGAACCCCCCAGTCTCATACAATTTACAGAAGACGTTATTATAATCTCAGTGTATCTGGTTGCAGTCTCGTGTACTTTGAGGGAAAACACTTAATCAATACTAAGTACTCTCAAAATAAATCACTCCGACTACTATATTTAAGAAACACTTTTGCCTCACACCTAAGGCACTTATGGTAAAAACATTGCACAACTGCATCTGAAAAAAAAAATGCAAAACTCTCAACTAAGATGTGCTTTTTAAATCTAATGTATATGCAATTAAAAATAACATGATTGCGTGTACTTTAGAACGTAACTACTTAGTGGAACTATGCCATAAGACATCTACTGGAACCACAATACATCTTACGGCCCATTCAATTCAATAGGTGGGAAAGACGTCTAAAGGAGCAGTACAATTTAGTAAATACAGTCCAGGCCTTGTTAGGCCCATCTTTATTAGGCAGTCTTCTGCCATTGACTAGAATTGGCTGTACAGTGCTCTGTCTTCCAGCATCAGAACGTGTCTTTTGGCTGAGGACTGCTTAATAACAATGGCTCTACTGTACATGTCTGCATGACACTATTTTTGTCTCCAGATGTGTATTTTCATATGTCTGTGACTTTTCGCCTTTGTCATTTGCCTCATTGCTTTACACTTTCTGTCTCCATTGCCGTATCGCTTCTAATTCTAGTTTCTATAAGCATACCTACAGTATGCCATGATGTAACTTTGTTAACTGACAACATTGTATATCTTTAGCTTTCTCCTCCTTATTTCTCTACCACACAGGAAGCGCATCGAGATCTACTGTATATCATTAGACAAATAACTTGATGCGATATCCCTTTTCATAGTCCAGAACCATTTCAATGTGGCACTTTGGGAGTGCATCCCTGAGAGTCCTATTGATGGGTAAAGGGTTAAAAGAGGACAACCTGTAGTATGGAGATACTATGTGCAACACGACCCCGTGCCTCATTCTGTATTAACAGGAAAAACATATTCATGAAATTCACATAATCAGGTTTTAATTTTTTTGTTTCCATAAGGTCCGGGAGAGAGAATGCACTTCACAGCAGAGGAAAGCTCCACAGTAAATAGCACTTCTATAAGCTCCTCCGGTAATGATTAATCTTGCCGAGTTGGTGCCAAATCTCAGCAATCTAATATGTTTTAATCCAGGTCACTGAACTGACCCTGTGTCCTCTAATGCTCTGTGATCCTTTGCAGCGTGATTCCAGCTCACAATCAAGTTTCAGTCCACTTTAAGAATTTTGTCATGAAGGGAAAGAAGGGCTTTTGTCTTTTTGTCTACTGGGGGGGGGGTGGCGTTTAAGAAGGAACTTTAACTCTTTCATCCAAACAGTGCTACACGATTGATGAACTAAACAATGACAAGGGAATATCGGTATCATTTTGGAAATCCGGTTGTCTTTCTTTTTTTTACTCTGATGTGAACATGAAGAATGGGTTAAAAACTAATTTAGAAGCTTTTTACTTTAAGTAGCAGTGGTCTTAAAATTAATCAGTTTGTAGGGGTAAAAAGCTGACCATGCCAATCCATTTCATATTAAAGCCTTAATGAGCTCTATCCTTTGGAAGCAGAAGAATTACTGGAAAGGTGTTTAACCTCCAATCAAATTCCATAAAGCCAAACAGAGGAAAATGTTCTTTCTAATATCCTGATTACAAGCCAAAAACATTTGTTAAAGTCACAGACAAAGCAGAAACTCTGAAATTACCACAAAACAGTTCATGGTATTATCTAACATTAGTTATACTGTACATATGTAACTGACCGAACAGTTGTGAAACGCGTTGGATTGCAATTTACAGGCCACCGTAGCCCTTGTGACGTGTGGATCTCCCTTTGCCATCAGCTGATTGCTCTACAGGAACCCGTACGCGGACGCGACCCGGAAGAACCCGCTGGTGATAGATCTCCTCCTGGCTACCTCCTGTCCGTGCGCAAGGTTCATTACAGGAAGGAAGGAGACGCTACGTGTCTCCCCCTGCATGGAAATCTGAGTAGACGGGCTCAGCAGGTGTGTAGAGGCAAAAGGGGAAAAAGACTGTTTGAATTCTGTGGAGACTGAACTGTGAGCAGGACCACTACAAGAGAGCAAGAGTTCATTACCACATATTGGGAAG
The DNA here is from genome assembly GCF_040206685.1 of Ascaphus truei. Classification (NCBI taxonomy): domain Eukaryota; kingdom Metazoa; phylum Chordata; class Amphibia; order Anura; family Ascaphidae; genus Ascaphus; species Ascaphus truei. Next base: position 327,382,222 of record NC_134484.1, read on the forward strand.
CTATCCACAAACGCTGATTTGTCAAGTGCTGTCTGTAAGTGCAATACTGTTCTAATCCAGTCTAGTATAATAAATTTACTGTTCCATGATATTCTCTCTTTTGTTTGCAGGGACTTGGAACTCTCTCCTGGATTCTGGCAGCTGGACTTAAGTATACTATATACTTCCTTTCAATTTATATTTAGTTTTGTATAAACTCTATATTGTATTTAATAACTTAATATTAGGTTAGTGGTTAGCGCTACTTCTTTCTTCTTTTTTTACATATGTAGAACCTGTGAGTTCAGTTACTAGAACAGTGAAACTACAGTACGTGTAGGACCATATCCCAGAACCCCCTGTGCTAGGCCCTAAAACAAAAAGCACAAGTGAAGGGAAAATCATTGCTTCTTTTATGTTTAGTGAGCATATTTTTCACTAAAACTACAAACTTTAACAATAACCTAACTGGTGACCAGGGGTTGTCCTCTCTTCCCCTGTCAGTGGCCCTGAGAGGTCCCCCTCACTCTCTCACTCAAAATCCCTCGAACCAGCCGACAGGGGGGAAGATGAAGAAAATAAAGAATTTGCACCGCTACCGTCGCTGAAATGTATGGTTATGTGTGTACATGTGTATGTGTGTGTATGTGTGTGTATATGTATGTATGTACAATGTTAATAAACAATTTATTAAAGTATTTATTTATTTCAAAACTTATTTAACACACACACACACACATACAGTACCTCACTCGCTCACAGAATACACACAAAAAGCGTGTGGCATGTGCACGCGCGTTCGCACAGGCACGCGCGCGTGCACGACTGCACACACTATAGAACGGCCCTTAGAGGTGAAGAGATTCACCTCAGCTAATCCGTGGTATCGCAACACGACTGAGCCGAGTTAGAGTGAGAGCACTTCCGCATTGTACTATCACTCTGGGCTGACTGCGGTGAGGGCACGGACGGCATTGGAGCACAGACACAGACGGGGTCTGTACCGGCTCCCTGGAAGCAAGTTACCTTCAGCCATCCGCAGCCAACGGCACCAGAGAAAGAAAACCTTATGTGCATGAATACATCCTACTTGCTTTATGTAGGATTCTAGTTTTTTCCCACGCAGAAGAACTGTCAGCAGCGTCGGGGATCCTGTGTGATCTGGACAAATCTGTCCTTTTACTTTCATTTATTAAATTCATTTTATTAGCCATCTTAGCATTTATTAGATGTCTGTAGTGCATGTATGTTTGTCAGTGTGTTTTGGTTAGTTTACCAGTCTTGTTAGTAATTGTCTTGTGTGTTGGTCTGACCTGTTACTGTAGTTTTCCTAACTGCTAGCATTATACACAATTACGTCTTTTTGTTTTACACCCACATGCCCTGAGAACATTATCGTGGTTCATCTGAAGCATATCCGGATTTTCCAGACTGGACATTTTTATAAGGTTTGACCATTATTTATTATCTTGTCATCTGGACTTTATTAGTGGCGCCGGAATATATTTGTTGATATTAAAAAGGCCATAATACAACCAGTGTCAGTAGCTATACAGTACATCTTTATCATTATCTCTTTACTGATTCTATGCTGTCTGTAGTAGCAGTGTCCCGACAGTAAAGGACAAGGAACCGTGGTGGAACTACAATAGGTGCAATTGGTTGAGCTGCACTAGGGCCCATCCACCCATACTACCGCCCGCCTGAGCAGCATTTCGGCATTTCTACTGGGCCCCCTCTTGCTCTTCCCCCCTCCACAGCCCCACCTGTGCAGAGGTCTGCGGGGACTTATCCAGTCACTCCTAACATGCAAGTTAGGTTCTACCAGAAGTTGGGCCCAACTTCCTCAATTGTTGCCTGGGTGGGCTCCTGCTGCCACTGCCGCCGTATACGTCCCGCGGCACAAACCAAACCACATCTACAACTAAAACCAAAATACCTGTGCAAGTGCCCATTCATAATTAGAACGAAACACTAGAAGAATAAAGAGGAAATCCGTTACCTGAGTAAAGAGGAACTCTTACCATTTCGCCTTGAGAAAGCCTCTCGCGAAACGCGCGCGTCGGCTCCGTCCCCACACGTGCACGCGCAGGACTGTAATTGCTTCCGCTCACATGTCTCATACCGCGAGTTGATGCGGTGTCCTGCTCGCGCTGATATACAGGCTTCTAGTGCCCCGATGGACACTTAGAGCCTCGTTCTATTGAATATTGATAGGGTTAGTGCTCTCAACTTAGTACTGAGTGTAGTCTCGATAGTTATGCGCTGGAGTATATTGCTACTTAGCCACCACAGCCACCTATCTACTATACACAGCCACCTCCTCTTCATATACAGTGTCAATCTATGTGCTAAGCTTACCTGACAAGGGTGCCCACCACCATACTTTAGCACAGTGTTTACAAGTACTATTTGCGACAGTGCCGCTGAGGTCACTACAGGGCATTATATCCCTATACTGTGGACCTCAGGAGGTTACCTGAGGTCAGCTTCACACAGCACTGTGCTCACAGCCATTATTACTGAGGAGGATTTTTTCTGACTGCACACTGAGACCTACTGGTGCACATTATATTTGCTTTACAAGTGCACCAGTCACTACTAGTCACACAACTGTCATTCATGGTCTATGCACATATTGCCTAATGTGACTTGTAGATACAGTACCCCACGGAGTACACCCTACTTATTCACTTTCACAGAGGTCTATATCAGGATTTTTGTTCAGTTTCCTGTGTGATACTTGATACATATAGGACACATATACTATGTTGATCCCGAGCCCCATGGCTGTCAGTATCATGATCCTATGACCTCCAGTACGTCATTTTAATACCCATTATTTTATATATGTGTTGTATTAAATAAAGTTTATGTTTTAAATCATACACTTATCACCAGAGGGTGAACTCGAGTGCTACACTGGGTCTTCTCTACCCTTTCTACCTAATCTAAAGTGTGTACTGAAGCAGATCACAAAATGTACTCGTTTTCTCAGTGGATCCCTCCCGTTTCTTATTTATAGCACTAAGCACTGATGCTGGGTACTGCACCCCAATCTGATGTTAACGCTCATACATGTCAACAGCAGATAACGTCAAGTGATTCCCGTCCATAGAAAAGATCAATTATCCTGCTGTGTCCAGGTCTGGTCTTCCTTCAGTACTCCCATAACAGCCTCACTTCACTGTTTGCCCTGACCTGAATAAGCATACATCACTCCAAGTATCTCAAATGGTATACAACAATAGCAATACAAAGTTAGAGATATGGTACATACTCCAACAAACAGACACGTCCCTGCTCACATGGTTACTATGGTTCATTAGCGTTAGTGTCACCTCATTCTTACAGGGTGTTTCATGGCATTACTGTGAGTGAAAACCTATAAAAAGTGAAGCATCCTATTTCTGTATGAGCAGATCGTGACATTCACCCAAATAACTACTGTAATGGCACAATTATTAACCTGGACGAAATTGCAGTCACATTTGTACACTTGAAGAAGAGACCTGTGAGGTTTTGAAAGCTCTTTACACTATAATGTAATCTATAAAAACCTCTCATTTTAGTCTCCCATCCCCCAAAATCACAACTGGCAACAAATCAACACTTATCCAGAACCAATGCAGATACTAGAACTTTTAACTAAATAATGTTTAAAACATTTAATGTCATCACAGTAATTAAATGCCTTGGAGTGTGTAACAGGGGACTTATCCCTGTTCACAAAGGTGCCTCTAATCCAGCAGTGTGGTGGTTAACTGCTGGTAGCAAATTAACTAGCACCACCTGGCTGAGTACAGGTAGTAGAAAAAGCTTGCCTTTGTGACTCAAGAACCTCTCCTCCTTTGCTCACGTGTGAGTTGACCTGTGGAGACAGAGCAGAGGTTCTTGAGTCACAGGAGAGACTGACCAAAAGAAACCCAGATCTCAGGAGCTGACCGGTCTTAAGCTCTGCACCGCAGAGCTGATTTTCAAGACACAGGGAAAACTTCTAAACCTGTATGCTGACCAACCCTGGAGACAAGGGAGCTGGATCAGGGACAGTGAAGATTTTCCCTCCAAGAAACAGATAAGACTTTCAGTATTAAGGGACTGCTTATATCTGCTTATTTTCATGTTATGTGTTTGGGCTGGGAGAAGCTTAACTAATGGAGATGTGAACTGATTGCAAGGATTTCACTAGAAATACTCCCAAGTGATTAGAAGCTTTGTCCCCCCCCCCCCCCCTGTTTGGATGAATTTCCTGATGAAAAGGAAAAGGCACAATAAAGCCTTATTATAATTTCACATTATAAACGACTCCAAGTGTGTACCTCTGTAAACGTCCGTCCACATATGGTCGTCAGAAGTGGGACAAGAGGTGTCTTTGTAGTTAAAAAGGACCGGAGTTTTTATGTGAATTTTTTGTTATACTTTTTTTGCCTACAACAGTCTAAATAACTTGGGGGGGAAAAAAAAAAAAACCTCTCATGCAGCAGAGGCAGAGTTAAAGGTGTACACACCACTGAAACTTACACTGCATTGAAACTTACAAAACCACAGATGGACTCTTTGCCCCAATCCCAAGAGGAGAGAGACTGCTGAAACAGCTAAAACTTTATTTGCCTATCACAAAGCGTAATATGGTCATTGAAATAGGGGTGTTGCCTTCCAGCCATAGTCAGGGTTCAAGAAGTGAGTCAGCCCTTAAAGGGCTAGGTGTTTGTTGTTTTTAAAAGATTCGCTGAAGCAGTGAATACAGATGGTGACCCATGAGTGGTACTGATTTTGCAAATAAAGGTTGCCACACCGCATAGGGCAACCAGCTGTGAATGGAGTATATGCAGAAAAGTGTGAAAATTGATACAAAGACTGTGCTGAAGCAGGGGTATTTTTAACAAACAACTGCTGAGTGTAAAATTGCCCTATAAAGGAAAGGTATTTCAAAGCCAATTGCTGAGTGTTGAGTCACCCTGCCGGGAATTAAAGAAATAGTCCACTACAAAGAAGGTTTTTCTGCAAGTAAAAATCTGCCTATATACTGTATATCTTGGGAGAAAACAGATACCCAAAGGTGAGACTGAAAACCAAATTCTGTTGCTGAAGCGGAGGGATTGCACCTAGAAAATAAATGGTGTACAGCAAATAGACTTTTTTTTTACCTAGGAACTGCACATTTTGTATACCTGATAAAAGAAAATGCATGCACAGCACTGCTGATATTGGAAAAAAAAAAATTACCCAAGAAAGAAAAGTCTACGGAGATGCCTGTGAGAGCTGCGACCTCTACACGCAGGATATGCCCATCTGTAGTACTACCACAATTGGGGGTTCTAGCAAATACAGTGGCAACAGCTGCAATAGTGCCTCCTGAGGTCAGGAAGAAAATGACACCTGATAGCCTAAAAATGGAGGACAAGATGCGGCGTTCCTGTAATGAACCCTACCCCACGGAAGAGTGGCCCTTCCAGTCCAATAAAGAGGAAGACATCTCTTACGGGGAACCCAAACCGAGTCACACCCACACAACACCCCAAGAATGGTGGGGGTGCCTGAACTCGGCACGAACAGAAAAGACCGCTCCCTTTGATGACGAATATGATCAGCAGGAGACAGAGCGGGAGCAATGGATCACTGAATATTTCTGTCAGCTGAAGCAGCTGCAAGAAAAGCCTGGCGTATATAATGAAACTGCTAAAACTTCATATGAAGATGAAGACCCCAGTATCCCTGAAGGGACTGTGTCATCTAAATCAAAAAGGAAGAAAAAGAAAAGCGGTTCTTCACTTACCGTGGAAGTAACAGACACGTCCGCAGATCCTGTCGAGAAAAAGGGGCACCGAGTTGCCCTGCAGCCTAGAGAAAATGGAGAATTCGTCCCACCGGTTAACCGAATATCCAGAGGGCCCAAGGCAGAAGTCGTGTACCCCAAAGGAGTGTCTGTCCGGTGCCAACAGTGAGGAACCCTCAACCAACCATCCCAGGGAAGTGGAGCCAGAACCAGTGAGTGACGATCCCCTGACCAGCCCTGAAGACGCCCTGAAAATTGCCAGGCATGACTGTGATCTGCTCTGTGAAGAATTGGAAAGGGAAAAAAATAATAATGCTGAGCTACAGAAGACTGTGCTCGCAATTTACTCTGCGGCCAAGACTGAATTGGAGGATCTCAAGACTGAGCTAGATACTGCAAAGGCTGCTATTTCTGCCCTGGATGTAAAGCAGAGCCAGTCTGACAAAATGGTGGCTACGCTAAAGCGGAAGTATGAGGAGGCACTGAAGCAGATGACAGTCATCCAGCAAGAGGTTCACACTCTGCGCATAGAGTTGAATGCTTCACGACAGGAGGTCAACAGTGGCCGGATAGAAGTGGACGTAGCTCAGAAAGAGGTTCAGACACTCCACAGAGCACTGGATGCCTCATATCATGAGACCAACAGCTGCCGCACAGACCTGTAAGTTTCCAGAAAGGAACTACACCGTCTCACTGAGGAGCTGGACATATCAAGGAAAACTATCCTACATCTTAACTTAGATCTCAAAGTCTCTCAGGAGGAGCTTCAGAACTTAAACCTGGAGATGGAAGTCTCACGCCAGGAGACAGCCCGCCTCCAAGCAGATGTGCAAAAATCGAAGGTGGACTGCAAGGAAGCCCTGAATAGTACAGAGACTGAAAAAAGAGAAAATTTAAGATTAAAAAAAGAAAATTCTGAGTTGACAGAATACGTCAAGGGAAAGAATGAAGAGCTGCAGGCTCTTAAAGAAACAAATAAACTTTTGAAAGAGGAAATGTTTGAAGCAGAGCACCGACTGCAGAACCAACTGCAAGGTCTGCATACACACCTCCAGTATGCTGAGGAGAAGCAGCAAACGCTGCAGGAAGAAAAGCTGCAGGCTGCTAAAGAGGTACAAGCGCTGCAGGAACGTCTGAATACCCAGTACGTCCCCACAGAGCAGTATGAGGAGCTAAAGGCCACGCTGCATGTCTTCAGAGCATCATTGGAGGCGGAGCTTCGATACCAGGTGACTCTGTATGAGAGGGAGCGTGAGAAGGCTCAGAAACTGAAGGCTACCCTGAGCATCACCAAAGCAACGCTAAAAGCCAAGCTTAGAACCCAGGTGACACGGCACAAAAGGGAGCACAAGAAGGTCCAGAAACTGAAACAAGTAACTGTGGCCCAAGCAAAGAAGTTCATAGTGCTTCACACTGCCCTTACAATCTTTGGTGATGTTAACTCCCAGATATTTCATATGTTTTGGCTGCCAATTAAAATTGAAGACGCACTCAAAAAACAGGGATCTCTCACGGATGAGATTACAGTCCTACAAGGACAAGTATTGACCCTGACTAAGCGTCAGTATCCCACAGCCTCAAAAACCCATGAAGACAAGGGTACAGTGAGAGATGGGAACACCGCTCATCTGAAAAACAAGGTTGCAAAGTCTAAACCACCTAAGCAAGCACTAGCAAAACCTTCAGCTGGCCACCAGGCAAAACAGAAAGGTATACGTACAGAATCAAAATCAGAAGAACCCTTAGTGGATGAAGCTGAAAAGATGGGACATTCTCTGGAGGTGGAATTGCAACTCAATCCCAAAGAATCTGAACTGGCAACACCATGGAGTGGAAAGAATGCAGAAGGACAGCTTCAAGAGCGGAAAACTCAAAGGGTTACTCTCAAACGCTCTGCAACTGTCGCCATACAATCTGCCTACAAAAAGAGGAGCGCCCGACGCAAGGGAAATCTCATGCCCGTGCACTCGGTAAAAAGACTGTACTTGGAAAAAGTTCTCCTCGAGCGACTGAGGAGTGCTGATCTCAAACACCTTCGGGAGGAGACAAAAATAAACTGGAGAAAGGGCTCCAATCCCAGCGGGACAGAGGGTTCTCTTCCTCCATCAACTCTCATTCAAGTCACAGAAAGATCTCGAATGAGAGTGGAAGGATGGGCTTTGGCCGTGGTAAGCCCGAGCTTCCCACAAACAGGGGAGGTATGTAACAGGGGACTTATCCCTGTTCACAAAGGTGCCTCTAATCCAGCAGTGTGGTGGTTAACTGCTGGTAGCAAATTAACTAGCACCACCTGACTGAGTACAGGTAGTAGAAAAAGCCTGCCTTTGTGACTCAAGAACCTCTCCTCCTTTGCTCACGTGTGAGTTGACCTGTGGAGACAGAGCAGAGGTTCTTGAGTCACAGGAGAGACTGACCAAAAGAAACCCAGATCTCTGGAGCTGACCGGTCTTAAGCTCTGCACCGCAGAGCTGATTTTCAAGACACAGGGAAAACTTCTAAACCTGTATGCTGACCAACCCTGGAGACAAGGGAGCTGAAGCAGGGACAGTGAAGATTTTCCCTCCAAGAAACAGATAAGACTTTCAGTATTAAGGGACTGCTTATATCTGCTTATTTTCATGTTATGTGTTTGGGCTGGGAGAAGCTTAACTAATGGAGATGTGAACTGATTGCAAGGATTTCACTAGAAATACTCCCAAGTGATTAGAAGCTTTGTTGCCCCCCCCCCCCCCTTGTTTGGATGAATTTCCTGATGAAAAGGAAAAGGCACAATAAAGCCTTATTATAATTTCACATTATAAACGACTCCAAGTGTGTACCTCTGTAAACGTCCGTCCACAGAGTGTTTTTTACAATCCTTACCTCATCTCTTCAGTGATAAAACTGTTGGTATTCCCTTCTATGTATAGGAACATTGTTAATCCAGACGTTTGTTCATGTGCTGTTTTATTTAAACTAATTAAGCTGCAATCAGTAACCAAAGAGATAAAAGGGTAGAAAAATAGGCACGATGCAGTAGATGTGACTCTAATTATATGCTCCTGAGGAAAATGTAAAAAAATACTGCATTTTAAACATTTTACTTTAATGGTGATTGAAACTTTATAAGGAATCTAATTACATTTATACAGTAAGTTGTTTAAAAAAAAAAAACAACAGTGTTTTGGCTGCTACATTAAAATGCCCATTTAAAGATCATCAAAGTCAAATAAATCTGTAATGGGATATTTGTTATTTAACAATTTTAAGGGCTGGTTAAAAAAAAAAAAAACAGGACGATGACTCTGAAAATGACTACTTCAAATAGCACTGCACCTTTAAAGTAAAGAAGGTCTAAGGATTTACTGGATGATAAAGTCATATTTTCAGCATCAGCTCAAGAAATTGTACTGATCCTTATTATTTGGAAAAGTCATGACCCTGGAAGGGTCGGAAGGGGAGCAGGTAATGTCCAGGGAGCTGTGCTTTCCAGGACTAGGCCTAGTTTGCCTTAGATAGGGACATTTTCCCTTAGCCCTATAGTGTCAGGGACACAGTCAAGATGCTGCACAATACTTGCAGCCTGTGGTCTGGGACCAGACCACCACCACAAGATAGACTCTCTTCAGGTGGGACACTCCAGCGGGAGTCCACCCTAAGCAGAGGTGGACGCCTTCGCTGACGATGACCACGTGGGATCAGACTGATCTTGTCAACAGTTGGCAGTACCCGGGTGCTGGAGCCCCGGCAGATATCATGCCCTACAAGTGCACCAACGTTCACACATATTCTGTAGGTAGCGCTACCTCACACTTTGGAGTGGGTTTGGCTCCTGTGGACACTGGGTGGGGAAACCGCACCAGGGTGTATAAAGTGGTGGTTGGACAGTGGGGCACTGTGTGGGCATGGCCATATAAGGCCTATATATATATATATATATGTGTAACGGGTATTCCCCCACCTCCAATCGCAGATAGAGTGAATGTGAGGGGGAACCTATATGTTACCAGGTGTGGTGCATATACCTGCAGGTTCACAGGAGGCCTGAGCCTCCGCTAGTGAGAGCCTGGGTTGATTCTCTGGAACGTTTCTTCGGTCAGCGCCTCCACCTATGTAGAATTCTAGGAGTGTAGAATGTTCCCTACACAGGACCCACATATAGTAACCACATACACAGGAGTATAAGTATAACCGTTTACTATATGCAGAATCAAACATAACACAATACACATAGCAAAAATAATAGTGACAGTGTCCTTCTATGACACTCACAGGCACAACTACCCATCTTCTCAGTGCCTTAACCCCCACACCTTATACTTTCCCCAACACCGTGTACCCAGAGTCCCACGAGTCCGCTTAACAGACCCAGAACCTATAGGCGGGATCAGCGCCTGATGTACCGGTATGTTGGTGCACGATAAATATGATACCTGCCCCAGTGCTCCAGCACCTGAGGATGCAGATTATTCACAAAGGATCCGCCGCTCTGCGATCTCCTCTGTGACGTCCTGCAACTCTGCCTGGCGGAGGGGGACTCCCGCATGGAGTGATCCACCTTTGGAAAGTCTCTCATCTCTGCAGCCACAGAGAATGATTCACTCTTGCTTCCAAGGGCCAGGATGTAACGCTTCCTCGCTGTAATCCTCACTATGCTGGTTCTAATGGACCCAGTCCATATCCTAAGGGGAGTCCCTGCAGCAAACCACAAGCTGAGGTGAGTAGGGCCTACCTGGGGCCTGAGGGAAACTTCTGGCCTAGTGCAGAAGGCTACTTTCGTTCCTGCACAAGCACACCCTCCCCTCTCTGTGTCCCAGCTTCTTACTGACACTCCCTGTCTGCACACAACATTGTATCTTCTTTGTTGCAGGAGAATCTGTAAACCCTATTGGCTTCAATGCAGCAGGTGATAGGGGTGAAAGGGCAGTCCCCAGAGGCTGCTGGGAATCGTAGTCCACTCAGGACCTCTTCTCTATTAGCGCCGCGTGCGCGATCTCTACTGCACATGTCTGAAGCTGTAATGGCTGCCGCTACTCTTAACTGAGCATGCGCAACTTCCAAGAGCTCCTGCACATATGTAATGGCCACCTCTGTGCATTGCACTGCACAGGCGCGAACTCCTGCGCCAACCTCAACATGGCCGCCGCGACTGCTCTGCTTATGCGCAAGCCTCCGCACATGCGCGAACACATTAAACATGGCGGTGTCCTGCCGCAGCTGCCACCGGGAGCCCCCGGGAACGTGCTCGCCCCCGAAGCAGCACACATGCAAGGGGGAAAGAAACCGGCAGACAGGGGGACCGGAGGGACCCTGGCTACATATGTTATTAGTTGTGTACCAGTAAAGATAATCTGTTATAACACTGTGTATATATCATTTCTATACTGTGGGTTCCTGAGCAGCGGTTATCCAATTGTCCTTGGATCTCTCCCAGGTGGAGACGCTGTCGCCACATATATCAGGTACACCCCAGGCTCCCTGCAGCGGAGGATCAGGCCTCCTGTGAGCCTACCAGGTACCGTACCACCCTAGACACGGGGGAAAGGGGGCTATATATATATATATTATATATATAAAATATATATATAATATATATATATATATATATTTGTCAATCTCCATTATAAAATACATTGTATTAGGCAGCCACCTACTGGGGGAAGGTATGAACAACAAACCTTCATATTTTGATAAAGTGACCCCCATTTTAAGCTGCATGATACTTTAAAAGAAAAATATTGAAATTTGCCAAAATCTTGAAAATAGACTGGCATATAGTATATGACACGTAAAGACACTTACAGTAAGTACTGATGTTTAATAGAAGGGTATATGTGTGGAATTTTAGATGTACTTGTTTTCAAAACATGAGATCGACACCTCTGTAATCTTGCAACAGTGGCTTCTGCTGCATATTAGGAGCTATCTGAGCTCTATCTATCCATCTATCTATCTATCTATCTATCTATCCATGTGGTAGCATTCAGCTATTTTATGTCATACAATTAATGACTATTGTTTAGAGGTCTTCTCTGGTCTTTGCTTAAGTGAGTCAAAGGTTTCTAACATGGAACCCCTGTTCAACAAGAGAAGCTCTAAATTTCTCTTTAATAATTTTCTTCTGAACAGCAATCCCCCATACTCATTTATTTTATCCAAATTATTATTGTTTTTAATATTAATCAAATGGGTGGGATTCCAACTGAGCTGAAATTTGCTTTGGTAGGGATCACATGGCCGTGACCCTCCCCCTGGTGGCGAAAACGGAAGTTCAGTGCCCTCCACCTCCATTTGGAATGAGCTCATCACAAGTGCGGAGCGGTCAGCCCGATCATCCCCTAGAAAATGAGCAATGTCACAATGACGTACCTAGCACATCACAAGGCCCTCTGGTGTGCCAGGGTTTGTACGGTACCAGGTATCTCATTAGGGCACTGCAATGGTCAGCTAGCTTTGAATCACATGTATGCACACAATGTTTCTGGGATTGAAAGGGGTCTTTTTAGTTGTACTTGAATTGAACTGTCATGTGATTGCACAACTGCTTGTGGATCAGTTGGGGATGCAGTGGGTGTAAAGCTGTAACTTATCTGCATTGTGACTCTATTGTCTACTGCAATTCCACCCATGAAAGTGAGTGCGCTGTAAAATTGTCTTCGGGCACTGTAAGGTATCTTTGACAAACAATAGCACCACTTAGCAAATATGTCTCTTAACCTCTTAAACATGTCACTACGTTAGGTTCTATACCTTTGACCGTTCTACACTTCTGCTTTTTTTTGAGAATGTAGTTATGGACCTTGGCAATGCACTTACAATGGCAAAAAATTGTCTCACACACTTAACTCAACAGTAAATAAAACATGCCCAGAAGGCAAGTGAAATAAACATGACTAGGCAAACTTATGTATACTATATTTCAAAATATATTTCTCAAATACCTCATTAAATATATTACTATGCAAAGCATGTTGTGTTGTAGACACTGATAAAACGTTTACTTACCTCTAAACGTTCTGTATGCTAAACAATTCACAATTCTTAATCAAAACTGTCTATTGAAACCCATCTTATTCTGCTCTACTTATTCACAATTGCTCTGTGTTATCTTTTTTGCAGCCTGACACCTCAACAAACAAACTGTTGTTAGTATGTGATATGAATTGCAAATTATTCTACCACGTAATCGCTGTCTATTCTGTCAGCTAATGTTGTCGATTCCTTTTTTGTTTTGTTTTTTAAAAGAAAATGCAATGGTCTTTCAACATTAATTACTATAAACATCCCTCCTCTAAGATCAGTAGAAACATGTCCTTTATTTACCAAAAGTCCATCAATACAACAATAACATTTTAGAAGTTAGGTGGATTACCAAAAAAAAAGTGGATATTGTTCTCTACCTTTTTGGACTACAATCCAAATATATCACCGAGAAAGTGGGATCTTATGTAATCTTGAAATAACTTTTTTTTTAAAGGGTAAAAAAAACACTGCAGTGAGGACAAGTCTGCATGTGTGGCCAACACAATAGACAAAAAATAAATGAAAGCAGAATTCCTCAAAAGAGATACAAATTAGAGCTCTACTCACAATAATATTTTACAGTGACTTCCATTCATTTAAAGCTGCAGTTCAGTCAATATCCTGCATGTGTGTTTTTTTTAATAAATCAGTTCTGTAGTAAGAAAAAATACTTTTAGCATTTTCTGTTTTTAAAAAAACAACTTTGAAAGACCAATTTTCTTGTATTCTATTTTAACAGCCATTTGCGAAGGCACTGCCCATACATGTCCTGTCACAAGCCCTGACACACCCCTTTGTCAGCCCTGCCCTCCCTCTTGCACATGTCAGTGCAGGAGTGCTCATGAATATTCATGAGCTTCCACTGACTGACAGAAGCAGATGAAAAACATATGCCAGCTCTAAAGATGTCGCCAAATTTCGCCGATCAATACATGGAGAACTAATTGACTGGCAGCTATACAGTTCTTTAGGTAATTAGAGATTGCCCACATGAAACTATTGAATTAAAAAAAAAAAAATTTAAAAAAAAAAAGACTGAACTGCAGCTTTAAGGAACGTTGGAGAATGCAATGTTTCAGGTCCAACACGGACCTTTCATCATGAAAGGTCTGTGTTGGAGCAAAAATGTTGCATTCTCCACTGTCACTTAAATAAATGGAAGTCACCTTGAAATAACAGAAATAATAGTGTCAATGTGCTTTTAAATAGGATGAATAAAGGTTATCATTATAGCTTCCAGTGTAATCAGCTTGTATCTTATGAACTGCATATTCAGCGCTTTTATGAACCTGAGCCATGTTTTGTGCTGCATTAGCTCCAGATCTCCAGTGGGGGCTCATAGATTCCAGGGGATGAGGATGGCTGATGCGTCTAAACTACTGAAGGAAGGCCCTACTTACTTACACTTCTTCAATCTCCTACATTTATTTAGTAAAGATAAAAACACACTTATGAGCATATTCACATCTCAGACAGGTCCACAACTCTGTCTTTCCTCATAGTCCCTCAGCATACAGTGCTTCTACTGCAGCCAGGGATTCTGGGTAATGACATGCAAATGAGCACTCACCGCATGTCACTTTTTGGTTCTTATCCATTTTAACATGGATCCCTCTAAGCTTATGGCTGCCATTTAACTTTTTTATTTTCTGCACAGCATTTGTTATAGAAGTGCATGGCCAGCAAACCTACTCCAGACAACTGTTTTGACTCTTTGAGTCTCATCAGTGCGATGTTGGTTACTGGCCTTTATTAAGAAGCAGGTAGTGGCTACAAACCAGGTATACAAAGTTACGGTGAGTCAAAAAGTGACACAAATTCTTCACCATACAGCGTACAACAAAGCCACAACCCTGTCTCTCCTTCTAGTCACTCAGCATTCAGTACTTTCACTGCAGACAGCTAACTCATTTACAAACCTTGACTGGAAGGACCCTGTTGGTTTAAAGCTATTTGGCAACCACGGCTGCACTGCTCTATAGACGATACATTTGTCTTAGTGGTTCATTCTATGAAACTATCTATCAAACTACAGTAGGTACTGTACACTAACCTAGGATTGAGAAAACTGGAAGTGTCACTAACCTAAATGCCGCCAGCAGGAGATAGCAATGTGGTATTTTTGGTTTTTAAAACTAAACATAGCGCATTATGGTTCCCAATAGTAATATACATCTATAAATGGGGACTAGGAGAAAGTTATGACTGATTGAGGCGGCAACAACAGTATTACACGTATCATGCTGATACCGTAATCCATTGCACCAACAAAACGTCAATGTGTGTATTTAGAGATTATATTGTAGTTACTGTACTAAGGAATAAGAATACATATTCCTTGCTAAGACTAGTGGTAAGAAACATAAGAGGTGCATTCCTAAAAAGACCATTACAAGCATTACCAGCCCTTTAGACCTAAATGTTATTTGTGATTACAGTATATCCCCTTCAGTGCTAGACTGATCGGCAAATTTGTAGGTACAGTATATATACATGTATAATCTGCATGTGTATAACCAATATCTCTATATAATCATTGTCTAGACTGCATGCTGATGAAAACCGAACAACATAGGAGCAAATAACCTTAATGCAGTGATGTTAAAATATAAAATCCAAATTACTCTTGCTTTGGCATTTGATATATAAACCCTTAAGAGTGTAATAGAACAGAAACAACAGAAAAGGCAATAAGCACTTCTTTCTCTAATTGGTGGCAGAGAACACATATAGCAAGGGTTAAAGATGACAAAAAAAAACATTTAGAGCTAAACAATGAAATATGAATCAAAGATGGGATATGGCAAGAGGGTGAAACGCGTAGAGGGGGAGATCGTGGTGTAGCCCCAGTGTGATGCTGTTCTGCAAATAAAGTTTTTTCTATTCCATCCGGGATCCTGTCAGTTCTGTCATGCGCAGTTGCGCCTCCATTCCTCCACACAGCTGTCCCTTCCACGTTGGCTGCACGCAGGAGCTGTAGAAGAGGAGAGCGGGACCCAGACCAGGAGCTGAGTTTGAGGTAAGGGTCATTGCCTCACTCAGACACTCTGGTTTATCTAGTGGCCCACACCGCTCCCTTCCCACAGCCCCACATGCCATTCATGACACCATAGGTGCATCTGCTTTAAACCGAAGCGCTTGACAGCTTTCTGTTTGCAAGAGATGTGTGAGCCTGCGCAATGCCACTCTGGCGTCAACCTACACTTTTGCATTGGAAAATAAAGTGAATGGGCTTTTGCCCTGGAGAGCTTGTGGATATCTGGGGATTTGCAGGTTTAGGGATATGTGGTTTGACAGTACTACACAAACCTTTAACATCCACCTTAAAACACGCCTGCCTAAGGAAGCATATGAGTAGCTCCATGGCTGATAATTTACACCTCATACATAAAGCTTGGCCCCTTGCAGACGTACTTACCAGAACGCCCTCCTACTGTCTCTATACGTTCTTCCTCCCTACTAATTAGATTGCAAGCTCTTCGGTGCAGGGACTCCTTTTCCTACTTTTATGTCTGAAGCACTTCTTCCCTTTATGTGTTATTTATATTATTTATTATTGATATGATTGTCCCGTGTATTACTGCTGTGAAGCGCTATGTATATTAATGGCGCTATATAAATAAAGACATACAAACAATTTAACTGAGCTGCATTAGGCAAAGTATGATTCACAACTATCATGTCAGCTAGCTGCAAATCTGCTAATGGAAGCTATACATCATCATTACCGTATCAATATTACCACAACTATCAAACTTACATTAAAAGCCCATAATAAAAAAATATATATATACATTGGTGAAAATAAGGAAAACATACTGTATGTTGCCTCTGAAAATGTGGGAAATCAAACGTGACTTCTCTTTCTCTACAATGATGTCTTCGTTTGACTTTTTCTTTTTATTATGGCAGATTTTAGAATAGGATTGCCTCTATAGACGGTACCAGATTGAAATGAAGACATTAAAGTGCATTGAAATAATGTAATTACCGCGCATTTAATCTTGTTCATCATCAAAAGCATATTTTATACGTTGAAATGTTACCATTTGCACAACTCTGCAGCTAGAATCTATATCAGTGAATAGGAACACTTGTTTTTTATCAGGGCTGACAATAACTGGCATCACATGAGTGCCATGACAAATTCTCAACAGATCAAAGAGATGTATTTAATGCCAATTGTTTGTTTTCATTCACTTTAACTAAACAATCTTCATTTCTGTGAATTAACTACAATTGCCATATGTGTGTATCACGTCAGAAAGTCTGACTTCACATCTGTCAAGGCAGAAACGTTTCAAACTTCTCCTCTCGGTAAATACCATGTATTTGTTCGTTGCAACGTGACACTTTTTGTAGGTTAGAAATCAGTAAAACATGAAATGCGAAGGATATCAACGTGTTATGGTTTCAATATATTGGTGATACTGTGATCTGCTCATGAACTCTTTCACACAGGAATTCGCCGCGTGTACATAGTATTTGCGATGAAGTCATGCTAAAAAGTTTGGATCGTTTATTTGAGACAGACAAAAAAAAAACAGCAACTGGGGAAGAAGGGAACTGAGGAAGTGTTTTAATTCCTCTTCTTCTCTTTGAATTGCTAAGACCAAAGATGGATGTAACTGCTTGTACTGTATATCAGGGGTGCTCAACCCCAGTCCTCAAGCCCCCCACCCCAACAGGTCAGGTTTACAGGATATCTCAGCTTTAGCACAGGTGGCTCAATTAGTCCCTGCTTCAGCACAGGTGGTTCAATTAGAGGCTCAGTCTCAGACTGCACTACATGTGCTGACGCTGGGATATCCTGAAAACCTGACCTGTTTGGGGGGGGGGAGAGAGAGGGGGACTTGAGGACTGAAGTTGAGCCCCCCTGATGTATATCATGTTCTTATTTGTTGTGTGCCTCCTAGCAATGATTACTCCAATCTTCACAATGCTTATAGCTGGAAGTAAGAAGTGGTAGAAAAGTGATGGTACTAGCGAGTGCAGAGAACCACTACTTATTTATTTTCACACCCACAGCACCACTACTTTTTTAGTTTCAATCTAAAAAAAAATTTTTAATGGATGTTCTTCATATTTAGGCAACAACAACACCACCAGATAGAACAAAAAAAAAAAAAGAGTAATGTTTAATGGAAAACCACAGCCATGAAACTCATAGCGCCCAATGGCTGTTGCCTTTTTTTTTTTGATGGCTTATTTGATCTGATTTTATATATCTGGTTGATCTTTTCTTACTTGAGCTGGATATGAGGTAGATTTAGGGGCATGGCCATCACCTCAAGCGGTCGGTTCGCCCTCATTGGCTGAACCGCCGGCGGGGGCATGGCCACCCCTCCGTCACAACTTGTAAATTCAATTTCAATGTCTTTGGGAAAAATTGTTGTATAGCGCGACTGCACATTCCACGCGAAGGTGCATACTGGGCCCAGCCCCATTGAGGGGCTGTGCTTGTTCGCGCAGCGCAGCCTCAAGGCACTTGGACCGTGGCCTTAGGCACCAAAATTAGAATGTAAGCTCTCCGAGACATGGACGTACCTGCAAACATGTTATGCACCATGCTTCACACTGTGTACAACAAAAGACAGGGGTGCCCAATGCTACATCCAATTGACAAAACATATATGGTAATAGGTATAAAGTTCAAATACTTCAATAATAATAGTAATTACTTGGTTATTTATTTAAATCCTTTGGCCAAAGCGTCGTAAGAAAACTGTGAACCCTTCCTTTTACCTCTGGTTTAACTTAGGAGGTTCTAGCATTTTGCTGAATGGACAGGACTCACTGTGGTTGCTTCCCCTCATACAGATGTAGCCCCTCTTCCCCCCCCTCTGTACTAGGGTCTGACTACGTGTGTCTGGGTGGTGCATACCTGCTGGCAACAGGAGGGCCTGAGTCTCCCGCGATGGTATGGGGGATAAGAGGGCCAGGTTACTGGGGTGGATGCCTCCGTCTTTACTCAGTGGTGCAACGCCTCCATCTCTGGTAAGCCCTAGCAGAGTAGGGTGAAATCCTTCCAGAGAGCCCCACTCAGGGGCGAGAGATTTCAGTCTCACACAGTCTCTTACTTAAGAAGTAGCAGCAGCTCTTTATTCACAGTACACAGCAGCGTAGCAGCGACAACAGCAACACAGTTGCCTTCAATGTACAGGGTCGTCTCTCTCTCCAGACTGCACACACTCAGGATGGTCTCTGGGACTCTTTGTTCCCTGCCTCCACCCCAAGTCACGGGCACTCAGGGTGGGGCTAGCTCTTCCCTCACCCCCTAGGCAGGGTGAGAGGCACTGGTCCACCTATAGCTCACTAGGCCCTACTCCTCAGGAACCTAGCTAGCTCACACACTCTGACTGTCCAGTCAGACACTCCAACACTACTGCACACAATACAGGAACTAGTCAGGACTAAATAGGCTGTGCACTGCCCTTTATGACTTTGGCAGGCCCCTCCCCTGTGTCTCTTGCCCTAGACACAGAGTCAGGTGGCCCACCTCCACCACTCAGAGCAGCGCTTGAAGTGGGGGAAACCCACGATAACTACTGGCAGCCTGCCCTTATCAGGGCTTATACCAGTAGGAGGAAAGACATATAGCCCCATTTCTTACCAGGGCTACACAGAGGTAAAAGGAAGGGTTTACAGTTTTAGTGTTAGGACCTGCATTAATTTGGTTACACCTTGACGTTGGTATGCAGGCTTACGACGCTTTGGCCAAAGGGTTTAACTAAATAACCAAGTAATTACTATTATTATTGAAGTATTTAAACATTATACTTATTACCATATATGTTTTGTCAATTGGATGTAGCATTGGACACCTCTGTCTTTTGTTGTATACATTTGCCATGCTCAGTAGCACTCTTTTTGACATAAATATATTCATGATATGGTGGGTGTAGGAGTTTGGGCTAGCTGGGAATGTATGTGCTTCACATTGTATATTATCACTACTAGGTAACAAAAGAATATTACAATCCAAACAATCTTGACAATAATTTTGCTAAATACAATTTTTAAACAAATATGCTGTGCCTGATGTTTTCCTATCCAAAGAATCATGTAAAATACTAAAACAGCAGCACCTTTTCCTTTAGTTCAACTAATTCACTAAAATAGCTACAAATTTTGAGAAATGAACATCACTCAACATGTTGCACCCCATGGGCCTGTACATTTGTGATAACTGAAAAGTAATGTGTTCTTTGCCAACATGTTACATTAATAACATCACTTCTCAGTTGAGGTCTCAAAAGCTAAATGATTACACCGTGCTGAGCCAACAAACAGAGTGAAATGGGGCCGAATCATTTTATCATTAAGCAAAAAAAAAAAAGAACAAAGCCCAGAAACTATGAACGGAAGATAAATAGGCCAAACCACAAAGCAGTTTGTCAATGAAAAGATTAAAAAGACAAGCAAATCTGAGATCAAGTGCCGAAACGGTTAATTTAAACATTGGTATATAACCGGAGCGAGCGCTGCTCCTTCAAAGGCACCTAATTTAAAATAGATGACAAAAAAAGCCTATATGCTTTTAACAGACTTCAGTGTTTATAGAAGCGATACAAAACAAGACTTTGTAAATGTATAATGCCAGATCAAACTGTAAGTTAAAACATCTGTGTCCAACCTAATCCCAGATACAGAATAGAGATTATTTGAATTGTGTGTTTCCTTCTCTAAATGTTTAAAATGTGGCTTTTGGGGAGATAATTTTCTTAAGCTTTTAGTTGCACACACTATAGTCAACAGTTCAATATACCAATAATATACTTCTTTTTTTTTTAAGCCTCCCTTATGACTAGCAAACCCTTAGTCATTTCCTAATTTTGTTACAAAAGGAATGACAAAATAGAGGAATTACAGTTCTATAAAAGTAGTCACATTGTTCTTGGCGTGCCATGGTACATTTTACAGGACAAAGATCAACTTCAATTACTTTTCTGAGCAATAACCACATTAAGAAAAAACAAATGTGGGCTCCTGTGGAAATGTTGACACTTTCTCAATGAAAAGAAAAGGAAAATTCACTGCAAACTTTGTGTAATATTAAATATTGATTCAACACACACTATTCTTTTATTTTCAGGAAACTAAAGAACAAAAGTGGTGCTAATGTGTGAAAGCAAAACTGAAACAATAGCCTGCAAGGCCCATTAGGAAATGTAGTCACTCAGAAGTGAAGCTGCTCATTTTATTTATATTTAAATTATTACAACATTCCCCTCTGAAGTCAATAGGCAGCCATTTTGATTTGTGATGTCACATGAGGTTAAGCATCAAAGTCATCTGGCTGTAAAAGAGGGACAAATAAACTATATCACATTTATCAAAGAAGAACACCCTGCTGTAATTTGTTTCTATGATAAACCTGGTGCAATATTTCTTCAGTTTTGCAACCAAGAGACTTTAAGGGATAGCACAGTGCTTTTTAACCTTTTTTTGGTTAAGGAAACCTATAATTATATTGTGATTTATTGTGAAATTCTATGCAACCCCAGCCCTCTCTAATAGCGTATTTGAGATCAGATGCATTGCAAGGAACCCCAATCCTCTCTAATAGCGCAGTGGAAAAAAGAAGAAATAACAGTGCGCAACTAATTAAAACGTGACGTGATAAAGTGATCATAAAGTGAATAAAATAACTTAACCTAGAATTGAGCGTCTGCAGCTGCGATGAAGGGGGGGCTCAGGGACCCCCTGGAGCTAACAGATAAATACAAAAAAGACACAGCGCACAACGCTCATAGTGCATTAAAAATGTTATTCACATAAACAATAAATGGGTGAGTAATGTGCGTACATCAAATGCAGTAATAACAAGCAGTTTCGGGATATGTTACCCAACGCCTCCGGAGACCGGATCAGGTGTCCTTGCAGGGGTGAAAATGCTGTCCTCTGTGGTGCAGGGTCCTATTGGGGTAGATGCACAACCTCTGCTGGTTCTTGCTCCCCAGAGCACGAGTGGACCGGGAGCTGCTGATCCCTGCAGTGATTCAGCAAGGCAAATCTGGGCATCAGCTGGGCGCTAGCACTCTCCTCCGTGTGGAGCGCTTCCTGGTTGGTGACGTCACCACGGGGATTCGGCGCCGTTCGAACACGATCAAATCGCGCAGTAGGGTGCTAATAAATAGCTAGAGCACTTGTCAAATTGTCCTACGCGTTTCGAAACGAAAAGTTTCTTCATCAGGGACTGAAATCAAGTGGATTCGGGTAGAATCTAAATACCCCGCGATCGTGCCTCATTGGTTTAGCCATCAGTTCTATTATCCAATAGGACAGCAGCTGGGGCGGGTTTAAAGACCCGAAGGGCATGCGTCACTATCAGTGTTAAACATATGCAAAAAAACTTCAACAAACTTTATTAACAAAAGCAATGTTAACCATGACGCGATTGATGTGCTAAAACAAAGAAAAAAGTATTAAAACATGGCAAAGAACACAGTATCAAGTTGTATAATTTGCCCTATGGACCTGGATGACCAATGGGGAGATAAGTGATGTGAAAGAAGCATAAAAAATGTATTCAGAGCGGGCTAGACATATACAGCAACAAATAAAAGATTTTAAAGTTAAATTCAGAGTGCCACAAAATGTATTCTTTTAATAAAAGGACATGGAATATTTTAAAAAAATTGAAATTTTTTTTTTTAAATTTTTAACTTTTTTTTTTAAATATTCCATGTCCTTTTATTAAAAGAATACATTTTGTGGCACTCTGAATTTAACTTTAAAATCTTTTATTTGTTGCTGTATATGTCTAGCCCGCTCTGAATACATTTTTTATGCTTCTTTCACATCACTTATCTCCCCATTGGTCATCCAGGTCCATAGGGCAAATTATACAACTTGATACTGTATTCTTTGCCATGTTTTAATACTTTTTTCTTTGTTTTAGCACATCAATCGCGTCATGGTTAACATTGCTTTTGTTAATAAAGTTTGTTGAAGTTTTTTTTGCATATGTTTAACACTGATAGTGACGCATGCCCTTCGGGTCTTTAACCCCGCCCCAGCTGCTTTCCTATTGGATAATAGAACTGATGGCTAAACCAATGAGGCACGATCGCGGGGTATTTAGATTCTACCCGAATCCACTTGATTTCAGTCCCTGATGCAGAAACTTTTCGTTTCGAAACGCGTAGGACAATTTGACAAGTGCTCTAGCTATTTATTAGCACCCTACTTCGCGATTTGATCGTGTTCGAACGGCGCCGAATCCCCGTGGTGACGTCACCAACCAGGAAGCGCTCCACACGGAGGAGAGTGCTAGCGCCCAGCTGATGCCCAGATTTGCCTTGCTGAATCACTGCAGGGATCAGCAGCTCCCGGTCCACTCGTGCTCTGGGGAGCAAGAACCAGCAGAGGTTGTGCATCTACCCCAATAGGACCCTGCACCACCGAGGACAGCATTTTCACCCCTGCAAGGACACCTGATCCGGTCTCCGGAGGCGTTGGGTAACATATCCCGAAACTGCTTGTTATTACTGCATTTGATGTACGCACATTACTCACCCATTTATTGTTTATGTGAATAACATTTTTAATGCACTATGAGCGTTGTGCGCTGTGTCTTTTTTGTATTTATCTCTAATAGCGCGTCTGAGATCAGATGCATTGTAATTTATTCTGTATTTGGTACAATTTTCAAATGACCTAAAAACTGCAGGGAACCCTTTAGAGATGCCCGGGGAATCCAAGGGCACCTTCGGAACTCCTGTTGAAAAACACTGGCATAGCAGAACTCTGTTTGTCCTCCACCTATATTCTGCTTCTTCTGTAAGAATATAACCAGACATTAAAAAAGTCATGGTGAGTAAAAAGAGGCACTCACTGTGAGGGTCCATTTGCATGTCATTACCCAGAATCCCTGGCTGCAGTGAAAATTTGTTTGGTAAGAGATAATTGAGAAAGGCAGGGTTGCAGACCTGTCTGAGACATGCAAATGTACCCACAAGTGGTATTTTCCCTTACTGCACTCTGTAAGACTACAAAGCTGTTCAATACTTTTCTTTCACTCTCTCAAACAGTTTTTAGACAAAGAGAAAGGAAAGGTTTGTAATGCTCCTCAGCAAGCAAAAAAAAATTATATTTCTGAATCATTCCATTTTGTATCAGTATAGTACTACACATGTACATTAACCACGTTATCGCATGTTCCTGTGGCAGAAAAGTGGTTAAAAGTCATACACAATTGAAATTAATATAGTAATAGGGAATATAGACAATAATGTTGAAGTAATCAGTGCAGGCCAAAATAGTTTTTTAGTAAATGTAGCTGCAGCTGAAACTTCCCATTGTAGTTTCTCATGGTAAATCCATTTTTTGGTACATGATTTAGGTTGTAGAGCATACCAGAACACAACCCAATATCAAATTTATTTGCCAAAGAATGCTTTTTTTTGTAAGTTGATGTATACAAGAAGATCCTACAGTATCTGTTGCTTATTTCTCTGAATGCCAGCTGCTGAGATTCAGAATGGGAACAGATAGCACCAAAAGTAATAAATAGTAGCTCATACTTTGCAATATTAACCATTGCGCTGATTGAGTGATTTTGAAAGTCATGTACAGTACAGTACATATGGGAAACAGTGGCGCAGATTCCAAAACCGAGCAAATTACTTGAAACGCTGTTTTTCAGCACAATGTGTTACTAACGTAAGGTTCCCCTTTCATTTTTCTGGCCCAGAATATGTGCTCTTTGCCCCTCCATTCCAGCAACTTTTTAACTGCAGGCAAATTAATGCAAATGAAGGAAATTGGTTGTGTTTGATGCATATTTTGCAACAATTAAGAGAAACGCGTTTTTGCTTGTTGAGATACAGTAGGAGTTTTTTTTTTACAGTAGCTTAGACGTGGTCTGCAAAGCACTACAAACTTCTCAAGTTACTTCTTTCCACGTCAGGATGGGAAATCAAGTCTTCTTAAGTATTCCAAGGCAAGCTTGAAGAACAATTAACAAGAGAGAAAATGAACAGGCTTCTTTTACTACAGCAGGGGTGGGCAACTCCAGTCCTCAATGGTCACCAACAAGTCAGCTTTTCAGGATATCCCTGCTTCAGCACAGGTGGCTCAATCAGTGGCTCAGTCAAAGACTGAGCCACCTGTGCTGAAGCAGAGATATCCTGAAAACCTGACCTGTTGGTGACCCTTGAGGATGACCTGTTGGTGACCCTTAAGCACTGGAGTTGTCCACCCCTGCATTGCAGCATCAGCAAATGGCCTCCACGGCGTGGTGATAACTACAGTAGGACTCCAATTGTGTGTGTTCCACCCATATTCCAAACTGTTATCGGTCGGAAATTCGCCACTGTCGTCTCTGACTTTGGCTGCATCGAACTATAGAGAATAAGGCCCGTAGATGTGTAACATTACAATCTGGTGATGTCATAATGGTGATTTCATATTCAAACATGGTACTTGACTGCCCTGTTCTCAATACAGCCTGTGCCTGTGTTTCCTGTATTATTGAATATACAAAAATAATGGAAAGCAGAATCTCGGCATAGCTATACTGGCATTTGGTGGCCCATTTTGAACAGCAAAAAGCCTCAACGGGATGAGCAAAAAAAGAAAAACAAACATTTTGACTCCCTAGGCAACAAAGTAGTGAAGTAAGATTGAATACATGTGTTATCATTATCAATATTCCTTCCACTTATCTGGACCTATCATATTGACATTTATGAAGGTCAATTTTGCACAACTACAAAAAAGATTAGAATTGACATCCAGATGTAGCAAGATTTTCTGTCCGCAGCGATGCGGATGAACAGGCAAAAGTCAGCTATGCCCGAGTGTCTGCGATCGTGCTGGGGGGTCCATGCTTCTGAATAGGACCCACGCAGTGTTAATCCTTCGGTGGCATGACCGCGGCACTGAAGACGTTAAGCCTTACTACATCTGTACACTTTCAAACAAACACATGGTGAAAGTATGATCGAATTCTACACTCTCTACTCCTTGACAAAGTGCTGGGGCACGAAACATGTAGGAGGTTTTCACTTCTGTTTTTTCATATGGACGAATAAAAGATTTATTTTTAATCATATTTTGGACCCACTCTCTTTGGCTGTGCGTTACACCCTTACTGGATTTGTTCTTGGACATCTCAACAGTGACAGCACGCCCAAGCACGGGCATAGGACGGGGGTATTCCTGAAATGTGAGTAACAGTCTATATCCTATTATTGTGAGCGTGGTTCAGCTAGATCCAGGGATCCTCCTAATCAGGGGTTGAGTGGTGGGTTTATTCCCTTTTTCCTGCCCCTTCAGGGATTGTTGGTCCCCATGAAGATTGCAGATCACTGAAGAACTGTGTTTATTATATTCACAAAGCCCCCGTACCAGTGCTGTGGATTTATATAGAAGATGTTTATATGGTAGATCCGGCACTAGAGCGCTTGTATCACGGAACATTCTCTGCACATTGTGTTCTTGATAGGTGGGAATCCGAAATACAGACTTGTCAATGATTAATTTATCAATATGTTGTAAAGTCAAGAGAATAGGATATATTCTTTGTTGACTGAGTACATTGCTGATCATCAATACTGCTGAAATGAAAAGTAACATTGAGGTCAGCTTGTTCAAGCAGTGAAAGCATCGAGAACCAAGCATCTCTGAGTCTGGATGCTGCTGCGTACCTATGGCAGAAAGATGATGATGGGTATTATATTGTAATTATAACATTCATTAGTATTTTCTATCAATTTAGCACAGAAGGAGGAATTGAACATTGTTTCTGTACTAGATAACTTGCTGTTATGAACAGTTAGTTTAATTTTACACCAAGTCCATTTTTACAGGGTTTCCTTTATCATTTGCCTTTTGGAGAACAGGTGATCATATATTTTCATTTAAAGCAGCGGGACAATAATCACAATCATATTAATACTGATTTGGCACTATGTATGTGACAGAAACAGAGATGTGCGGCATTGGTGAATTGTAAACATTCACAGCTGCTGGGAAAGTCGCAAAGATGTGAAACCACCAAAAATGTCTTAAACATTTTTTTAAAAAGCACCCTGACTCCACGTAAACATTTTGTGAAGAAAGTTGGTGAATATTGGTGAATTCTTACTAAAGTATTTTTAGTACAGTATTCTAGTATGTTTGCTAAACATTTTAGAAAGTCTTACATTCCTCCCTCTCTCCCCAACACTTCCTCTCTCACGTTGATGTTCAATATTCACTTTTAAAGTTTTACACTCTTCTGCTTCTCCTTACATCTCATCCCTAATTTCTCGCTATGCACCATCCTGACTCTTGTGTTCTGCTCAAGGATGTCTTCTCTCTACCCCCTTTGTATCTAAAGCCCTCTCCCGCCTTAAACCTTTCTCACTGACTGCCCCACACCTCTGTAATGCCATTCCCCCCAATACCTGACCAGCACCCTCTCTATCCACCTTTAAGACCCACCTTAAGACACACTTGCTTAACGAAGCATATGAGTAGCTCCATGGATAATACTATACACGATACATAAAGCTTGGCCCCTTGCAAAATTACCCTCCTACTGTCTCTGTACAGTACATTCTCCCCACCAATTAGATTGTAAACTCTTCGGAGCACGGACTCCTTTTCCTAAATGGTACTTTTATGTCTGAAGCACTTATTCCCATAATCTGTTATTTGTATTATTTGCTATTTATATGATTGTCACATGTATTACTGCTGTGAAGCTCAATGTACATTAATGGCGCTACTGCACCGACACACTTTATTCGAGCAAATACCCAGTATGTACCTGGCAGATACCTGGAATGCGCCGCTCCTCACCTCTGACAAGCCCCGTTGCGTTTGCCTTCCCAGCCTGGGTTCATGCCTGGCTGACGGGCGGCTGATCTGTTAAATGATAATGATTAGGATTTAATAGGCTGCAATGCTTCGCGTGTCTACCAGATGACATAAATTCATGAATTGTAATGCAGTATATATATATATACTGTGCAGTATTGCAGCCAGCGGGAATAAAATGCTTCAATCCCTTCCTGGAAAATAACCCAATGCACTCGGGCAGAAAACAGTCACAAACCTCAATACACCCGGGTATACCCGAATTCGTGGGACTAGCCGAGCTCGAATAAAGTGTGTCGCCAGTGTATATAAATAAAGAGATACATACATATCACAGCTACTGCTGCTATTGATATTATTGCACCAAAACAATTGATATCCCACAAACAACATAAAGGCAACTGTTAGTTTTCTCAATAGTTAATAATCCAGAGATTTACCTTGTATACGGCAGAAAAGCGATGGGTTAAAGATAAATACCCCTTTAAATTTTAAACTTAATTTTTATTAAAAATTTTAGGGAGAGGGGGGAATGAAGAAAATAAAAGATGGGGGGTGGGGGGAGGGTACAAAAAATAGAGATGGGAGAAAGAACACATTCATTTAGAATTTTACCTAACAAATCATCTTAGAATATTCAATCACACAGTTAATATAAATATCATTTTTTTTTTACAACAAAATTAAGTGGGTATTAATTTCTGGTTGACTAGCACTCAGAATCCAAGGTAACCACACCTTCTGAAAATCTGTGCAGGTGTCGTTATTAAGACTAACCAATTTTTCCATGCAGCAAATCTGCCAGACTTTATTTTTAACTTTGGGGATTGAGGGAATAGTTGTTTGTTTCCATACTGCCGCTAGTTCGCGTCTTGCGGCTGAAGATATGTGGCACAGTAATTTATTCTCATGTCTCGTGTGAAGGTAATATGGTTTGTTTAAAAGAAATAACCAGGGATCCATTGGTAGGTCCAAACCGAAAAACCTTTGTGACCACATTTTGATTTCCAGCCAATAAGCTGATATGAATGGGCACCCCCACCACATATGTATAAATGTGGCTTGTACTCCACATCCTTTCGGACATATTGTTGGGTAGACGAATAAGAGATTAGTGCGCAGCTAATAGTTAGTGAAGCATTTAAACAGTGTACAGTGCACAGTGAAATGAACAAATTAATCAACCTTGGATGTGGAAAGATCACTAGTGATGCGTCTGCAGCCCTTCTTGGGGGTGTCTCGACACCCCAGGAGCTATGGAAAAGACAGGAAAACAAGGCGCACAACGCACATAGTGAAGTATAGTTAAAAGTCAATTTTTCTCAAAAAAGAAATAAGTTCTGCGTACATCAATATAATAAAAATGTGCAGTTGGTAATTGGGTATACCACACCAGTAGACAGCTGCAAGCGGCACTCCTCACTCGGTTATGGGGTGCAGGGGATCAGCAGTCATCTACGCCAAGCTGGTGGTTGCGGAAGCCGTCTCACTCTCTCTCAAGACGGGGCAGACATCAGTCCTTATTTGGAAATCGTCCCGGAACATAGATCCACACCGGCGTGTAGCAGCCTCCGCTGGAATCCGCGCACCAGCACGTTTGACACGTGCCGCTTCTCCTCTATGGAGCGCCCGATGATGACGTCACAGTCACACGCTCCTACGAGGCGCCTGCAGGGGCTCGCTACGTGCGGGGCAGTGAAGGATATACGCCGCTTCTTGGGATACAGATGGCTGCACTGATTCTTGCAGGAATCAGAGGGACACTTACACAAAGTGTTTGCACCAACATGGGGGTACAGGAAAATGAGCAATGACAAATGAGAAAATGAGCAATGAGGGTGTCATTGCTCATTTCCCAGTACCCTCATGTTGGTGCAAACACTTGATCACGTAGATGACTGCTGATCCCCTGCACCCCATAACCGAGTGAGGAGTGCCGCTTGCAGCTGTCTACTGGTGTGGTATACCCAATTACCAACTGCACATTTTTATTATATTGATGTACGCAGAACTTAATTCTTTTTT
Source organism: Ascaphus truei (assembly GCF_040206685.1). Taxonomy (NCBI): domain Eukaryota; kingdom Metazoa; phylum Chordata; class Amphibia; order Anura; family Ascaphidae; genus Ascaphus; species Ascaphus truei. Next base: position 327,411,815 of record NC_134484.1, read on the forward strand.
GAGTAAAATTGACTTTTAACTATACTTCACTATGTGCATTGTGCGCCTTGTTTTCCTGTCTTTTCCATATTGTTGGGTACTCTGGGATGAATTTAGCTAGTCTCATGGGGGTTAAGTACCACCTCATCATAACTTTATAGGCATTTTCTCTGATTGTGATACAGATTGAGGATGTACTGTCCCGGCTAAGCTCATTCTAAAGCTTGCCGGGAGCTGGCCGGGAGCGTAGCGGGCTAGCCGCGGGTCTGCTCTCCGTTTAAAAATGTAGTTTCCCGCGCGGCGGCCGCTTCAATAGATAAGCGCTAATGGCACTTACTATTGAAAGCGCCCGAGGTGCAGGAAAACCATATGGTTTCGGCCGAAGACAGAGCGCGCGCCGCCCGCGTTATTTTTAAACTGCGGGGGCACTGCGGCTGCCCCCGCATGAGAGTCAGCCCGGCCGCCACTGTAGCAACCTTCTGAAAAATATAATTCCAGTCTTCCATGTCTAGTTCCTCACCCAGATCATCCTCCCATTGTAGCATATATTTCAGTTTTTGATTCATATGAGGAGGAGGGCTAACAAAGTACCCATACAGTTTAGATATCAGTCCAGATGTGTTACTATCTGCTAGACAATGTGACTCAAATCTAGTTAGCAATTCGGGGGGGGGGGGAAGATGAGGATGATCGATATCAGCGCTGCTCCGGTAGATGACAGACTCACCAGGTAGATAAAAACAATTTATTTAAACTACATAAAACGGATACTAAAGAACATAACAAAAAGGCCTCCTCCCACGCGTTTCAGGCGAGTTCGCCCTTTCTCAAGGAGTGTGGGGGGATATCCTAGAGTGGACAGACGGTCTCCTTGGACATTAGCAATTCGGGGGGTCGGATTTTGTTATAAAAGGCCTTCAATTGAAGGTATTGGAGGAACTGATTGTTTGGGATAGCCTTTTCTTTGTGGAAATATTCGAAGGGTCTGGGAAATCCCTCTGAACCTACATCTTTTAATCTTGTGACACCTGCTATTTTCCAGTCTATAAACCTATTACGGCCCATTCCTGGACCAAATTCTGGGTTGTCATATAGTGGTGTCATAAGTGTTGTAAAGAAGTGTCGAATCGCAACGGAGTCCCATAATTTGAGTGAGTGGGCTATAATTTGGCAGGATTTGAATATTTCGGGTCTCTTTCTCACTGAGGACCATAGAAGATTACTTAATTCAACTGGGGCAACTAAATCCGTTTCCAATGATACCCAGCGTCTGTGGACTGGATTAGAGTGCAATAGTATTAGTTGGCTTGTTTGGGCTGTGTGACGACTCAGGAGATTCCTTCCTCTCTTTGTCACTCTCAACCATCTCCTGTCACCCTTTCTACTCCTTCCCTCTCCTCTCCTTCACCTTCTACCTCTCTCCCCTTGCCGCAGCGCGTTCCCCGCAGGTACCGCATACCCACGCGCTCCCTTAACCCTTGCCTTGATCCTCCCCGCTCCCTCTCCCCCGCGGTAGCTCCTTTACCTTCTCCTGTGGTGCCATCAGTCCCGTTGCCTCCTCCTCGCGTGGTGCCCGTGGCGCGGCGTTCCGCGCGCCTGGTGACGCGTCCGGTACGTGCACCCCCTCAGCCCACGGACACGCGTGCATGCTCCTCCCTGCCTTTGCTGGCCATCGCGCGGGCACAGACCTCACATGCGTTCCCCTCCTCTTGGCTCTGTCCCCCTCCTGCGGTCTTCCCCTGCTCCGTGCGGGCCACGCCTGTGTTGCAACCTGTGCGCGCGCATCCCCAGCTTACAGGGGGCGTGCGCACAGACGCTTCTTATCAAGTTCCCCCTGTCTCCGCCTCCCAAGCTGTACAGGCCATTCCCCTGACTGCCCCTTCTGTCTCCTCCTCTTCTTCCCCTGACCTATCTCCAGCTTCTCCCACTTCTCTCTCTACTCCTCCCCTCTCTGTCATTGGTGCACCTTCCTTTATAATCCCTGTCTGTCCACCTCTTCCTCGCTCTGCATAGTTCCTGTTTCCCTGTGTGTACCTGACCTATGCTGTGCTCCCTCTGTGCTCCTGTGATTACCTGCTCCTGTGTTACTTTGGATTTCCCTGGCTTTGACCCCTGCTTACCCTGGACTACTCTGCTCTCTGGTATCCCTTTGAACCCTGCTACACATACGACTTCGCTGACCTCTGGCTTCCTAGGACCTGGCTTTCCCTCTGACGACTCTACCCTCTGGATCCCTGAACACTGACAAACGACACGACTATTCTCGAGGACATTCCCCAAGCATTGCAAGTATACTCTAACAACTCTTCCAACAGGCCCAGCAACGCTATACCACACTCCGGGCTTGCTCCCACTGCTGTGGGTGTGTGGTATCATATCATTCCCACCTCAGTACTGGGGTCTAGCTTGGTCTGCGGGCATACAGGTGTGACAGGCTGCCTTGTAATAGGACATAAGGCATGGTAGACCCAGCCCTCCTGTCTTGTTTGGTATATTTAAGATTTTCTTACCAATTCTTGGTGTTTTATTTTTCCAGATAAATTGGTTTATAATAGACTGTAGAGTCTTACATTCCTCCAATACGATTGGGATGGGTAGAGTTTGGAAAAGATACAGGACACGGGGCAATATGTTCATTTTTATACTATGTATTCTGCCCGATTCTAGTAGCTTTGATTACTAACTCATCAAGCTTTTTGAGCACTTCCCATACGATTTGGCAAGGTTGCTATTCAGAAAGCTCTGCCAAACTCGTTCAGGAAGTGCATCTCCCCGAGCGGTAGCGCTGCGGCTGAAACACACCGAGTGGGAGCTCAAACACAGCTCCAACTCGCATTTTTATAAAATCACCCTATTGTAGTAGCTCCGATGAGAATACCGAGGCTCTCAGCTAGCGAGCTACTCGCCAATTTCATCTCACCACCCCAAGGGTGGCAGGATGGGATTTGCGGTAGGAACAAAATAATTTTTAACGCATTAGATTAAAGCCGGAAGTCTTTGGAGCTGATATGCATTAATACCAGCTCCGGAGACCCCCAGCTTCCATCCTATGCAATAAAAATATATTTACAGGCAGCTTCATTATCTTAGCGGCAAACCGCTAAGGCAATGAACGGGTTAAATACTAGTGCTCGGTTTATTGTGGGTAGCGGGGGTGGGTGAAGGTGGTATTTGGCCCACGGTGGGTGTTTAGGCCTTGCGGGGGAGTTACGGTAGGAGTTAACCCCTTTATTACTTTAACAGTTACTACCACTAAGGTAATGAAGGGGTTAACCCCTCCCTTTAGCCACCCGGTAGGCATAAACATCCACCACGGGCCAAATACCAGCTTCATCCAACCCCTCTACCCCCAATAAACATTAAAACATAATACTAGCCAATACACCCATTGATTGACAGTGTGGTTACTTATGCCCTCAATGGGAGCAAAGATAACACCAAGAGCAATGAATGGTCACCTCCTCTACCCCCAACACTGCTGTAAATAGGTGGGTGCAAGCAGTATTCAATGCAATATCCTATGTCACATAATATGTATGCTTCTCTGATTCACTAGACATCTGACAAACCCAAAGAGCCTGATAATAGAGAACACATGAGTGTATATAGTACAAATGATAATCAGTCTTTGCAGAATGATAACAATCTCTAACAGTGACTCCCTAAGTTTGCGTCCCTGCTGGCGCTGAGCGGGCAAGTGGTGCTTGCAGAGGTTCCTTCTTGCAATCCGATGCAGTGGTTCCCAACTCCAGTCCTCAGGTACCTCCAACACGTCAGGTGCAACGATATCCCTGCTTCAACACAGGTGGTTATGTCAAAATGATTGAGCCACCTATGCAGTAGACACTGAATTCTCTCTAAGAACCAATACCAATGGAAAGTCGTCAGGAAGCCTCCGTAGAAGCTGGAAACAACCATTTCTGTCAAGTGCTGACATTCTGCTCGGCTTCCAAAGTGATAGCTTTTCACCCACTATTTGTAAGTAGTCATGTAGGTAGACCCCATACTGCTACTTATAGTTATCTGCTCTACTGCTGCACACCTATAGTTATCACTGCAAATAAGTATATACAGGTAAATACAAATGGTGACAGAAAGTTATCCCAGGTCGCCTTTCTAGTCTGCTTTTACAATTGTGAGATACAAAAGGGTAGCTATAATAGCCTCATGCAATCCATCGCAGTCAGTTATTATTATATTATTCATCCAGTCGCAAACTTTAACTTAGATCAAGTATATTGCTCGGGTTATCCAGCTGGATTATGTCTTTCTCAAAGTCCAATTACGTGAAGCGCCTCAAGCAGAAAACATTATCTCCACAAACATCAAATGAGTAAACCCTGATTTTCTTCAGCTAAAGTCTTCTTTATTGAATGTTTTCTCTATAAACATAGTTTGTCTAATTTTATTCCGTTTAATACAAATAAGGATGAACTATAGGTTGGAGAAAAAAGGCGATCCATAGCCATTTCGTGACCTTAGCAGATGTGACCCAATTTGAATTTCACTATATTGACCGAAAGATGCTTGCAAAACTGCATAGCGAAGCAACTACTAGACAGAACAATCAACGTTTTAAAGCCTTATTTATTACTGGTTCTCAAAATATTCAATTGTCATTGTGCTTTAAAAGCCAAATCTAAATTGGAGAGTTAAAGTCTATACTTCAGGGGAATATTACAGCTCTATAGAGAGGTGCGAGAGTCAAATAGACGTAGACTTTGGCAGATAACCAACCCGCCTTTAAATCCAGACAGGAAAGACCCATGTGGATAGTTTTTTTTTCCCCCCTTAAAGTTATGAATGGTGAAAACATAAAAACATCCCTAAATGTATATACACAGGAATTGTATTTGCTTTGGCAATATACATGTTGACTTCTGCAAGCAGGTTCACTATGGTTTCAGCCAACAGATTCTTAATCATATAGTGTTTATCAGATGTTTCTTTTGTATCAGCCTATTGTTGCCTTGGATGACTCTGTCTAACTTCCTACAATAACAGCTTATATTTACCCCCCTTACTTTAGGCTTAAGTTGTCAGTCTAATACTTGTACTGTAGCATAATATCACCTTAAAAAAAAGCCCTAAACCAAAATGTGATTACTGCTAAAGGCCGGTTAAGATGCCACCTCCTTTTGCAACTTAACAACAGATTTACACAGCAATCTTTTCAGTGTATCACACAATTTCACAATGCTGCATAATATCATTGGCAAGAGAGCAGTATACTTTAGCAGGTAACCATAAATATACAATACATTAAATAAAACAAAAAGTTATATATGTCGATGTCAACGTTTATTGCTTTATGAACCTGCAAACATGTGAATGCTAATGATACGTAAAATCTTATCTGACTTGCTTCTGCAGAGCTATACCTACTGTACAGTACTTCACAACAAGAGGGTAGCTGACAAAAGTATCACCTTTCAGAAAACACTCTTGCATGTGTACCTATTCTGAAGCCAGAGTCACGTATGATGTGTGAATAGCCCCCGATAGCATTAACTCAGCCCCCTTTCCAAATCACTCCAAGTCCTTTTATATTTCCTTCACTTTATGGGAAAAGCAGCAGTAAATACAGGCTCTTGTAGATGGTGTGTGTAGTAGTGATTTGTAGTTAGAAACAGGTAGAAAGAGATGGCCTTGCCATAGGAGAGTAACAGAGATGGGTGCTGTACTCACTGTCTCCAGGATGGAAAAGGAAGTGAGGAGCAATGTGGGTAAAAGGAATAGTCTTGGGACAGACTATCTGTGAACAAAACAGGGGGGAGGGCAGAATAGCCCATTCTGAGAAGGATCTCAGAGGCTGCAGTAGCAACTCACTGATTTCATGCCCAGAGGCAAGAAATGCAACATTGTAACATATCACGCAGGCACAGTGTGTGTGTGTGCAAACTACATGCAGCTGAAAATAAGAAACTGACAGGCAGAAGCTGCAAACAAGGGGGGGGGGGGTGAACAGTGAGAGCAAAAATGGCTTACTTGTTCCATGATAGTACCCATGCAAGGTAGGGCAAGGAAATAGAATTTAAATAATAGTTTATTTAATTAGATAACTTAGTCTCTGCTTTCCCACCATAGTATATGGAGGGCTATGTATATGAGGGCTCGTGCTACAATTGATTAACCTACTGCTGCAGCAGAGAACAGCCCCCATATGACAATGTCAGGTGTTAGCCTTCTAATAGCTTACTTAGTACACTCCATAGATATCTGCACTTACCTAGCTTCATGATCTTACTATATCCACCATACATAGAATTTGATGACAGATAAGAACCACTTGGCCCACCTGTCAGTCCATTTTCGTCTCTAATGTAAAACCTCAGACCTTATTTATTCTTTGGCTATCTTTTATGTTTAGTGTGGCATTATGTCTATCCCAAGCATTTTTTAAATTCCCTTACTGTATTATGGTCTGTACCACCTCTGTTGGGAGGTGATATCATAAATTCACCACCCTTTTCCCGAGCAAAACACCACAAAATAGACTCACCATATCCCACCAAAAGGGAAGAACGAAGCCTGCTACATCTGTATCACTCTGCTGGCTTTGCCCATTGCTTTGGTCTATTGCTTGCCTATTTTTAAGTCAACTGGAATAATGACTCCCGGGTCCCTTTCCTCTATAGTTGATGACATTATAGTGCCATTTATCCTGTATTCTGCATTTGAATATTTATGACCCAAGCCTTATTCTGCTGCACTATTAGGCATTAAACTGTCATGCCAATCAACACTGGCCACCCATAACCATTACCTCTCCTTTCATTGCCATAATAGTGATGACGTCCATTAATACCATGTTCAATTGAGGTATGTAGGTCACACAATTACCACCTTCTCACCGGTTTCTAGGGTTACCCAAAGAGTCTGCCTTTACTCTAGTACCTTGTAATAATGTCATTTTTATGGTGTTCCAACATAAAGGACAACTCCTCCTCCCTAACCTGTGCTTTTTTTTTTTGTAACTTAGATTTTATTGCATTTTTTCCAAACAAGTGATACAGAATACAGTATACATTACATTCATTTTTAGTGTAAATCTCCGCTATAGACAGTACCGTATGTCAGCTCGTGAGACATATCCCGGTTTTTCGGGCCCTACTCGACCGGGTTGTTTTGGATGGACTAGCAATAAAGATAATAACATAATTCACATAATACAATTAATTCAAATTGACAAACACAAAAACAAAATCAATAAAGACAAAAGAAAAAAAAAAGGGGGGGGGTGGGGAGGGTAGGAAGGGATGGGGAGGGTAGGGAGGGAGTAAGGGGCGGCGTGGCCGAGAGAGGAGCATCCACTCGTGCTAGGTCTCTCAACCGCTCCTAGTAAGGCTCTTTGTGGGTTGCATCCTCTCCAGTTTATCACCTCTGTAGGCTTTCTGTCTATTTGTCTGCGTTGTCGTCGTGAGCTGAGTTTCCACTCCTAAAGGAGAACGCACCTGCATCTATCATAGCCAGATTGTGTTCCTCTCAACCCTGGGGATATCCGTCTGCGCCAGCCAAGGCGTCCATACTTTGAGATAATTGGTGCCAGTGTCGTTAACTAGACTCGTCAACTTTTCCCTCTGGCAGATAAACCACAATCGATTTCGAATCTTTGGGATACTTGGAATTTCGGGGCGTTTCCATAGTGCTGCGATCTCGCTCCGCGTGGCTATTGCAAAATGTGCTATTAGTTTATTGTTTGCTTTGGACAGGCCCGTTAGTGGTCTATTCAAGAGGAATAGCCATGGGTCTGGGGGAATAGTGAGGTCGAAGACCCTCTGTATCCAATTTCTAATTTCTTCCCATAGTGAGGAGATCCGCGGGCAAGACCACAGCATATGTAACAGATCGGGGGCATAGCGAGGAGGATCCAGGCACGGACTTGGCTAATTTAATTGGGGTGAAGTACCACCGCATTAGGACCTTATACACTACCGACACACTTTATTGAAGTGTGGTCGGTACCGCAAGCCGGGAAATCTCCCGGCTTGCTAGTGGCCGCCCCTCGGCGTGCCGCGCGTCATAGACGCGCGGTCACGCGTCATCGGGAGCGTGCGCCCCCTGCACGCGTGTCCAGGGGCTCCCCGAGGGAGCCCTGGTGTCCCGCGATCGCGGGACAGCGGCAGGGGGTTCCGGGGGACCCGGCGGACCCGGCAGCGGTAGGGAGAGCGCCCCGATCGGAGGGCGCTCTTCCGCTGCTTCGGCGTGCGCCCGTCACACTCGGGCGCGCGCCAGGCTACTGCTGCGGCACAGAACGGGCAAATGCTCGAATAAACTGTGCCGCAGCAGTATGTGTTCTCCTTTAGTGTGGTACATATGGAGCTTTTTGCCGTGGCCAGATATATAGCGTTCCACTCGTCGTCTTCTAATGTCTCTCCCAGGTCTCTTTCCCATTGGGTTCTAAATGACGATGGCTGTTGTCTTGAGCTCGCAGAATCAACTACTTCCTTGTACAATTGTGATGTGAGTCCCTTTGTGTCGGTCTCTGCCAGGCAGAGCTTTTCGAATGATGTCAGGGGGGGTATGGGGCTGGAGGTACCTAAAAAATTCTGAGTGGGGTATATCTTTTTCTAGTCTGACGTGATCAAACGTTTTAATCTTGCTATTGTATCCCTCCAGATCTTTGATTCGTATATAACCTTTTTGTTTCCAAATTGATGCATCTCCCTCTAGTAGGCCAGGAGCGAACTTGGGATTGTTCCAAATTGGGGACATTGAAGAATTACTCGTTGTGAGGGAGTATTTAGTCTTATTGGCCTCCCAGATAGACAATGAGTTGGTCATTGAGGAAAGCGGCATGTCAGCAGATCGTCGTGCTGTTTTAGGTAGCCAAATCAAGTTGCGTATTTTCAAAGGAGCGCAGGCAGCACTCTCTAATTCCACCGTTTTAGATGTGGATTGGATTGCCGTTGAACAATTTGACTTAATTGAGCCGCTTTGTAATATGAGAGCAGGCAGGGTACCGCTAGGCCCCCCGCTAGGACAGATCTTTTCATATTTAATTTGTTGACTCTCGGTTTTTTCCCTCCCCAGATAAATTTAGAGATTTCAGACTGAAGTGAGAGCAAATCCTTCAGTCTGAGTGGCACTGGTAACGTCTGGAAAAGGTATAAGATACGGGGGAGTAGGTTCATTTTGACGCTATGTATCCTACCTATCCCGGATATTCGTATAGAGGACCATTTATGGAGGTCAGCTATCAACGTCCGAATTAGGTTGGGGTAATTTGCATTGTAAATGTCTTTGATGTTCTTGGTTATATGGACTCCTAGATATTTTATGTATTTCTGTTGCCAGTGGAAGATAAAATTCAGTTGCAATAACTTCTCTTCATGTCTAGGGAGATTGATGTTGAGGGCTTCAGATTTAGCTTGATTTATTTTAAATCCCAAAATGTTCGAGAATCTGTCCAATAAATCCAATAGGTTTGGCAAGGAGGTGAGGGGCTTTGAAATAATTAGTAGGATATCATCTGCGTACAGGGCCGCTTTATGTGAACCTGTGCTTTCTAAATAGAGTGTAGCCTGGTATAACTATGTCCCATTTCTGATTTTCATTGTACCATAACTTAGTAATAGCCACAATATCCAAATCATCTGTTGTCTCTGTGGAAGTCCCCTTTCCGGCGGTGACATCTGTACAGCAATCGGGTCTCGGTCTTGTGACAGCTCCACCGGCTCAAATACTCAGTAGGCTATTTTTAGGTGCCCTAACACCTATAGAGAACTTTCATTGATCCTCTGTTTGGTGAATATTGGAGCTTGTGGAGCTGTCACAAGAACGAGACCCGACTGCTGCAAGGGCGTCATGGCCCGAAGTGACGTCACACGCTGGAAGGGGGAATTGAGTCTCCACAGAGCAGAGAAAGCGTTTGGAGTGATCCTCTCCTGTGTGACCTATGTGGTCTATCTGCGCTTGCCCTTTGTGTTAATTGTGAGTATTACTTGTATAGCGTGTGATGTCTCATACAATACAGTTTCACACAATGGGGCCTATTCTACTGTAGTAGCTTCGATAAGCGAGTTATCAACAGTTTTGAGCACTTCTTGAGCGATTTTGCATGTGCAGCCATTCAGAAAGCTCCAATAACATAGCAAACTCACTCGAAAACCTGCTTCTTCCCGATCGATATCACTCTCGCTCACACAAACTGAGGGGGAGCAAAACAAATGCTCAAAGTCGCATTTTTGGAGAAATCGAACTATTCAGGTAGGTCCGATTCACATCGCAGCTGCAACTCGCACATTCTGATCTCGCCACCTCAAGGGTGGTGAGATGGGATCCAAGATGTCACTCTGATAAAGAAAATTATTCTTACTACATTGGATTGAAGCCGAGTCTACGGAGCTGACACATTAATATAAGCTCTGGAAACCCCCGGCTTCCATCCTATGTAATAAAAATAAATTTACAGGCAGGTTCATTACCTTAGCAGGTAACTAAATAAGTTGGTAAGAGTCCACCCCTCTTCTTTTTATAGTAAGCCGACACAAGTAATTCATTGTGTGCTGGTATAGTTACAGATGGGAACTTGTGCCATAATGCTCATGACAGAATTAGTCAGATTTTGCTACTGTAAGTACTGAAATAATAATGTTTGCACAGAATATTACAAGATACAGTATCATGACACAAAGGCCAATAGAGAACCGCACTTCTGTCAACTGCATACATATATAGCAAATGAAAATCAGAAACCATGTGCATGCAGCAAAATGTGACCATTAATCAAGTGTGGAAAATCATCTTCCTAGAAGATTATGTGCATATGCAATATACGTAACAGCAGTGGAGCATTTGAACTAATTTTCAAATAAGAATCTGACTAATCTGACAGTGGACATGTAAAACCACGTGCTTCATTGTTTCTCCATCTTTTGAGGCCTTTGCAGTGATTCTCAAAAAAACATTCAATAATGTTGTGTTATGTTATTTCCTTTTGGAAAACTATTGCTACCATTTTACTGTACCTCTGTTGCTTTAAGAACCATTGTACTGTAAAATGCAGGTAATTGAAGGACAATCCCATTTACTCTGCTCTGTTACAGAATATTTGCAATATGGTCTACAAAGCGCTATGGATATGGATCCCATCAGTTGCAATGTCCGATTGGGCGGCCATTTAACTCTTAGGTTGCCAGAGTGGACGTGGCACCAGAGAGCCACGTCCCCTGCGGCAAATTGCGATCAACAGGACAAGGTGTTACTAAATCCAGAAACAGAATAGGAGAAGTTTATCCTCTTCTATTTCCCTGCATTTCAGACCGCGTTGTGTGCTACACAGAACTGCACAACGCAATCTCATCTAGACAATAAGCACAAAAAGGTGATGACATAGCCACTACATCAGGAGTGTCTAATGTCTATGTCTTGGGGCACCGAAAGGGTTAAAACACAGGTCTAAACCAGGAATATGGAAGGGAAGGGTTAATTCCCACTTGTGTTGCTAACCAGGAGTAGGCAATGTTTGATCATGATATAAAAATATAAACATCTTCATAGCATAGGACAGTTCATAAGACTCAGGAATCCAGATAGTCCAATGTTAAACACACTCCCATAGATTATGCCACTAGCCATATAGGTAAGTCTTATGTGGTGGTCTAGGTAACCGTGTGTGGGACTGATCACATAAATGAAGTAAATGGATTACTCACTGCTGACCTTGGGGATATCCTGGTCCTGTCCTGCGTGCTCTTTGATAAAGCGTGGGATACCACGGCAAACGCGTCAGAGTGTTCTTTTTGGCTGTTACTATGCCCTAAAATAAATTTTTGCACCTAGGATATTTTGTGATTTGCAGTTTGTGGTTTCCAATCTTCAGCAGCAGCAGCAGCAGATGCACTTCCGTTTTCCCTGTACTCTCTTCAACTAAACCAGGAATAGAAAGAGAGGGTGACAGATACTTTGCATATCCAAATAGCATACTTCCCAGTTATCTTAGGTGTGTTCAGTTTTACTGTATATTGTACTAGCTGCACCCGGCGTAACATACACCTATCTAGCAGATCTTAAAGGTTATTAATTAAACATTCACGCATTTATTTTTTAAACTTAGATTTTTTTAATCAAAGATTTCTCTAAAGACACACTTGTAAATTTCTGGGTTCTTTTCTAACACTACACTAAGTGAATCAAACGATTTGAATCTTGTTAGAGCAACATATAATTGCCATGACTAAGGTAGGTGTGGCAGGACGGCCTGTGGCCGAGGTCAGGGAACAGTCCACACGTGTAGTTTCAGGATAAATGAAAACGTTCAGTGGCATTATTTCTCCACAGCATAACATATCCGTATCTATCGGTTCCCCACCCTGGTCATCTCCGGCCATGACCTGCAGTCCTTTGGGCTGACTAATGTTACCAAGAGTCCCAGCCTTTCTTCACCAGTCCTCTTTTTCCGCACGTCTCTGTTTACGTGTCTTTGGGACGTGGTGTCTATGGGGAAAAATCTCTGGGGAAAAAGGAAACAAGTCTCCGGGCTTCTCCGGTACCAGATAAGTAGGCTCCGTAGGAGTAGGCGCCAACAATGTTTCGAAGTAGGGCCAGTCTCAGCCAAGTAGAACAGGAGCAGGTAGCCAGGGAGAAACTCCCACTAGCAGGCTATCCTTTTGATCCTTGATACGCAGTAGAATGTTCGCCGTCGGGTATCTCTTTGTATCCCCATGGATACACTCGATATTCCACGGAGAGTCATAGGATAGTCTGTTGCTTGGAATTAGGCCTTCTAGGATCAGGGTTTTTCCAGATCCCGAGTCCAGCATGGCTTTTACTATTTTCCCCTCCAGAGATGCTGGAACTAACCACGGATTGTGGTCCCCTCGGAGAGAAGCTGTGGCAGTGGTTCTGCCATATGAACAGTCCATCTCATCATCTCCTGAGTCCGCAAACTCAATCGTCAGGGGAAGCTCTCGACGGGGTTCGGTGTTTGGACCTCTCCGCTGTTGGATGGGATCCTCCCTTCTGGTAGGTGGTGGTATCCTCTCCACCGGATGGGTGACTGGAGTCCAGGTTCTCGGGGAATACTGTGGGTGGCGGCCTTCCTTGAGTGATCCAATGGCCTCGGACCCGGGACGGGCGTCTCTGCGGGAGTTTGTACCAGGAACCCTCCGAGATGGGAAAGGGTCTTCCGATCGGGTTGACTGGATTTCCCGAGCTGGCGGGTTGTAGACCCCTCGATTGTCTGCTCTCCTGCCTCTGGTATCACCGGAAGCAACTGGTGTTTGCACGGACCGTTCCCAGCTATCCTGTTGGGTGTCGTCGCCAAGGAAGTTTTCCACCAAGCGGACCGCTGAATCCAGGCAAAATGCAGCGTGTCTTTTTACGCAGGAGCAGGAGGAGGGGGGCAGTATCTGTATGAACTGCTCGAGCACAAACTGTTCAAGGATCTCTGCCTTGGTATGCTTCTCCGGTTGTATCCACCTGGTACATAAGTGTACTAAGCGGTGGGCTACGACCCGGGGTCGGTCTCTGTTTGTATATTTGACTGTCCGGAACCGCTGTCGGTAGGTCTCCGGAGTGAGGCCTAGGCGATCCAGAATAGCAGCCTTTAATTGCTGAAAGTCCATGGCCTCGTCTGCTGGAAGAGCCTGGTAGGCTGCCTGAGCTTCTCCTATGAGGAGTGGAGCCAGAGTCGTTACCCAGCGATCAACTGTGCATCCGTGGGCCGTGGCTACCCTTTCAAAAGTGAGGAGAATTGCCTCTGGGTCTTCGGTTGGCTTCATTTTATGCAGCATCACCGGTGGGTTATTTGGAATCTCTGGTCTGACTGTTGCTGGGCCTTCGGCCAGCAGTTGGAGTAGCTTTTCCTCTCGCCGGGCCTGTTGCTCATCTTGCTGGGCTTGTCGCTCAGCTTGCTGAGCTTGATGTTCTGCTTGCTTCTCTGCTAGCTGGAGCTGTTGCTCAAGGAACTGAGAAAAAATTGTCTCCATTTTTTTTTGTGTGGCCCTTCAGATACAGGGGCCATCCAACATCCCACTGCTGACACCACCTGTGGCAGGACGGCCTGTAGCCAAGGTCAGGGAACAGTCCACACGTGTAGTTTCAGGATAAATGAAAACGTTCAGTGGCTTTATTTCTCCACAGCATAACATAACATGTGGGTACACTATCCCTTTAAACAAAAACAAATCCTGCTCCACATTGGGAGAACTGACTAACACTCCAGGCCTATCTTGGCTGGCTAAACCATTTACCAAACCGTAAGTGTATTTTAAGCAGTCAGGAAAACAAATGAACAACTCTTACTTTGGTTGAAGTAGTTAGTTTGGTGAATCCGTCTGGCTAGCAGCTCACATAGAAGAGTTCTTTGGTCTAAGGCAGCCAGCTACTGCCAGTAACAACATCCTTTTATACCTTACTGGTTAACTGGTGTCAGCTTACCTCCTGATTACCTAGCTTCCTCCTGAGTTAACCTTCTGAGTGCTGGATGAAGCACTCAGACATATGTTTCCCAGGCATAACTGATAGGGATTGACTTCACCTTGTCACAGTAGGTAAAGGCATATTTGATCAAATGTTGGATCACTTGGTCTGCTCTGTGTGATTCAGTAACCAATCCCTGGACATCCCTGCCAGTAAGGTGTTCCTAACCCATCCTGAGTTCAGCATGGAGGCAGGTGAGTGACACTACACAGGAGCAACCACCACGGTGCACTGTGTTTGTTGCAGACATCCTTGCCTTTTTGCAGACATTCTTAGACATATATATATATAATATTCTTAGCCATTTATATATAATATAAAATTCCTATATTGGACACATGGGGAGGCATACATTTCACTAGAGTAACACAATTTTTAGGTATGATTTAGCTAATGTCTCATTGTTAGGGGGAACGCCTCTTTTTTGCATCTCATTAGTACTAACGCAATACCCTTTCTGGACAAAGACAGAATGTAAGTTTACATTATTGAGCTTTGAAGATACACATTAAGGTGTGACATTAACTCAGTTAACAGAGTTCTATGGGTTTGGGCCTAAGTATCCAGTCTAAAGAAAACCCCAGTAAACCTGGTATAACACCTACACCCAGGAAGACAGAGATTATAATTCCACAGACAGAGAAGTCAATTTGCCCAGTACCAAACAGGGATGGTAAACCATAGTGAAGCAAGATTCAAGAGATTGGTTGACAATTTGATCTAAAATTCGGAGCCAAAATTTCAATCCTCCTTAATTTGCAGTGGCTTCATATCTATGAAGTTGTGTAATCTTCCATTTTGTGTAGATCTCTCTATCTCCCATTTGATGCAGATCAGTCGGAGCAGAGATTAACGTCACCTCAGGCCTGGCAGATTTATTTGATGCAAAGAAAAAGGAACGTTGCACCAATTATAAGCGCATATTTTGATACATGTAATTTCAATATTACTCCAAAATAATCACTGGCACAAGTGGAGCAAAATTTGAGCAAAGCTGTTGATACATTGACTTAAAGGTAGGCAGAGTCCAGAAAATACAATGAGCACCTGCTTCTGGAGCAATGCTTTTTCTGTTTGTGGCATTTAATACAAATCTACCTCTATTGTTCCTCAGAATAGGAAAGAGAGCTCTCAGGTAATGCCATCGTAGGGGATGAGCCAGTCAACCGTTTCCAAGTTATCATGAGATCAACTTGCATATGAATTAGCAGGTTCAGCTTAAAGATGAAGTTCACTTACCAGCAGATATTACATTTGCAATAAAGTGAAAACTTCATCAGAAACCAATCTCAAGATAAACTCTATGTTTTATTTATAAAATGTTTAACCAGGTTTTCAAGTATGTCCTGGAATATAGGATTTAGGACATGCACAAACATCTAAATGAATGTCTCGTCCCACTTTTATAACTTCATCATGACATAAAACAATGTTTTTTTCTGAGTTGAGCGGGTTAAATATCGCCTAAACTTTGGTTTCCAGAGGTAGGAGCCAGCCCTTTTCTAGACCGGGGGATTTCTACTTTAAGATCTCTTGAGATTACAGGTCTTACAATTTCATTTTAAACCATTATTGGGACTACCCCGAATATTTAAAGAGCTAGCCCCTCCTAAGACAAAAGCTTATTGATGTCAGGGAAATGCATAAAGTATTATATTTAGTAATGCCCTGTTTCTGCAGTTCTTGTCCATTTTATAGTTTCTTTTTCATTTGATTAAGCTTTAAAAGCTATGCGTGCAAAGCCTGTTACAATTGCAACCATGATGCAGCTGGAGTTCAGAATGCTGGTATCGATTGAGTTCCTCCAATGCAGTGCTGAGGCGTGAAGCAACGGCCGGGAAAATGTCATGTTCCGGACAAAAATATTAACAGGCCAAGAACATGAAAAACATATATTATTCTAAGATGTGAAACACTGATGGGGCTAGTACTTTTTATTATGAACAGTAGCTTGGAAATACAGATGTAGCAGAACTTAGTGTCTTCGGAGCCATTGCCAAGCGTGTTTGTGGCACTGAAGGATTAACGGTGGGGCGGGTCCCATTCGGAAGCCTGGAGCCCCCGCAGCTCCCTTGAGGCAGACACTATGGGCCTCATGCAGTAAGCCCCGATAAGGCTTTTTCGGCATTTTATAGCCGTTTTTTGCCCTCCTGATTCAGTAAGCCCCGATAAGTGGGAATTATCGGCAACTTTTCGTCCGAAAAAAAAAATTTCGCCACCCGGCTGCCGATAAGCCACTTATCGGGACTTTTTTTTCCCGCCTGAATTCAGTAAGCCCCGATCAGCTTTTCTATGCTGATCGGCAGGCCAGATTGGAGATTTTATGGCCAATCCAGCCCACCAACTAAAGTTGGCAACTTGCTGAAGGAGAAGCATCGGCAAGGGCGACACTTAGGAAAAATCAGCCCTTTTTCCTGCCTGTGATTGATGCTGGGGGTCTCCGGAGCTGATACCCGCACCGGAGCCCCCCGGCATGCATCCGAGGCAGGAAAAAGGCATTTAAAAGCCACTTCATTACCTTAGCGGCTAACCGCTAAGGCAATGAAGGGGTTAACCCACCGTGCCAGCGTTATTGTGGGTAGCGGGGATGGGTGAGGGGGGTATTTGGCCCTGGGTGTGAGTTTAGGACTTGCGGGGGGGATGCGGGGGCACTTAACCCCTTCACGACCATAGCGGTTAATACCGCTACGGTCCTGAAGGGGTTAAGGCCTCCCGCTACCCACCCGCAAGCCCTAAACAACCACCGTTGGGGCTAATGCCCCCTTCACACACCCCCACTACCCACAATAATAAAAAAAACACACCCCAGCCCCACAATAACGAATTAAATAAATAATTAAATAATTATATATATATATATATATATATATATATATATATATATACCCAACAACACCTATACCCCCCTAACATACAGTATAGTAATGGGCAGAATGACTATTATCCACAAATGGATAATAGTGCAGTTGTCCATTTACAATACATACACAACAATAAAGACTTTAAATACATATAGCACTCACCCATGTCCCACTGCCACGATGAAGGCCATCCTCATCTTCATCCTGCCCATGCCCCATCCGCTTCTGCAAAACAAACACAAGAATTACAACATCCAAATTAATGTCCCCTAACCCCTTAATCACCATAGCGGTTATTAACCGCTACAGTTATTAAGGGGTTAAGCCACCATCACCCACATACCCTCCCCCACAAAGCCCCCCAACCACCCTCACCCAATACCCACAGGGGAGTCCTACCAAATACCCTTGGGCCTAATACCCCCTCCCCCAGCACATACAGTACAATAATGTGCCAAATAACTATTATCCACATAGGGATAATACATTATTTGGCCATTATTAAACACATTCAATACCGTTAAAATGTAAAGAAAATTGTACTAACCTCATCAATAAGAAGTCTCCGTCGCCAGCATCATCCTTGGGGTCCGTTGCCAACATTAGTAATAGCCACAACATTTGAATATCATTAACATAACACTGAACCCCTTAATCACCTTATCGGGTACTAACCTGAAAGGTAATTAAGGGGTGAAGCCATCCTGCAATGCCTACAACAGTTATGCATAACATCCTCAGTGAAATAAAAACCAATTGCCTAATCAAATTCCATTTAATCATTCAATCTGTAGGCTCACATGCCTCATAAAACATTGCATTTACAGTGTATACATGTAGCATAACATGTAAACTGCATGTACACGCTGCAAATCAATGTTAACAATACAATAATCTCACTCAAATCGCCATACATCACAAGAAGTATATTATTTAATCCAATAAACTCACCATCAATGAATTACCACACATCACTTACATCCCTAAACAATTAAAATACCATCCATACCAATTACACAATGAACTAAAGCTATCCTAACAGAGAACAACTTCAAAACATAGTCAAAAGTACACCAACAATTACAATATACTCAAGCAAGGCTTTCCATATCCTACTGTACGGCCTGGAAGCCCAAAACTTACATCTGTCTAAAAATAAAATACATTTAGCACACATCAATGCATAGCCACAATGATTAACAATACAGAATTAGAAGCTTTAACAACACTATCATTTCTTACCCTGTATATATATCTGTACACATACATACAGACATACATACAGTGGGAAGAAATTATATGCATTATAAAAAATGAAAACATGAAAAAGCAACAAAAAAAACAGTTACATTAAGAACATTTCTTTATTTAACTTACCATTACTTGCCCCCACCGACTCCCGTTGATCAGCTTACTCACGTACCAATCCACGACACCATCCACGACACCATCCACGACACAATCCAGGAACAAATCCACGAACCAAACCAGGAACCAATCCAAGACCAAGTGCAGGAACCAATCCAAGAACAAGTGCAGGAACCAATCCAGGAAGCAAGCCACGAAGAAATCCAAGAAACAATCCACGACACGATCCAGGAACAGGAACCCATAAAAGAAAAAAACATAACAAATTAAACATTAAAATAATAAAACATGACAATCAAGGGTTGTACTAGTTTTATTCTTAGTGAATCTGTATTAAAATACCTTGTTCCGGGGTCTTCTTGACGTCCGGTGCCACGCCCTGGTCTTCAATCTTCAGGAGGAGGTCCGTCCTCCTCGGCATCTGCCTTCAAAATGAGACGACATAGGCTTTTAAAGGCCTATGACGTCACATTTGTCGTCATATGGTTCCCACGGCCCTGATTGGGCCGTGAAAACCATGTGTTTTGGCCGATGTAAAAAAATTGATGACGTCACTTAAAGGCAATGCCAGCACAGCCAATCAGAATGGCTTTGCTGCTATTGCCTTTAAGAAAACGTCATGAAATGACACATGGCCGGACTCACATGGTAAGCCAGCCAATCAGAGCGTGGGAACTCCATCCCTACTCTGATTGGTTCAAGTACCATGTGAGTCCGGCCATGTGTCATTTCATGACGTTTTCTTAAAGGCAATAGCAGCAAAGCCATTCTGATTGGCTGTGCTGGCATTGCCTTTAAGTGACGTCATCAATTTTTTTACATCGGCCAAAACACATGGTTTTCACGGCCCAATCAGGGCCGTGGGAACCATATGACGACAAATGTGACGTCATAGGCCTTTAAAAGCCTATGTCGTCTCATTTTGAAGGCAGATGCCGAGGAGGACGGACCTCCTCCTGAAGATTGAAGACCAGGGCGTGGCACCGGACGTCAAGAAGACCCCGGAACAAGGTATTTTAATACAGATTCACTAAGAATAAAACTAGTACAACCCTTGATTGTCATGTTTTATTATTTTAATGTTTAATTTGTTATGTTTTTTTCTTTTATGGGTTCCTGTTCCTGGATCGTGTCGTGGATTGTTTCTTGGATTTCTTCGTGGCTTGCTTCCTGGATTGGTTCCTGCACTTGTTCTTGGATTGGTTCCTGCACTTGGTCTTGGATTGGTTCCTGGTTTGGTTCGTGGATTTGTTCCTGGATTGTGTCGTGGATGGTGTCGTGGATGGTGTCGTGGATGGTGTCGTGGATTGGTACGTGAGTAAGCTGATCAACGGGAGTCGGTGGGGGCAAGTAATGGTAAGTTAAATAAAGAAATGTTCTTAATGTAACTGTTTTTTTTGTTGCTTTTTCATGTTTTCATTTTTTATAATGCATATCATTTCTTCCCACTGTATGTATGTCTGTATGTATGTGTACAGATATATATACAGGGTAAGAAATGATAGTGTTGTTAAAGCTTCTAATTCTGTATTGTTAATCATTGTGGCTATGCATTGATGTGTGCTAAATGTATTTTATTTTTAGACAGATGTAAGTTTTGGGCTTCCAGGCCGTACAGTAGGATATGGAAAGCCTTGCTTGAGTATATTGTAATTGTTGGTGTACTTTTGACTATGTTTTGAAGTTGTTCTCTGTTAGGATAGCTTTAGTTCATTGTGTAATTGGTATGGATGGTATTTTAATTGTTTAGGGATGTAAGTGATGTGTGGTAATTCATTGATGGTGAGTTTATTGGATTAAATAATATACTTCTTGTGATGTATGGCGATTTGAGTGAGATTATTGTATTGTTAACATTGATTTGCAGCGTGTACATGCAGTTTACATGTTATGCTACATGTATACACTGTAAATGCAATGTTTTATGAGGCATGTGAGCCTACAGATTGAATGATTAAATGGAATTTGGTTAGGCAATTGGTTTTTATTTCACTGAGGATGTTATGCATAACTGTTGTAGGCATTGCAGGATGGCTTCACCCCTTAATTACCTTTCAGGTTAGTACCCGATAAGGTGATTAAGGGGTTCAGTGTTATGTTAATGATATTCAAATGTTGTGGCTATTACTAATGTTGGCAACGGACCCCAA
The DNA here is from genome assembly GCF_040206685.1 of Ascaphus truei. Lineage (NCBI taxonomy): Eukaryota > Metazoa > Chordata > Amphibia > Anura > Ascaphidae > Ascaphus > Ascaphus truei. The sequence continues at coordinate 327,432,597 of NC_134484.1, forward strand.
GGATGATGCTGGCGACGGAGACTTCTTATTGATGATGTTAGTACAATTTTCTTTACATTTTAACGGTATTGAATGTGTTTAATAATGGCCAAATAATGTATTATCCCTATGTGGATAATAGTTATTTGGCACATTATTGTACTGTATGTGCTGGGGGAGGGGGTATTAGGCCCAAGGGTATTTGGTAGGACTCCCCTGTGGGTATTGGGTGAGGGTGGTTGGGGGGCTTTGTGGGGGAGGGTATGTGGGTGATGGTGGCTTAACCCCTTAATAACTGTAGCGGTTAATAACCGCTATGGTGATTAAGGGGTTAGGGGACATTAATTTGGATGTTGTAATTCTTGTGTTTGTTTTGCAGAAGCGGATGGGGCATGGGCAGGATGAAGATGAGGATGGCCTTCATCGTGGCAGTGGGACATGGGTGAGTGCTATATGTATTTAAAGTCTTTATTGTTGTGTATGTATTGTAAATGGACAACTGCACTATTATCCATTTGTGGATAATAGTCATTCTGCCCATTACTATACTGTATGTTGTGTATTGATGCTATGTTTATTGGGGGCATTTGTCCCCAATAAACATGCTACTATGCGTTAACCCCTTCATTGCCTTAGCGGCTATCCGCTATGGTAATGAAGCAGCATTAATGTATTTTAATAATATTGTGGGGAAGCAGGAGGCCCCCTGAGCTGAAGCGCATTTATTTGTGGCTCAGAGACCCCCTGCCTCCCGAGTTACAGGCCCCGGTTTGGGCCATCGGTTACAGTGTGGACGCCATGTTTATTGCGGTGACGCTATAAACATGGCGGCGACGCTGCCACCCGATGACACATACCGGGGCCTGTAACTCGGGAAGCAGGGGGTCCATGCTCCACAAAGCAATGCGGTTCAGCTCAGGGGACCCCCTGCTCACTGTACAGTATAATTAAAAAGACATTCATGCTGCTTCATTACCGTTGCACATAGCCGCCAAGGTAAGGAACGAGTCTTTATTGATGTGTGTGTGTTTTATTTATACTGTACATGTGCAGAGGGTCTCCGAAGCAGAACCGCGTTGGTTTAAGGTCCGGGGACCCCCTGCCCCCCGAGATACAGGCCCCTTTATGGGGTGCCGGTATCCCTCTGGTTTGTTTACAGGTCGCGGTCACGTGATCGGTACCTTTAAACGCCGAGGGATACCGGCACCTCATAAAGGGGCCTGTATCTCGGGGGCAGGGGGTCCCCGGACCTCAAACCAACGCGGTTCAGCTCCGAAGACCCCCTGCACATGTACACTATGAATAAAAGTTGTTTTTAAAAACTTTTTTTGGTGCCGAAGTTTGCGCTGAGAGAGCGGCTTGTCTCTCTCAGCTGCAAACATCTATCGGCACCAAAGGCTTATCGGGAGCCTTATCGGGAGCCAGGCTGTATCGCCACAGGTCATCGGCAGCTTTGCTTTCGCAGTGCTTCAGCAGGGATCGGAAGGATTCGGCCCTTACTGAATACTGCGAGGGCAAATCGCCCAAAAAAAACATTTTCGCAATTCGTGCCGAAAATTTTGTATCGGGGCTTACTGCATGAGGCCCTATAACGGGAGCCGTAGACTTTTGCTCGTTCGTCCACAGCGCCCAGGACAGTAAGTCTTGCTCCATCTGTAGTATAATATAAATTGTCGTTTTTCAAGTAAACTGAACTAAAATAATTTAGGTTTAAAGGCGACGCATTTACCAAGGCAAAAGTGGTACAATTCCGAGGCAAAACATTGCACTAGATGTATCAAGTAAAAAATCCTATTGATTTCCATTACAATACATGTATGCTGCAGTTTCTTTCCTCGGAACGGCACCACTTTTGCTCTTCATACATATACTGTAAGACTTGGAGTGGTAAAGCCATACTAAACTGGTTTCACAGATTAACAGGTTCCACTGGCCATGCTGTATCTTCTAAAACAGAATAACAGGATCCTACGCCCTATATCTACTGTAAAGTATACAAGTAGAATGAAAATATGGGACTTTAACCATCCATCTCTTTCTTATGTTACACTCCAGAGATATTTGCCGGTGATTTTTAGATTTTTTTGTGTGGTGGAACAAGATAACTGCCATATCCTTTATGGAAAAAATGGGTTTGATTTGAAGCAGCTTACATTCATTCTAAGGATAAAATGGACAAAATAAAACCTAAATATGCTAAATATTTTGAAGTGTATGTTTCCTGTGCTTTTCCCAATATACTTAGGGTGGCAATTCTATCTGCGCTTATCTTACAGTAGGACTATGGGGCTTATTTATTACATTGTGATTGTGTCGACTGGGATAATATCGACTAGAAACTCCATGTTTAATGAATACCCCACAATGTCCTGTACTGCTGTGGTCTTGAAGATTCTTGACAATTTTAGAGTGGCATCATTTTGCTGAACTGGTTGGACCAGATAACGGTCAAGTGGGTTCAATCATCAATATCTAACAAATGGAACTATACAGCAGCAACCTTTGACCTATACCTGTTGAAATGCATAAAAGGAATGGAATACATGAGACTATTACTGGTAAATACTTTTCAATGTGAGTATTCTATCACTCATCTTCAATTACTGACATGCAACAGTGAAACAAAAAAGAGGTTTATGAACTAAACAGAAAAAAAAACACTGAGACAAACTGTGTGTACAAGCTAAACAATATCTTTTCTTCGTGCTATATTAGGCCTCGGACAAGGTCAAAACGACCGTGCTGAGCTGCGCTGAGCCGCGCTGAGGGGAAACATTATCCCTATCAGTGCGGCTTTAGACGGCGCTTCCACAGGCGTGCGGAGGCGTGAGGAAATGCAGGAGACAGGCACGTTTACATTTTGCCGCTGAGGGAAGCGCAGGGCCGGTCACGGGACTGCCAGAAGCCAATGACAGTCCGTGACGTCGACGCCGTGACGTGGTGCCCTAGCCCCGCCTCCAGGTCCGCCTCCCGCCTGGCCCCCACCCGGCACACAAGCGCGCTCGCTGACGCTCATGCGCATGAAAAATCTCCTGCTTGAGCAGGAGAGCATGAGTGTCAGCGCTGCCCCGCGCCGCTCCCTACACCATGTCTCAGGCCTTATGGTTATGTAGCCCCTCTATGTAAGAGCGGGCTACTTATCCTTCTCCTACTGGAGTAAGCCCTGGTAAGGACAGGCGCCAGTAGTAACCATGGGTTTTTTCCCCTCACCAAGCCCTGCCTGGAGTGATAGAGGTAGGCCCCTGACTCTGTAGCAGGCCTGATACAGAGGGGAGGTCCTGCTGACATCATAAGGGGCAGGGCTGTATCTATTTAGTGGGCTGGTCCTGTGTGTGTCTGGGTTGTGTCTGAGAGTTCTGCCTGGGAGCAGGTGTGTCAGTTCTGTAGAGAGGTTGGAGAGTCAGTTCTGGCTGTCAGTCTGTGGAGTTGGAGTGTCTGGCTGGTGTGTCAGAATATGGAGGAGAGGAGAATGGCAGTTCTGTAGGGTGACCAGAGAAGCCATGCTTAGAGTGAGAACGGTGCTTGGAAGAGATACTCAGAGCCCCTCTGAGTAGAGCGGACAGAACTATAGAGGTGGACCAATGCCCCTCACCCTGTTCAGGGGGTGAGGGGAAAGCCATCTAGCCTCACCCAGAGGGCCTACCCTGGGGGGGTGGAGGCAGGGGTATTGAGGCCCCATCCAGACTATCCTGCCGGGAAAAAGTCTGGAGGAAAGGAGAGGAGAGAAGGACGGGTTACATTTGGGAGCACTGCTTCGTATGAACTGCTGAATTGCATGAACTGCTGTGTGCTACCTCAAAGTGTTGCAAGACAATAAAGACATTGCTGCTATTATACCAAGAGACTGTGTGTGTGAGATTTGGAGCATTCACCCTGGGACCAGGGTTCTTTCTCTGTAAAGGTCCAACCCCACTTTCCTGGGGATTATAGAGAATGGAGGCGCTGCTCCACTAAAGAAGATGGAGGCCATTACCCCAGAAGCCTGGTCCTGTTATCCCCAATACCAACGCGGGAGACTCAGGCCCTCCTGTTCCAAGCAGGTATGCACCAACATAGTACATGTAGCCAGCCCTCAATACACCTTAGAAGCACGATCGGTGTCTGGGGGGGGGGGGAGGAATGTAAGAATTTATAGAGATAGAGAAAACGGATAGATCTTTTATGCTGCACACGCAAATACCCATAAATAATAGTGACGTTGATGAATGAATTAAAATTACTTTATTGCAAACAAATGTAAAATAAATGTGATAATGTTAACTAGATAAAAACAATTAAAAGTAAGGGGGTGGGGAGGGGGGTACACTTTCCCCCCTCTCTTAACCTTTAATTGTTTTAATCTAGTTGATAGTATCACATTTATTTTACATTTGTTTGAAATAAAGTAATTTTAATGCATACAACAACTTCACTTTTATATATCGGCCTTTCGTGTGCAGCATAAAAGATCTATCTGTTTTCTCTGTCTCTATAAATCCAAATTATCTAGATCAGCGGTGCGCAAACTGTGGGGCGCGACCCCCAGGGGGGGCGCGAGACTGCCGACGGGGGGCGCGGGGTTTACAGAGGCCCCGCGCGCTTCCCGAAGGCACTTAAATTAAGTGCCGGGGGAGCTGCAGGGCCTCTGTAAACCATACTTACCCGTGGCTCCGGCGGCTTCCTCCCGGCATCGCCATGGCATAGCGGCGTCAAAATGACGCTGCGAGGTCATGTGACGTCACGTTGCTATGGCAACGTGACGTCATTACGCCGGAGCGAGGGTAAGTTGGGGTTGGGGGGGGGCGCGGGAGTGAGGGGACAGCCGTCAGGGGGGCGCAGGGAAAAAAGTTTGCGCCCCCCTGATCTAGATCTTAGCTAACACAGCCCTAATACTATATTCCCAGCATTTAGTTGAGCAGGACTATTCACCTTTGTATATTAGAATTTAAAAAGGCTGCACTGAGGCAATAAAAGTATTTTGCTTTCCTTTTGACTATCTGGCTGATTGTAATGAATGTTAAACAATTTAAAGGGTTTATCCAGTTTTATTGTTTCCTGTGCGGTGTACAGTACTACAATGAGCTGGCGATGGGTAATTAGCCAAAAATAATGTATAGTAGGCACACCTCAGCGATATAACTGTCAAAAACACAAGTGCACAAATCATACAGTATCAATAAAATATAGAAATACTTCACCCAAAACAGGTTTGAAGAAGAAGACTCAGCACTCCAATATTGATGATCAAAAAGAGTGTATTTAAACATCTATAAATATCCAACGTTTCGTCCACTGTGGAACCTTCCTCAGAGTTGTGTATAGTCATCTATAGTCACATATATCAGTTGGTTGGAGGTTGGTAGCCCCTCTTCCCAGGGTTTACGATCACTCCACCCCACTTTTTAAGTAGCAGTTTCTCCATGTTCCTGTGCAGGACAGGCCCACTGAGGCCATTCTCCCTCCACTGCAGAGGTAAATGAGAATTTTCACAGGTAGTGTTAGGACCTGCATACTAATCATGCCTTGATGTGGATGCAGGCTTATAACACTTTGGCCAAAGGATTTAACTAAATGACCCTTACACATGAGAATACTAGCATCGAAGTATTCAATGTATTTTGTCACATTGGATGTTGCATTGGGAATTTTTGCCTTTAAAGGTCATAAATAGCAAGAGAAAATATATACACTAGAGGAACCTGGAAGGTAAAGTTGAAAAAAGCCAGTGAAAACTCATAGGCCACGGAGTCAGTCTGGTTGCTCAAAAACCCAGTGTAAACAAACTAAACATCCGGTCTGGTTCAGCTAGTGACCGCCATGGCACATGTTATTACTGGCCTATAGGACCAACTAGGGCATGAACTTCTTCGGCTTGGTAATGCAGAAACCAGATCAGATTTAAATGTCCTTTAAGAAACGGAGTACTTTTGAGCTTTTATCCAACAACTCCTCTATTATAACCTTTATATGGTTGGTTACCACAGAGATTAATCTGTCCATAATAATTCTGATATAGTATTTTATAATAACACTATAGTTGAAAAACAAGCACTTGCTAATTTTAAAAATAATAAGAATATAGTGATATGCCCTGCCGACAAAAATGCGGTGTAGTTGTGTTAAATTATTCAGATTACAGGTGTGAATTACTCCGACAAACTAATGATACATCGGCATGCAAACCTTTGACTCACGATCCGACCATGGCGTTTAAAGCAAAAATCTATACATTGATTGTACTAGGGGTACAACAGGATTAGATCAATGAGGACACAGCACCTTTCTTACAACTGACCATCCCACCCATCCAATTATTTATCCATTAGCCAATATACATATAACTATAATGGACCCTCAAGGACGTCCAATTATATCGGTATGTGGGTTGTTTTGCCAACCTGTCTTGCAGATACTTGATTTTTGGCTCCAACCTATAGTTCATATGTTGTCCAACGACTTGAGGGACACTACGTCTTTTCTGAAAATAGTTAGACAGATTAATCCAGATTTTCAAATTACTTTCATGGTAACCAAGGGGTGAGAAATGACCTACTCACAGCTAAATCTAAGGGTCATTTCTCCATCCTAATTCTCCTGGATGTCTCTGCTGCCTTCAACACTGTCGATCGCCACCTTCTCCTAAATATTCTCCACTCCATTGGCCTCCATGATGCAGCCTTCTCCTGGCTCACGTCCTACCTATCCAACTACTCCTTCTGTGTTTCCTTCTCTGGTGTCTCCTCCTCTTCAATCCATCTTTCTGTTGGGGTCTCACAAGGCTCTGTCCTTGGCCCTCTGCTCTCACTCACTCACTCACTCACTCTACTAAAACAATCTTTTGGCTTTCAGTATCATCTTTATGCTGATGACACCCAACTCTCCTCTCCCACCTCTCCCCCTGTCTCCTGTCCTGTGTCTCCAACTGTCTCTCTGCATTTTCATCCTGGATGTCTCATCACTACCTGAAGCTAAACATGTCCAACATAGAATTAATATTATTAATATTATTCCCTTCTTCCACTGCCACCACTACAAAAACAGCCTTCCTCACATTCAGTCCCTCACAATGTCCTGCCGTCTCCACCTATGAAATATTGCCAAGATACGCGCTTTTATCCATCATTATGCAACTAAAATCCTAGTCCACTCACTCATGTCCCGCCTCGATTACTGCAACCTTTTCTTAGTTGGCAGTCCCCTGTCCCCTTATCCTAACTCCAATCCATCCAAAATGTATCTACCTGCTCCACTTTTACTACTCCACTATGCCACCACGCATATCCCTACACTTGCTTCATCTAGCTTCTAGAATTAAATTTAAAACGTAAGTAATGACTTACCTTTGTCTTTGTCTTAATGACACTTCCCCCCATTACATCTCAGTCTTCATCCACAAATACATACCTATACGCCCACTATGTTCTGGCCACGACATCCACCTATCCTCCCACCTCATTACATCCTCTCACTCCCACCTGCAAGACTTCTCCCGTGCTGCCCCCTCTCTCTGGAATTCCCTACCACGCACCATCAGACTCTCCGCCAGCTTTCAGATGTTTAAAAACTCCCTGAAAACTCACCTTTTCAAGGAAGTGTACTTGCCTTACCTCTAACATCCTACTCCCTCCCCCCCCCCCCCCAACCCAATTGGGATTAGCTGTGTGGCTGGACCATTCTCCCCCTCCCCTTAAAAAAACCTTAATGGCTTCAGCTGTCTGACTGGACTATATTCTAACCTGAGCCGCACATTAACCTACAATCAGCAGCCCCCTTACCTTCTTGTTTTAACATTGTCCCTCGGTCCCTTTAGACTGTAAGCTCTCACGAGCAGGGCTCTCGTTACCTCTCTGTATGTGTTTGTGCATGTTTGTCCTCACCGATATGTAATTGTTCATGTTTTTGTAATACACATCATTCTGTACCCCATTGTACTGCGTTGAGGAAAATGTTGGCGTTTAACAAATAAACGATAATAATAATAATAATAGTAATGATGGATGGTAGTAGTCTTTACATCATCACCATCATTTATTTATGTTTAAGCAAATACACACCTCCACTTAAGGGGGTATCACAATACTTTACAGTCAGTTTGAGAACAACTACAATTAAATACAATTATTTTGTTTCACATGAGACAGACAGGAAAAGCCCTGTACAATAGCGGAGTATGAAAACAATAAAATAAGAACGGGAAAACACACATTGTTACAGTGGGTAAGGAGGGCCCGGCCACAAGGAGCTTAAAATCTATAAGTAAGAGCAAGTGGAAATGTAAGGTAAAGGGGTGTACATAAATGAACAGAATTTATACATTCCGTTTACAGGCATTTCATGGCCAGTTAGCGATAACAGTTAGAGATAATTAATGATTATGGGAATTGTAACAGAGCATCTCTAATATCAGCAAATGGCAGCAAACAGCTGCCACCTTTGGGGAGACTCATGTGGTCTCATATCAGAGAAGTCCTGAGGCGCAGTGTTAGCAGCTGAAAGCAAACAGACCCTCCAAGCCAAAATTCAGAGGGGGGGGGGGGAGGAGAAGGTGATGATCTTCAGGTTTTTCAAGCTGTGTCTGTCCATTCTTGATTAAATTAACCCTGTCCACCCTGGCCTAGTGGACAGGAGTAGTGAAGGGGAAGCATGGTGGGTAGACCCTCTTTAAGGAGCCGCCTTTGGGAGACTTGTGTGGTCTCATATCAAAGAAGACCTGGGGTGAAGTGATCAACACACAGAAGGTTTAAAAGCCGTAGCAGATGCCCTTGTACAGTCTGGCAAATATTGTAGTCCACCTATTCAATACGCTATTGAGTTACTGACACTAGTAATTACTTTAAGTTTGAAAGGGATTTCTTTCTTCAGCTTACTGGTAATGCCATGGGCTCAAATGTGGCTCTATGTTCGGCCAATCTGTGCAGGGGACAAAACGAGCAATCATGCATTCTAAATTAGCACGTTTTCCAGAAACATAGTTCACACTATTATCTTTACATCTAGATCTGTTATTCCTGTGGTCAGGCACTAAGATAGAACTTTATGAATTCATCAATGCCCTAAACAGTATGAATATACCCATTTTGTTTACAATGAATGCCAACGATCGAGAAATACTTTTGAATGTCCGATAATTAAAACATTAATGCACATGGAAACAAATCTTTACACTAAACCCACAGATTGCAACTACTGTTGCAAGTTTTCATCCATTTCCATTTTCACAACTCATTAGAGTTGCCAGGATAGGACCGAAGAGGATCTTAGGCCAGGGCCATGGTCCAAAAGACAGCGCTGACCCGCGCTGACCCACGCTGACCCGCACCACTTACCCCCTTTATCCCTACTGAGTGCGGCTTTAGTCCTCGGACATGGCAAACATAACAGTGCTGAACAGCGCTGACGCTCATGCTCTCCTGCTCAAGCAGGAGCTTTTTTGTGTCCTTGCATGAGCGTCAGCGAGCGCGCTTTTGAGCCAGATGGGAGGCGGACGGAAGGCGGGGCTAGCGCGCCACGTCACGGCGCCGACGTCACGGACTGCCATTGGCTTTTGGCAGTCACGTGACCGGCCCTCCGCTTCCCTCAGCGGGAAAAATTTAATTGTACTGTCGGCTTCAATTCCACATGCCTCCGCAAGCGCCATCTAAAGTCGCACTCAGTAGGGATGATGGGGGTAAGTGGCGCGGCTCAGCGCGGGTCAGCGCTGTCTTTTGGACCATGGCCCTGGCCTTAGATGGCGCTTCCGCAGACGTGTGGAATTGAAGCCGACAGTACAATTTAATTTTTCCTGCTGATGGGAGCAGAGGGCCGGTTACGTGACCGCCAAAAGCCAATGGCAGTCCGTGACGTCGGCACTGTGTAGTGGCGCGCTAGCCCCGCCTCCCGCTCCACCTCCCGCCCGCCTCGCAGCCGCCTCACAAGCACGCTCGCTGACGCTCATGCAAGGACACAAACAAATCTCCTGCTTGAGCAGGAGAGCATGAGCGTCAGCGCTGCTTAGCGCTGTTATGTTTACCATGTCCGAGGCCTAAGTCTGCACTGTTTTTTCTAGACTATTGAACTCAGTTTCTACCATAATCATATATGGATGTGTGGGACCAGAAATGCATACGGGCCTGTGAACAATAACTTCATGGGTTTTTCTTACGTATTGTGTATATAAGTTGTTGGTTTGATTTAATCACGTAATTTATAAACACTTTGTGAGAGATTATTATTATAGTTCCAACTCTCTTGATCGTTAATATGTTAAAATACTAGTGTGCTATCCGTATTATAGTGCTCTTATAATTAGGTCCCACCAATTGGCATTTACGCATTTATTGCAAGCGTTTCGCTGGCTTTATTTGGCATTGGTCCATTAGAGTTTCAATGCTTATACGTCACTTAAAGCACATATAAATATAATGTACATCTCCAGCGTGTTTTTATGTTTCTTACAACTATACTTCCTATGATATGGAAAGTTGTGAGTGTACTGTCTGGCCTTTTGGTTTCTTAATAATGTGACATATTTTGCATTATACGTTATGAAATCATTATTTTCTTACAGTACTGTCCGCTTCACTGTGCGACTCAAAGTACCGCTCATGATTTATATACTGTACCAGCTCCTCTTGTTTGCGATATAACCCTCTCTTTCATATTCATTATCCTTATGTTTGAGAACATGCAATAAGATACTGTACATTTAATTCAGCCTAGTCAAGAGTTAATATGATCATCGTTAAGTAACTAACTTTATATTGTGTACACGTTAAGGATATGATCCCACTAATATTTTCCTCATATACACTTGTGATTATGGATTACTCCATACAGACATGCAACTACAGTATATAGCATCACCCTTGGTTTCTCTATTAGGTCACAAAAATTAATGTATTCAATCATTTAATAAAAAGGTGTTTTGTGACTCTTTATTTATGGAATAGTTATGTACAACACCTCTGCATTAGGTATTATTCTTACACTTTTTTTTTACACATACAGTATGTAATTAAGTAGATGACATCACCACCTGGAAAGAATCAGCACAGAGGTTCCATTTTCGCATTTTCGAATCCAGCGTCTGCGGTGACTTTCACTCAAAAGAGAGAGAGTACAGACCTCCTCACACAGGCTCCGTTGCGTGATGACGTCAGCCAGCGGAGCCTATGTGAGGAGGTCTGTAATCTCTCTCATGACTGAAAGTCACCACAGATGCTGGCTTGGAAATACTTTGCATGCTGCTGGATCAGAGGTTTGCATGCTTGCCTATGGTTCCTGTTTTGGAAGGCTTATCTATCACGAGGCACGCCACAATGGATTGATAGACGCGCTCTTCATGCACCCAGCTGTACCAGCTCCAGACCCCGGCTCCCATCTGGTGACGTCTTTGCCTAGAGATTATCTCTCACATGCTTGTTTTCTATACATTTCTTGTGAGTGCAGGTCCAATAGATCCTGTTATCTCTCCTTTTAACATTAAATTTACTATTTTTATACAGAGTTATGCCATGGAGCTTGCGCTTCTTTCTGTTTTTTCTTTTTAGGTATTTTGTGGTTTGCTAAACCACTAAGAAGCTTCAGCGGTCTCCATAGGAATCACTTCACTGGGACTGGATTTCTCAAATTCACTGGACACTACTGTACCTTTTGGGAACTGGTTTGGACTTATATGTGACATGTATGTTCATTCACCCTATTGTATATTTATAGTTTTTTTGTATACTATTATCACTAGTCTATATCTATACCACTGACACATCTAAGTCTATACATGTATTATTACTATCACTATCTAGTTCCACACACTTTTTAGAACACTCATTTAGTGCTACTGAATTGTTTTTTTTATGTGTATGTGTATATATATACTGTATAGCTGCAGAAACCACCCAGTTGCAGAGAAATGTTTTATTCAATCTCCCCATCAGGAATACTTGTCCATAACATATAATAAGGACAGCTGTGTAAGCCTCTCTACGGTGGCCAAAAGAAACCATCAATGTCCTCAGCAGCTGATGGAGCTCTGAGTACTGCAGCTTGATTTAGGGCAGTGATTCCCAACCTTTTTTACATTGTGCACCCCCTGCTAGAAAATATTTGTTCTGGGAACCCCTAATTAATAAATCGTATTGGCTACTCATCAGACTATTGCTAACAAAACTGTTTGACTGATACCAGGCAGTACACTGCCCTGAGCTCATGGGGGAGGAACACCCCCCCCCAAACCGCACCTCAGTGTGTGCACACAGCATAGATAGTATAGTTGTCAATTGCTACGGGTGCTTCCAAATTCACACCCCATAATGCCTTGCCACTGTGGATGCAAATCATTGTGTGGAGCAACTTTGGAAGCTCCTTCTGTAAATTACAGCTATACCAGCCACGCTAAGGTGCAGTTTGGGGCCTTACTAATTTGAACCACCTATATATATCCATAAGAGTTCCCCGCGCTCACTTCATCACTAAGAATGAAGCAATCAAAACATCAAAGGGTAATACAAAAATATATAATTTTACTGGAGTGATACGAAAAATTTTATAAACATAAAAACAGACCAATTAAATACAAAATACCATATATACACAGACTTTGCGTAGCACAAGGACCAATATATATATATATATATATATATATATATATATATATATATATATATATCCAAGCACAATAAATTCTAGAAAAAAGGATAGTAAGCAACTGTCTCACAATTACAGCATTGTGTACAGATATAACAATTATATCAGCTAAATGTGTGAAAGCAAATACTTATCCAGGAATTCTGATGATAGACTATTGGTACAGTGCATCTGCAGGAAACATCAAGGACTCAAAGGAGCATGATGCATATCTAATTAATACAACATAATTGGGGCACTCTCATACAGGGAAATAACACAAAAACACAAATATATGGGGGTGACCCCCTTCCTCTGGCCCGTTCCCACATTATAGGAACATGGTACTTCCCTTCTGTGTTCTCCCATAAGGTAAATAGTCTAAGGATCAACTGAATTGAATTATGTAGAATCACTTAGCGTGTATTCTGGTGTCTCCTGTTCTGCTGAATGGCTGGAACCCCCTATTACTGCCAATACCCTCAAGGACACCTCACGAACCCCCCTGACCAAGGGAAACACCCTTCCCCCTTTGATCAAACAAGAATAAAACTAAATATTTATGGGGGAAATGCTGCTATACGTGTTAAAGCCATATACCGATGCAGTGGCCGTTATTATACCTCCTAATGAATTTTGTCAGGATAACGCAATATTTCTGTGTCTCCATTCAAAGAAACAAAACTCGCACCAAATGTCATCGGAGAAATCAAGTTAGCGGTACAATAATGATCACTCCATCTGTGACCATGCATTGCATCGACAAATCCATACAGTACTACTCATGTGTAATCATCTTAATTGTCCTAGCAAATCATTACATATTGTAGTCAGAAATACAATATAAGAGAAAACAATGAAATATGGAAAAAGGTCCTCCAAATCACTACAAAAGAAATTTAAATTAACCTGGAATGCATTTCAAGTTTCTTACTGGCTTTTTGTCAAATGACATTCATGAAAGAAGAATACAGGAATGAGTCTACAGTATTTCATTTGAATATTGCTTTTCCATTGATAAATTGATTTGTCCCTGACAAATTTAGATATGAAAAACTTTGCACCCCAAAACATGCACTTTAGTATAGACTAACGAATAAATAAATCTGGGACCCTATAATAAAATCAGCTGCATGGTATCTATTTTATATAACAGCAAAACATGCAAAATAGTAAAATATTAAAGAAAGCAAGTCAATGGGGATAATTCATTGAGAGCCGTATCGCGCAGAAACTCCCAATCGACCCTATCACAGTTTAGTGAATAACCTCCTATAGGTATATATGTTTCTGATGGAATAACACATTTGTGTGAGATAAATAACAAATGGCAACACATTTTCAATTTTTTTTTTTAAATATCTATCTTTTTCGGTGGGACGTTCTAGTCCTTTAATCAAGCAAAATAGTACATTAAACAAAGTCTTAACAAGATTTTAAATCTTAATGGGTGACCTCAGTCTGGTCTAATTTACCACAGCCTCAGGAGTATAGCCATGGAATACAATGCGGTTTGAGGTTTCCTAAACAACAACAACAAAAACTTAAAAGTGAATACCATTTTGAATATAAACAATACACTGCATTCATGATATCAAAAACTGGTTACTGGATAAATATGCAACATGGAGAGGAATTTACTGTAGTATCAGGGTTTGTAACCAATAAGTGCAAGGACATCGACTTATCATTCCAAAATGTTTAACTAATAACTTTTATACATACAATAAGTGGTGCTGTTTCCTATTAAGGGACAAAATGTACATTATGAGAGAGTGGAAAGACACTAAAATTCCTGGAATATAGCATGAGTGCCAGATAACCCCTTCTGCGCCAAAGGGGTCAGCAAAACATTACTACATAGTGCTCTGTTGCTCTCTACGGCACTGGAGGGATTAAGAAAAGCTTCCGGGTCAAAACGAAAGAATTTATTACAATTGTCAGCTTCGGAACTTAGCAGCACAGAAGACGAATCTGTGCATGTGTGTTGAATTTGCAGCTGAAGTCAGCAGTAAAAGCTTTGTCTACGATGCACTGTTAACCTTTCTTCCAGTGACACTCATCTTAAGACCAAGCAGTGTACCATAGTGAAGATGGCAGGGATCAAAACAATAAATCTGCCAAACGGGGCACTGTAGCACATACAGTACTGTACCACACAAGTGGAGTTTGTCAGGTGTAGGACACTGTTTGTGATGCATCACCACTGAGAAATACTGGGAGGGAATTATCAGCAGTGAAATATCACAGCTGGCCCTGATTTCAGCCTGTGCCAAACACCTGCAAGCTCTAAAAGGATATCAAAACAAAACTCCACCCTATGGCAAAACGCCATCACTTAACAACCAGTCACTGACTCTGCATCACCATAAAAATTAATTTAACATTTTTACAGAAACAGTATTCTTCCTGTCCCAAAAGGCCATTCCATTTCCTTTCACAGTTCTTTCGGCTAAGATAAATATGCCACAGAAAACAAACAGCAAATAAAGAACTTCAATATTTGATGACTGGAAAAATTATCTGTTGTTTTCATCTGTTTATTTGTGGAAGCCTGTGAAGTTAGTAGGTTTTATTAACCTCCAGACTATCTCATGCTGTTGAAGTTACTCCATCTTTAACGCATCCTGGAAGCCTACGTTATCACATCTGGTAAAAGCGTACACATATACGTTGAGAGCACTGAAAGCACAACTGAAACCCCGGATCACACTTAAATGTTTGTTCCATTTACTTATGTGATTACAAGACAAGGACCAGGCTTTGAATAACTTCAGTCAAAAAATATTTTCTGCAACAGGTTTCCTTGGACCACTGGGGGCTATAGAACATGAAGTTATGGTATATTGTTGTTCACAAGGAGCACAAAAAAAAAGGAACACAAACCAAATATACAGTATGACTGAGAATAAAAACATACAGCAGTAAAGTAGTTGGTGAAAAGCAGACTAGGACAAAAATTTATTTTTTCACCTGAAAAAAGCACAATGCCGGCACTTCTTAATCTTTCCATGCAGCTGTTGGCCCTTACTGTATGAAAGGGTCTCACTTTACTCATCATAAGCACTGTGATGTATAGAGCAGGAGATTTATCTGTGCTAACATGAACCTAGTAAATGCTTAGTGTAGTGTGAAAATATTCAACCCCCAGAACTCAGACATATTCAATAAAATATTAGCGTTTTTGTAGTTTTATTTCAACTTAAAGTCATTTTCATTTACAAAAAGCTGTACCATCTTTCTTCATGCTGAAATATTGTTGTTTGATGTGTTTCCTATTCTTATTGTCATATATGAGTTTGCGCACAACTAAGCCAGTTAGTTTCACTGTTTCCGAGTCAGTCTCAGTAGTTGAGATGCACTTCGTACACTAACTGGGAGGCAGTTTCATTCAATGGAAGGCTCTTGTCAGTCACTGGAAGTTAGTCTCATTGAATGGAAGGCAGACTGACCCAATCCATAAATGACTGGATTCATAAACTGCACTAGAGTCTCAAGTTAATTAAACATGAATAGAAGGTAAGTTTCTATTTTAGAAGCCCCAAACCTGACAGCCCCTACCACTAATATAGAATTTGAAGCTGTTTAAAACACTGTTTGAACAAAAAAAAAAAAACACAAAGGAGGTTGTGGTTATGTGCTCAGAAACTAAATCCTTAAGAGGTGAAGGTATTGATACCTAGAACCTTACAATATTTAACCCAAATTGGGAGGAATGGGTGATGGGCAAAAATGGGGTGAGGTGAGGGATGGGGGTTCGTGGGAGGTGAGGAATAGGAGGTGGGTTTTAGGGAGTTAGGCTGCGGTCCCAGTCACTGCTGCAGCGCACACCTCGGCGTGCGCTGTGCATGTAAGCACCGCCCCTCAATGGGGCTGGGCCCAATACTCACCTTCCCGCTGAAGGTGCAGCCGCGCTGTACTCGCAGTTTTTTTTAACTCAATGGAATTGAGTTCAGAACTGGCAACGGAGGTGTGGCCACGCCCCCACCAGCAGTTCACCCAATGAGGGCGAACCAGCTGCGTGAGGTCATGACCACGCCCCCTCCCATTGCAATCTCCCTTTCTCCCTAAAGACCGCAGATCGCGGGTAGCGCTGTGCACGCGCCCCCCCCCCTCCCCCGCCGGGTGCGGGTGTCACAGTGATCACTGGGACCGCAGCCTTATGCTGCAGACAGGGAGTTGTCAAAGGTTTTGATTTATAGGTGTACCTGATCTGCGTCGTTGACAAGGGGTAATTATACACTGAGATTATATTCTACCAC
This sequence comes from Ascaphus truei, assembly GCF_040206685.1. NCBI lineage: Eukaryota > Metazoa > Chordata > Amphibia > Anura > Ascaphidae > Ascaphus > Ascaphus truei. The sequence continues at coordinate 327,449,417 of NC_134484.1, forward strand.
AGTGCATGACATGAACCACACAATAAACCCTTTGTCAAAGCAGGTGACATTGGAACCTAATAAGTAATCAGCAAACCTTCATATAATTCTTAACTGAGCATAAGTGAAAAATTATTACTCCAATTTGATTATTGTAGGTAGTCAGTGGAAAATGCTAATGCGTGGCACAATGAGCCAAAAAAAAATCCAGTATAAAGTCACTTGCAGTGGTTGCAGCCCCAATAAAGGGATAACCAATCCTCCAAAGGAACCTCAAAAAGAACAACAAAAAAAAGAGGGGCACAAGTGATGCAAGCAAATATTTTATGTTGGGAAAAATAATCAAAACTAAATATTATCACATTAACCAATAAATAATGATAAAACAGGATATATTGCCTGATTGATTGTTGAAGCCCAATTCAGGGGGATCTGTAGTCCCACGTCACTCTCCTGGGTGTCCTCCGTGGGTTCTTGGGATCCTGAGGAAAAGCTGTGGCCGATGTTTACCGCTGTACTGACTCCCTGCTGAAGCATTAATCCTCTGTGCGCCGGACACCATGGGGTCATGCTCGTTACCGGGAGAAGCTGCTGCTGCAGCTGGCCTGCTCCTCTCTCCGCTGGAACCCTGATGTGACGTCACTTCCGATATTATTCAGCATAGGGATGATTACACTAAGGAAGCTCTACGTTTGCTGTGTGATCAGGTCTCCTATGTATTATTGAATTCAGATCCCATCTTCTGTCACCAAGATGCACTTAAAACTGTGCTTAACGAAGGGTTAGAGAGACATATTATTAACAAACTGGAATTCAAATTTCTTAATACATTTCAGGAGAGTGACGTGGGATTACAGATCCCCCTGAATTGGGCTTCAACAATCAATCAGGCAATTTATCCTGTTTTATCATTATTTATTGGTTAATGTGATAATATTTCGTTTTTATTATTTTTCACAGCATCAAATATTTGCCCCTCTTTTTTTGGACGTTTTTGAAAACACTGAACAATGCACCATGTACCAGCATATCTTTGCAGCAAACGAAGGCTGACTTAAACATGAAAATACAAATTAGCCAACAATACACACTACTGTAGTTTAGTATTCAATGTAAATCAGTGTCACTCAGAAAAAAAAAAAATCCTAAACTGATCGAATTTATTTTGGTTTAATTGCAAATAATCACAAACCATAGACACTGCAGGCAAAAAAATGCACCAACATACTTGGTCCATCATCAATCATGAGCAACTGCTTCCTTATGTTTTTACTTTCTAACATGAAAGGATTTTTAAAATATTTGAATCATGGACAAACACTGTATACTAAAACAATGAGGGAGTTGATGGATGCTTACAAAAGGAGCTTAGACAATTAGAATAGCAAGAGCCTGGAGGTCTCACAAAATGACATAGGGTCTGTGAGCAATAAAGGCTCAGACCGTAAAATGTTGAAGGGGTCATTCACCAAACTGTAGTACAGTACAGTAGCTGTATGATAATTCACTTCAAAGTATTTACCACGAGTAACACACATGTTCCTGTTTGGAGAATAAGTTATTGCAGACTCAAATAGCATATTAGTGTTTAGCTAGACGGAGCTCCATGATTAGCACCAATTTCTTACACTACTTTGGGGAGTGTGTGTGTGTATGTGTGTGTGTGTGTGTGTGTGTGTGTGTGTGTGTGTGTGTGTGTGTGTGTGTGTGTGTGTGTGTGTGTGTGTGTGTGTGTGTGTGTGTGTGTGTGTGTGTGTGTGTGTGTCCACCTGGAAGATGCGGACATAATATTTTAGAGATCCAGTAGTGATCAAAGACACATTATTTTAATAAATCAAGCTAGGTATATGTACTATTTTAATACTTTGATATAAGAATAAACACAGGGGAGTCTTGTTTATAGAATATAAATTCCATGGCATCAAGTGGTGCAATTCTGAGCTAAAACAAATCTGCACCGGATGTATCAACTGAAAAAAAAAAACTCCATTGAAATGAATATCCCATTGACTTGTGATTAACATCTGGTAAAGTTTGCCTTACACCAGTGCCCCACTTTTGCCTTGATAAAAATACCTTTATTATGCCAGAACCAAACGACTGCCATAAACTACAGCCTACTGAAAAGTGTCTCTTTTAAAAAGCTTAGCATTATTTATGTTCAAGTAAAACCCATCCATGGTAGCATAATTTCTGTACAGCATCTCTCTGGCAATATGTATGTGTTTGTATATCAAACTTTCTTAGTAGAATTGATGATACTAAATGGCATTAAAGCAGCAATACTCCTCATTTTTTCAGTTTGTTCTTTTCTGCACTATTTGAAATCTATCCCAGCTTCAAATTGCAAACCCAGTATAACCAGCCTCACGCTAAAACACAAAAGGTTGAAACAGCTGTCTGAGAGTAGGGTTACTGGTTATGCACTTTTTAACCCAGGCTGTGCTGGAAAGCTGTGCAATACGGCAGGCATAGGCTTACAGGGGTCCATGTTAAAATGGATTTGAAGCAAAAGGCGACACTGTGTGTTCATGTGCATGTCATTACCCAGAATCCCTTGCTGCAGTGGAAGCACTGTATGCTAAGAGATAATGCGTAAAGACAGGGTTGCAGACCTGTCTGGACATGTGAATGTGCTTACCAGTGATATTTCTTTTCTACTAAATTTAAACCGTATGGTTCGCAAGAGCTGAACTAAGGTATTTTTAGCTCTGAGTTTCTGACATACTAACCTTTCTAGCTGCTATTTTTCTTTAGCTTTCGGGAATTTAAAAACCTGCCAATAAATTAGCTATAGTCCTGTGGGCCAACAGGAAGCCGCAACATTATTGGGTGAATGATGTTATGCCTTCCTATTGGATGACCTCGGCGGATGACCTCCTTTGGATGTACGGTACAGGAAGAACACTGGAAACAAAAAAGTTAAGTATCTCGAGAAACAGGGTGTCCCTGATGATACAAATAGTGTCGTTCATCAGCGGACGACTCCCCTGTATGAATTCCGAAAAAAAATAAATCAACATAAAAAATTAGGGGATTGCTGCTCTTAAAGCTGCAGTTCAAGCAATATCCTACATGTAACATGTGGTTTTTTTTTTGTTTTTTTAAATAAATCAGTTCTGTACTATGAGAAAATACTTATAGCATTCAAAAAATAATCATTTTTAAAGACATTTTTAATGTATTATAATTTAACAGCCATTTTTGTTTCTATAGAAACCATTTACAAAGTAACACCCCCTTCCCCTTCTGTCAGGCCCTGGCTCTTGAGCCCTGTCCTCTCTCTAGCAGTGCACCAATTGTATCTAGTAACTGCCTGGTCACATGATCTTCGACAAAGAACTTTGCATTGTGGGTAGTTTTGCAACAATAACAGTGAATTAAATAACCCAGAACAAAGCGATCGATTACAGGAGAACGGATCGATCGGCAGCTTAGTTAATCGCTTGTCAGTGTGCAGATTATATTGATGCACTTATTGAATGGAAAAAATATATATATTTTTTTTTTCAAAACGGCAGTTTGAACTGCAGCTTTAATAACATTACAATCATCTTCTGTGTGCATTTTAAATCTAGACATAGCTTTAGATGTATAGAGATAACTGAACAGTGTTTTAGGTGTAATATTACTGCATATTTTAAAGCGCCAATCTGTTAAAGCAGCAAAACATGTGAAATGTTATGGTTAAAAAAAAAAATCAGTTCTGTAGCATTAGATAATAGTGGCTTTTAAAAAATTATTATTTAACTCTTAATGCACTTTTTAATTAGTTATAAATCACCCTTTGATTTCGATAGCAGGTTTAAGCACACCTCCCAAGCAGTGCAATATCTTTGCAATACGTTCCTGTTTGTGATCATTTATTGTCAATGTTCCCAGCAGTTTGAGCTGCAAACTGGAACAATACATAATGTTACCTTAGTAATATCAGGATACATTGTAGCTGCTGAGTTACACTGATTGAAGGATTGATTGAAACTGAAAGGCAGCCATTATGTTAGGCACACAATCAGGATATTTACAGATTTAAAAGAAGAGCACCAAACGACGCCAGCTTAGGTAAGAATGTAGATTTACATTACAGTACATGGTGGGGGCGGGGGGGGGGGCGATGTGGGAATGTAGTATTGCTGCTTTAATGTCACCTTTATCTACATATAACCTTATTTATGAAAATGAAGCCAAACGTCTTAGAGTCTGTCCACTATGAGAAATACCTGAATTGATACCCTTTAGCTGCTGCTTAATAAGAAGCACAGCAAAGGGATTTATTTAAAAAGCCAAGAGTAGATTCATTGCAAATTGTGACTTCTTCAAGTGCACAGTGCAGGTTGTTAAAATGAAGGAGATATTTGCACTTTTTCTTAAATGAATGCACAATATATGGAACGGTAATTCACACAAAGCAACACAGATCATCAAAACTAACCTGGGGTTCAGAGAAGACTTGCTTTATACTGTTGATTGGACCATATGGGACACCACTACCATCAAAGAGTTGAAGCCATTCAGTGGTGGTTTTTTCTGAGAACCTAGGAACAAACAAAAGATTGTGGTTTGAACTCTCTCTTTTTTACATTCCAAAGGATGTAAAGCACCACACTGGTTTATTCCCAGGCAGCCAATATTAAAACAAAAAATGTTCCACGGAAATGCAAAAAGCTAAACCCTCGGGCGAAGAACATGGTTAAAGAGCCTTGTAATTCTATCTGATTGTCTTAATATAAGATGCAAACCCAAATTATCAGCAGTTTCAAATATGGTCAATGGATTTCCTCAAGGCCCTTTGTACTCTAATGATCATCAGATTTGTAGGACAAAAGCATTAACATTCTATGGGAAGAAAAAAAAAATATGTGGAGCTGCTCGAGTTTTGATCTGAAAAATGTGATATGAAGCAGTCCTGACTTTTTTCCCCCCTGCCTATCGCATGTGAAACATATGTCGGAACCAACAACCACAACTGTTAGATAGCTCAATGATGTTCACATTTATTAGCAGCATAATTTTGAAGCATGGATTAGTGGGTCACAGGGGCATGGACCACAATGCACTCTACATATCCTGTATATAATCAATTGTCTTTCTGCAATCTGATGAAAGCTGTGATCACAGCACATTCATTTAAAAAGAAAAAAAAGCATCTGTTAAAAAAAAAAAAAAAAAAACGTTGCATTTTCAGTGAGCAATGAGCTCCGTGTATGCACACAAGCAGCTGATGTGACCTAATAGGGGTAAGCAGGAAACAAGTTTTAGGGTGTATAAGAAATGGCAAATGCAGGGATAGGGGGCAACCTTGCTCAGCCAAAATATTTGTTGTGAGGGGGGTGCTGCCTAGGATAAATGTAACAAATGATCTGTGGTTTGTGCAAGCCCATTAGAAGAAAAAAATCCTATGGTGGCGCACCCCTCAAAATATGATCAATGATTAGAGTATTAAAACGAAACTTTATTGAGTAACATGAAATAAAATAAATAAAGAGACTGATTGGACAGTTTGCTAGTGCCCTATTAGGCTGCGTCCCTGCTAGCGCTGAGCGGGCAGCGCTTACTTACGTATATAGATATATGTATGTCCCCGCTCACGCTGTGCGAGCGCTCGTGCGCGGGCACACACGCTCACCCGCACTCGGCACTTAGATAAACAAAAAATTATACTTTCCCGCGCGCTCAACTACCCGCAATGCCCCCCTCCCGCGCACATGCATAAATGCAGGACACCCGGCGCGCATGCTTAGAGCGCTCTCCAAGCATGAGCGCGCTCAGCGCTAGCGGGGACGCAGCCTTAGATAGGTGATCACCCGATAGGCACAGACAGTGTGTAGCATTTCTGTCACAGTAAATTTAAAAAAAAAACTGACACCCAAGTGAACGTATTCAGTAATAAAAGCCAGTGCTGCCTGAGATACTGAGAGCAGAAGAAACAGACAGCCTGATGAAAGGTCCATATAGGACCTGAAACGTTGTCTGTTTCGACTGCCGTCAGCAATAAACCGTCATTGAACTTCTCACAAGAATGTTGTAAGTAGTGATCTCCTTTCCCGGGGAAGACTGCTACTTGCCATTTTCTTCATGAATATTGTGTTGGCTACACGGATATTTTTGTTATCCCCCTCAAGCTTTTTCTCCCCATTTTTTCTTGTACCATTGATAATAGGGCTAATGGCCAATATAAACACTAATTATAATTGCAACCCAAACATTTGTGTGTGTATAATATATATATATATATATATATATATATATATATATATATATATATATATATATATGCAAAATTACCAGATGGTGGTCCAGTAAGGAGAGACAGCACACAAGGAACCTTCCTCAGGGTTTGCAGGAACCGAAACGCTGTTTTTTTGAGTGTTCGATACATCACTTTGAAGTATATCCTGTGTGTGCTGTCTCTCCTTACTGGACCACCATCTGGTAATTTTGCCTTTATCATTCTTTATAGGACTAGAATCCGGAGTTCTTTCAGTATATGTGTATGCCAGCTGTAGTGACAAGTTATATATATTGTATTTTTTTTAAATACTTAATTGCTTGGGGTGTAATTGTATATTGTGTCTATATTGGCCATTAGCTACATTTGGCTAGTAGGGATAATGGCCAGTAGTAGAGGGGTTAGGTTTGTTGGGGGGAGTTAAGGGGATGGGCTATGGGGTTAGGTGCACCGGGGAGGGAGTTTAGGCCATCCAGGGAGATAAAGGGGAGCGGTTAACCTCCTCTATGCCATACAATGGGTAGTAAGGTTGTCAGGGTGTTGGTATTAAACCTGTGGCTACTTTAGTGAACAAGAAGGCATGCATAATGCATGCCTTCATGGCCACTATGGCTTTGAAGGGTTTAATACATAGGTCTCCACTCAATTTTTTGCTCTGGTCCAGGGTATTTACTTTGACATCCTATATTTATATGGCAATATAGGAATCTAAAGTGGGTCACTTCAGCACCCTGGACAAGGCCCCCAAAAAGTTCTGCTTCCAGGCGTTAGGTGCTAACGTAGGTATGATCTAAAAAAAACCCCAGTGTTAAGTCCCGTGGTAACTTTAACAGCCTACTGTGTATTCGCATTGAGGTGTTCCACACCGCTTTTGCAAATCATTAACAGCCGTTAAAGTTAACACCAGGTCGTCTTAGCAGTAAGAAAGGTCTTAGCGCAGCGTTAGTGTGCATTAAAGATACCAATAGCACTTAACAAGATGTTAACTTAAGTTGGAGTTTTGTAGATCTGCCCATAGTAGGCAAATTCTCTTTATTATTGGAGGGCACTCTATCATAAAAAAAAAATTAGGTACCTTGGTCTACTTAAATGCCAAAAGTCAGGGTGAAAACTCAGGATTGGGCTTTAAGAGAACACTAGACAATGCCTTAGTTAAGGTTCATACCTTCAAAAAAGTAAATACGTTTTTAGGATTATTAACATTGTTCTGTCAGGGTACATGACCCACTTAACAAATTATAATGTTTCTTTTAACGACCCCTATGTTAAAACTTAAAAGCCCTCCAACATTAAAAACAAATATGAAACACAGTATATATAATGTAAAAATAGAAAGCTAAAGACATAATAGTGTATTAAAAGGTTATACATTTATTAAATAAAATTAGCTAAAATCAAAAGGTTTAAGGAGCAACTACAGTAGGAGAGCAAAATGTAACAGTCTCTAATAGTTGTGAACTCCGATTGGTTTACTCACAGTGATGGTAGCCAGCTAATGCTAGCCACTTCCTCTATTTGCCAAACTGCAGTTTAAGAGCGGTGAAGGAAATAGGGATTTTTAGGGCTTGGGGTAGAAGGGTTGAAGGAAGAATAGAGATAATATTTGAAGATCGTAATTCAGATAAATAGCTAAGTACTAAGCTAAGTACTAAGCTATGTTAATAATTGCTAAATTGCTAATTATTGTTAACTATTGCTAATTATTGAACAAGTCACTCTTGTCTGACATATATGTGCTTGGCAGCCTGCAGTTGGAAAATCTGAGACAGATATGAATATATAATGGTAATTACTTGCCATACCATCACAATCTAGATAGGATTTCTCCTTAAGGATATAAACCTAATGTATTAATTGCCCTTGATTTCTGTCTGCAAGGCGACCAAGCACTTATAATATTTAGAACATTTAAACTATTTAGATTATCTGAAAAAGTTGATGTTTGTGAATCTTTTGTTGTTAAATGAATTAATCTTTTGTTGTTAAATGAATGCACCTTTTGTTGGTAAATGAATGCATGTATTACTGTAGTTTCCAAGATATCTTGGGATCTAATGCTATCAAAGGCAGTTAATCAATGTTCTATTCCAATTAATTGCCTGATTTGAAAGTTCTGGGTATATATAGGAGTACATACCACATAGTATCCATCTCTGACGAAGAAACCCACAATTAGGAGTTTCGAAACGCGTTGGACTGATTTTGGCACAGCAGGGACACCGTAGCAGTGGACACTAGCGGTGACGTCATCAGAGGAGCCGATCGGTGAGACTCTGGATGCAATAGATTCCGAGCACAGAAGGCAGATCCCCTCGAGGCATTGACGGATTTCGCCCCACGGCGAACGGAGTCTAACAGCTTAAAAGACCAATAATCAATGGCGTATGTCCTAGCCACCTTTGGTGAGTAGGATTCTAATTTTTCCCACGGCGGAGCAAAGTTTTATATTCAAAGTGCAAAGGCACTAAGATGTTTTAGAGTGTATGTTTTTGAGTACACATTTTTATATTTCAACAAAAAATTGCTCTGTTCATTTAAGATTGTGATCCTTGGGTAATGCACTATTATAGTGTTTTCTACGTTTTGTCTCCCCTCTCTTGAGGTTCGTTTAAAGTGAACAGGATTATATCCACAGCCACACAGACATTCAATAGTCTTGCTTCACCTCAGCGCCACAAGAAGTTTTTCACTCCATACATCTACAGTATATCTGGTTAAGAGGTAACCAGAGTAACTTTTTGGGCAGCTCCAGGTACTCCTTTTCGGACTCTATAATCACAGGTCACTGTATATCATTGTTTATTATTGTTTGTCACTTGTTTAATATTTAGGTTGACACATGAGCGCTACATTGCAATATTTTTTCACTTGTTAAGTACTAAGCTAGTTGAGCATCAGAGTAAAGCAACAGAGTAGTGCTTTCTCCTTTGTAAGGAGGCGTCCTCCAGGTACGCTGTGTCCCCCTCCCTAGTACTCAGACATGGCCAATGACGTCAACAATTTAGTTATTCTCCACAGCCAGCTTGCAAGGAGGCAGGCTTCCTTGATCTCAACTATACACTGAACCACTCCTGACGAAGCAATCAGCGAAACGCGTAGAGTTGCAGCAGAGAACTTGAGATTGGAAGGACTGGCAAGCTTGGAGCTGATACCAGACACAGTTGGAACTTCCGCCCTTACTGTGATGCGGAGCAGGAAGTGACGCGACGGCAGTGACGCACGCGGAAGTACACAGCAAGGAGCGAGTGAGACGCTGTGAAGCTGCTTGTACCGGTCCTCCAGATACATCTGCGGTTCTCTCCCCCACCCGATTTTATTTGGGAAAATGTGAGTTCATTATACTTGTGATGATTTTGCATTATAATAAGTTCAAATAGTATGCACTATTGTGATCTCTTTTATTTTTATTTCCATATCCTACTTACCTATTGAGGATTATCCTGGTTTTATCGACTAAAGGGCTCCAGTCAGAGAGAGAAGGATCTCTGACATGCGATACTATATGGCGATTTTTATGAGTTCTTTTCTTAAAGATTACTAAGAACATTTAGCAGTGATTACAGTCTGCACTATATATGTTTTATTTCTTTTACATATTATCACGATTGCTCTTCTGCGCTCCTCCTCATCTCCAAGCAAAGAAATTACCTGTACCTGGGATTTGGAACTGTCCCTCCAGAGGAAGTTGAGCTGTGTTATACACATTTTATATTATCTATTCACAGTTTGGTGTAGGGTGGATTTGTGTTTTTTTGTGTGCTTCACTTATAACACTATTTGTTATTATTATCACTTGGAAAGCGCCCTGTCCAATCACCACTCCTCCCCCCCCCCTTTTTTATACACTGAACCAGCCTGCAAGGAGGCAGGCTTCCTTGAGCTCAGCTATACACTGAACCAGCCTGCAAGGAGGCAGGCTTCCTTGAGCTCAGCTATACACTGAACCAGCCTGCAAGGAGGCATGCTGCTTTGTTCCTGGAGGGAGGGGCTCAGCTAAAGAGCAACAGGGAATGCCAACCTTTTTTCATGTTTATGGACTTTATGATTTTGCATTCCAAAAGGTGTCTACACTGACTCGACTCCACCTATACTCTGGCAACGTTTTAATTTTAATTATTACTGTAATCACCTATCGCAGTTTAAGTACTCATCTATATACATCCTATTTTAATCGTTCAAATAAAACACTAAGTTGTATCAACTATTCATAATAGAGAGGTGGGATAAAATCCCAAAATCAGCGCTTCAGCGGATGAGATACACCAATAATTGGTACATGTAATGATCAGGATATGGAGAAGTATATATACAATAATAGTAGTATTGGACCCAGTGCAAACGCAGGAGTGTGTAATTAAAAATAATGTCTTTTGGTGAGGGACTGTTTAATGCCTAGTGGCACCTCACAAGACAAAGAGCACTCTTACCTGCTGCACTGTACCGGTCTAGAAGTCCCCTTGAATCCATGGAATGGGAAATCACAATACTCACTAGTACAATCTTCACTCCATTGGTGCGTGCGTCACGCAGATTAGATACACAACAGCTTGAAATCCAAAGATTAGCAGTGGAGCACAGCCAAGGAATGGGGCCAGCACCAGCAGTTGGAAGGTTAAAAATAATTATTTATTAAAGCATGGTATAAACAGGGGGGAGACAAAACACACTCTGACGCGTTTCAGGCTATGCAGCCCTTTATCAAAGAGTACAATCGCGTCTCATACTCCCGCAGTTATGAAGGGGATTCCCCGCCTCCATTACCCAGTGATGCCGCGCGGTTTTGGCGCGAACGCTACCATACACTGCTATTGGTTGAGACCAACTTCCAATCAGACAGCTGATTTCGGAAGGTGCGTCTGAGAGAAGGGGAGGAACTAGGGTCTCCCGTTCGGCTGCGAGTGTAACAGAAAAAACAAGGGGAAAAAAATTGTAAAATTACAATGTACAAAACAAAGACATATAACATATATATTCTAATTGTATGCGCAATTGTTTCGTTATATGGATGTGAACAGGACATGAATTATGATTTACTTCATGAATAAAGTGTGATCTTAATGCATTATATGGGGTTAACCCTTCAATCATCTATATTCATATTATATAGGGTTATCCCTTGTGTCATATGTGGTAAATAACAATATAATTAATAGATTCAGGGTAGTAGTCTATATATATGACAATTAACATTATTCAGAGACAATTCATGTACTAATCTCAAGCATTTGTACAGAATAATAAGTTGCATTTGATAAACCTTAAATAACAGAAAACTATTATATGAGGATAATTAATGAAATGGTGGAGAGGGAAGGGGAAGGGAAGGGGGGGAGGGGAAGGGGGGGGGGAAGGGGAGAGAGAGGGAAGGGGAAAAGAAGGGGGGGGAGGGGAGGGGGGGGGGAAAGGACACAAAGGATATAGTATAAGGAGAGCCTCAAGCATAAAATAAACATATTTGTAAAATACATAATCATACATAACTGTAATACATAATGTGATTAACATAAAAAATGCTTGAGTTCCCAGTCCTGGTTCATGCTCCTGGGTGCTAATGTCCCAAGGGCATAAATCCAGAACATCTCCCTGCGATTTAACAAAGCTTCTCTATCACCTCCCCTGATATGGGCCTGGATATACTCCAGGGCACTAAACGAGAATGTTGCTAATGTTCCTAAGCGGCATTGATTGAAATGTCGGGCGACAGGAAATCTATCGTCACGTTTTTTAATGCTCCTAATGTGCTCATTGATTCGAATTTTAAGAGGTCTAATGGTACGACCTACATAACCACTCCCACAGGGACACCTGAGTAGATATACTACAAAGTTAGTGTTACATGTTAGAAATGTCTCAATGCGATAAATTTGATTGGTATAAACATTCCTGATGGATTTGTGTTCTTTAGCGTATTTGCATAAATTACAGTTTCCATATTTGAAAAATCCCTTTGGTAGTTTGTTAGTATTAGTTTTAGTGGAATGAAAAAGACTAGGGGACACGTGATTCCCAATGGTTTTAGCCTTTTTGAAGACTATTTTTGGATTCGATTTAGCAAAGCACTCTAGATCCCTATCCAGTTTTAAGATGGACCAATGTTTTTGTAGGATAAACCTAATTTGTTCTGCCTGTTTTGAATACGTCGTTATGAAGAGTGGTAGCTGGATTGTTGCATCTTTCTGAACAAAAATTTCTCCTTTTTTTCTCTTGTTATTTTTTCTGGTTTTGTTTAGGAGCTCATCTCTATCCATTTTTAGTGCGTTCTCAAATGCAATTTCCAGATCTTTCTCTCCATAACCTCGGTTCAAGAACCTTTGTTTGAGTTCTTCAGCCTGAGTGAGGAAGGATTGTTCCGTTGAACAAATCCTCCTCAATCTGAGGTATTGTCCCTTTGGAATACCCCGGATAAGGGGTCTAGGATGGGCGCTGTTGGACCTGAGCAGGGAATTTCACGAGTTCACTTTCCTGTAGACATTGGTCTGTATAATTTGGTCAATGTCTATATATAAGTGCAAATCAAGATAATCAATTTTTGTATCATGATAAACATGAGAAAATTTCAGATTGTAAGTATTTGCCTCCAGATATTCAAAAAATGAGTGTAATGTGTCCGTGTCACCATTCCAAATAAATATTAAATCATCTATAAACCTACGATAGAAAATAATATTGTGTCTAAAAGAATTATTATCACCAAAGATGTGTGAGTTTTCCCAGAACCCCATAAAGAGGTTTGCATAAGATGGTGCAAATGACGTGCCCATTGCTGTGCCCTGTGACTGTAAATAATAGTGTTTGTCAAACATAAAATAATTGTGCTGTAATAAGAACATTACTGAGTCTAATAAAAAAGTGCTTTGTGCTGCATTTAAATTTGAGTGATTAAGAAAGTGACTTATAGCCTTAGTGCCCAAAGTGTGATCAATAATAGTATATAGTGAGGTCACATCCAATGTGACCCACATGTACGTGTTAAGCCATTTAATGTTTTGAATATCTAGAAGCAAATCTGAAGAGTCCCTCAAATGTGAGGGAAGCTCTTTCACCAGTGTCTGCAGGAAATAATCAACGTACCTAGATAAACCATCTCCCAAAGATCCAATACTAGAGATGATGGGTCTGCCCGGAGGGCTAGTCATAGATTTATGGATCTTTGGGAGATGGTGAAAAATAGGCACGCTGGGAAAGGGATTGTATAGGTACTCAGCTTCTTGTTTGGTTAGAACTCCTATTTCCCTGCCCAGGTCCAACAGATCACGAATTTCCACTAGGAAAGCTTGTGTGGGATCCCTGTCTAGTTTGCAGTACGCTTTGGTGTCACCGAGTTGTCTTGAGGCTTCCAAATGATATGCCTCTGAGTGCATGATAACCACCGCACCCCCTTTGTCTGCACTCTTTATGACTATATTGGATCTATTTTTTAGTGTAGATAGATGTAAATGTTCCTCTTTAGTCATATTGTTAAAGGAAGGTGTGGTAAATGAGTAGCCTTTGGCCAATGTCTGTAAGTCCCTCTCGACCAACTTTTCAAATGTCTCAAGATGAGGACCTTTGGTGAAATTTGGGCAGAAAATTGATTTATTCTTAAATGGGGTGTGTTTGGTACCAGTAAGGAATGATAGTTGTTCTTCCCTGTCTATGCAATCTGCAATCTCTTCTTCACCTATGAGGTCTGTTAAATCTTGAAGTGCCCCATATTCTCTAAAAGAAAGTCTATCTTCCCGGGCATCATCGATCACATGGTGGGGATCAAAATTATCCCCAGCATTTGATAGAGGAGACTCAGGTATCAAAACCTCTTTGGATGAGAAGAATTTCTTTAATGAGAGTTTTCTAATGAATCTCTGGAGGTCTATAACCGTGCTGAATAGATCAAAATCATTCATAATGGCAAAATTAAGGCCTTTATTCAGCACAGCTAGCTCTCCATCCGGTATTGTAACCCCCGATATGTTTAAGACATTATCAATTTGTGTTAGGAGTCTATCTTTCTTTTCTTTATTGCCACGTCTTTTTGGCGAGCGCCTTGTCCTTTTGAATAGTTTTTTGAAGATTTATTACTTCTTAATTCATAGGATGTTGACGCTTCTCCTTGATGTTTTTGTTGTCTGGATTCATAATCGGTGCTGTCCCGGCATCTGTCTGTATCCTCATCCGTCGAGAATGACACTGTTTGCTGGCGGGTTTCCCCGTCCGAGATATCCGAAATGCTAGAGGTTTCGTGGAGATTTCTTCAGGATTGATCTTTTAGATGTTGATCTTTTGGGGTGTTCCTTCTGAGAGTGTTGATTCTTGTAAGTGGATCCCTGGCGAGTAGATGTTCTGGGTGGTGGTAACCGTTGCCACACATATACCTGGTTCCTTTCATAGTCGACTCGATCTCTGTTGAATTTTTGTTGTTTTTTGACCATGATCTCTTTCTCAGCCTTTTCCACATTGTTGGATAGTCTCTCGTCCATGGTCTCAAAACCCTTCATTTCTTTGAATTTATTTAGTCTTTGTTGTAGGTCCTTGATGTCTTTTTTCACACTGATCCGCTCCTGAACCTTTGTTTTAATAATGAGGTCCATCAGTTTGAAGGAGCATTCGTTTAAAGCACTGGTCCACTCCAGTTCAAAATCCTTGGAGGGAAAACCAAATGAGGGCGTTTTTTTGACGCGGAGTCCCCTTGGTATCCTTTTGGTGATGATATAATTATCCAGTGTGGTGATATCCCACCATAATCTAATGTTGGTGAGAAGGGTTTTTTCTAATTTGTTGAAATAAAAATCAAGATCAGCCTTGTCTTCACATATATCCTGTATGGTATTATCAAATAAGTACGCTGCTCTGCGTTTCCTAGCAGAGTTATCTGCACATGTCTGGACAAAAGTACTGTTCATTGTGTTTGCCACATCTGAGTCCTGTGCGTCCTCATCCATATTAAAAAAGGTCTCCCCCGTGTCACCAGTATTAAAATTCGTATGTAGAAGCTGTGGCTATATAGTCACAATGTGGTATATGCTGGTCCCCAAAGATATATTTAATGGATCATAAATGTCTCTCATAGGCGAGCAGCTGCTTGTCGTGAATCACAGTAGAGAGGTGGGATAAAATCCCAAAATCAGCACTTCAGCGGATGAGATACACCAATAATTGGTACATGAATTGAATACAATTGAATAGTACATGAATTGTCTCTGAATAATGTTAATTGTCATATATATAGACTACTACCCTGAATCTATTAATTATATTGTTATTTACCACATATGACACAAGGGATAACCCTATATAATATGAATATAGATGATTGAAGGGTTAACCCCATATAATGCATTAAGATCACACTTTATTCATGAAGTAAATCATAATTCATGTCCTGTTCACATCCATATAACGAAACAATTGCGCATACAATTAGAATATATATGTTATATGTCTTTGTTTTGTACATTGTAATTTTACAATTTTTTTCCCCTTATTTTTCTGTTACTCTCGCAGCCGAACGGGAGACCCTAGTTCCTCCCCTTCTCTCAGACGCACCTTCCGAAATCAGCTGTCTGATTGGAAGTTGGTCTCAACCAATAGCAGTGTATGGTAGCGTTCGCGCCAAAACCGCGCGGCATCACTGGGTAATGGAGGCGGGGAATCCCCTTCATAACTGAGGGAGTATGAGACGCGATTGTACTCTTTGATAAAGGGCTGCATAGCCTGAAACGCGTCAGAGTGTGTTTTGTCTCCCCCCTGTTTATACCATGCTTTAATAAATAATTATTTTTAACCTTCCAACTGCTGGTGCTGGCCCCATTCCTTGGCTGTGCTCCGCTGCTAATCTTTGGATTTCAAGCTGTTGTGTATCTAATCTGCGTGACGCACGCACCAATGGAGTGAAGATTGTACTAGTGAGTATTGTGATTTCCCATTCCATGGATTCAAGGGGACTTCTAGACCGGTACAGTGCAGCAGGTAAGAGTGCTCTTTGTCTTGTGAGGTGCCACTAGGCATTAAACAGTCCCTCACCAAAAGACATTATTTTTAATTACACACTCCTGCGTTTGCACTGGGTCCAATACTACTATTATTGTATATATACTTCTCCATATCCTGATCATTACATGTACCAATTATTGGTGTATCTCATCCGCTGAAGCGCTGATTTTGGGATTTTATCCCACCTCTCTACTGTGATTCACGACAAGCAGCTGCTCGCCTATGAGAGACATTTATGATCCATTAAATATATCTTTGGGGACCAGCATATACCACATTGTGACTATATAGCCACAGCTTCTACATACGAATTTTAATACTGGTGACACGGGGGAGACCTTTTTTAATATGGATGAGGACGCACAGGACTCAGATGTGGCAAACACAATGAACAGTACTTTTGTCCAGACATGTGCAGATAACTCTGCTAGGAAACGCAGAGCAGCGTACTTATTTGATAATACCATACAGGATATATGTGAAGACAAGGCTGATCTTGATTTTTATTTCAACAAATTAGAAAAAACCCTTCTCACCAACATTAGATTATGGTGGGATATCACCACACTGGATAATTATATCATCACCAAAAGGATACCAAGGGGACTCCGCGTCAAAAAAACGCCCTCATTTGGTTTTCCCTCCAAGGATTTTGAACTGGAGTGGACCAGTGCTTTAAACGAATGCTCCTTCAAACTGATGGACCTCATTATTAAAACAAAGGTTCAGGAGCGGATCAGTGTGAAAAAAGACATCAAGGACCTACAACAAAGACTAAATAAATTCAAAGAAATGAAGGGTTTTGAGACCATGGACGAGAGACTATCCAACAATGTGGAAAAGGCTGAGAAAGAGATCATGGTCAAAAAACAACAAAAATTCGACAGAGATCGAGTCGACTATGAAAGGAACCAGGTATATGTGTGGCAACGGTTACCACCACCCAGAACATCTACTCGCCAGGGATCCACTTACAAGAATCAACACTCTCAGAAGGAACACCCCAAAAGATCAACATCTAAAAGATCAATCCTGAAGAAATCTCCACGAAACCTCTAGCATTTCGGATATCTCGGACGGGGAAACCCGCCAGCAAACAGTGTCATTCTCGACGGATGAGGATACAGACAGATGCCGGGACAGCACCGATTATGAATCCAGACAACAAAAACATCAAGGAGAAGCGTCAACATCCTATGAATTAAGAAGTAATAAATCTTCAAAAAACTATTCAAAAGGACAAGGCGCTCGCCAAAAAGACGTGGCAATAAAGAAAAGAAAGATAGACTAATAACACAAATTGATAATGTCTTAAACATATCGGGGGTTACAATACCGGATGGAGAGCTAGCTGTGCTGAATAAAGGCCTTAATTTTGCCATTATGAATGATTTTGATCTATTCAGCACGGTTATAGACCTCCAGAGATTCATTAGAAAACTCTCATTAAAGAAATTCTTCTCATCCAAAGAGGTTTTGATACCTGAGTCTCCTCTATCAAATGCTGGGGATAATTTTGATCCCCACCATGTGATCGATGATGCCCGGGAAGATAGACTTTCTTTTAGAGAATATGGGGCACTTCAAGATTTAACAGACCTCATAGGTGAAGAAGAGATTGCAGATTGCATAGACAGGGAAGAACAACTATCATTCCTTACTGGTACCAAACACACCCCATTTAAGAATAAATCAATTTTCTGCCCAAATTTCACCAAAGGTCCTCATCTTGAGACATTTGAAAAGTTGGTCGAGAGGGACTTACAGACATTGGCCAAAGGCTACTCATTTACCACACCTTCCTTTAACAATATGACTAAAGAGGAACATTTACATCTATCTACACTAAAAAATAGATCCAATATAGTCATAAAGAGTGCAGACAAAGGGGGTGCGGTGGTTATCATGCACTCAGAGGCATATCATTTGGAAGCCTCAAGACAACTCGGTGACACCAAAGCGTACTGCAAACTAGACAGGGATCCCACACAAGCTTTCCTAGTGGAAATTCGTGATCTGTTGGACCTGGGCAGGGAAATAGGAGTTCTAACCAAACAAGAAGCTGAGTACCTATACAATCCCTTTCCCAGCGTGCCTATTTTTCACCATCTCCCAAAGATCCATAAATCTATGACTAGCCCTCCGGGCAGACCCATCATCTCTAGTATTGGATCTTTGGGAGATGGTTTATCTAGGTACGTTGATTATTTCCTGCAGACACTGGTGAAAGAGCTTCCCTCACATTTGAGGGACTCTTCAGATTTGCTTCTAGATATTCAAAACATTAAATGGCTTAACACGTACATGTGGGTCACATTGGATGTGACCTCACTATATACTATTATTGATCACACTTTGGGCACTAAGGCTATAAGTCACTTTCTTAATCACTCAAATTTAAATGCAGCACAAAGCACTTTTTTATTAGACTCAGTAATGTTCTTATTACAGCACAATTATTTTATGTTTGACAAACACTATTATTTACAGTCACAGGGCACAGCAATGGGCACGTCATTTGCACCATCTTATGCAAACCTCTTTATGGGGTTCTGGGAAAACTCACACATCTTTGGTGATAATAATTCTTTTAGACACAATATTATTTTCTATCGTAGGTTTATAGATGATTTAATATTTATTTGGAATGGTGACACGGACACATTACACTCATTTTTTGAATATCTGGAGGCAAATACTTACAATCTGAAATTTTCTCATGTTTATCATGATACAAAAATTGATTATCTTGATTTGCACTTATATATAGACATTGACCAAATTATACAGACCAATGTCTACAGGAAAGTGAACTCGCGAAATTCCCTGCTCAGGTCCAACAGCGCCCATCCTAGACCCCTTATCCGGGGTATTCCAAAGGGACAATACCTCAGATTGAGGAGGATTTGTTCAACGGAACAATCCTTCCTCACTCAGGCTGAAGAACTCAAACAAAGGTTCTTGAACCGAGGTTATGGAGAGAAAGATCTGGAAATTGCATTTGAGAACGCACTAAAAATGGATAGAGATGAGCTCCTAAACAAAACCAGAAAAAATAACAAGAGAAAAAAAGGAGAAATTTTTGTTCAGAAAGATGCAACAATCCAGCTACCACTCTTCATAACAACGTATTCAAAACAGGCAGAACAAATTAGGTTTATCCTACAAAAACATTGGTCCATCTTAAAACTGGATAGGGATCTAGAGTGCTTTGCTAAATCGAATCCAAAAATAGTCTTCAAAAAGGCTAAAACCATTGGGAATCACGTGTCCCCTGAGCTTTTTCATTCCACTAAAACTAATACTAACAAACTACCAAAGGGATTTTTCAAATGTGGAAACTGTAATTTATGCAAATACGCTAAAGAACACAAATCCATCAGGAATGTTTATACCAATCAAATTTATCGCATTGAGACATTTCTAACATGTAACACTAACTTTGTAGTCTATCTACTCAGGTGTCCCTGTGGGAGTGGTTATGTAGGTCGTACCATTAGACCTCTTAAAATTCGAATCAATGAGCACATTAGGAGCATTAAAAAACGTGACGATAGATTTCCTGTCGCCCGACATTTCAATCAATGCCGCTTAGGAACATTAGCAACATTCTCGTTTAGTGCCCTGGAGTATATCCAGGCCCATATCAGGGGAGGTGATAGAGAAGCTTTGTTAAATCGCAGGGAGATGTTCTGGATTTATGCCCTTGGGACATTAGCACCCAGGGGCATGAACCAGGACTGGGAACTCAAGCATTTTTTATGTTAATCACATTATGTATTACAGTTATGTATGATTATGTATTTCACAAATATGTTTATTTTATGCTTGAGGCTCTCCTTATACTATATCCTTTGTGTCCTTTCCCCCCCCTCCCCTCACCTCCCCCCCCCCTTCTTTTCCCCTTCCCTCTCTCTCCCCTTCCCCCCCCCCCTTCCCCTCCCCCCCCCTTCCCTTCCCCTTCCCTCTCCACCATTTCATTAATTATCCTCATATAATAGTTTTCTGTTATTTAAGGTTTATCAAATGCAACTTATTATTCTGTACAAATGCTTGAGATTAGTACATGAATTGTCTCTGAATAATGTTAATTGTCATATATATAGACTACTACCCTGAATCTATTAATTATATTGTTATTTACCACATATGACACAAGGGATAACCCTATATAATATGAATATAGATGATTGAAGGGTTAACCCCATATAATGCATTAAGATCACACTTTATTCATGAAGTAAATCATAATTCATGTCCTGTTCACATCCATATAACGAAACAATTGCGCATACAATTAGAATATATATGTTATATGTCTTTGTTTTGTACATTGTAATTTTACAATTTTTTTCCCCTTGTTTTTTCTGTTACTCTCGCAGCCGAACGGGAGACCCTAGTTCCTCCCCTTCTCTCAGACGCACCTTCCGAAATCAGCTGTCTGATTGGAAGTTGGTCTCAACCAATAGCAGTGTATGGTAGCGTTCGCGCCAAAACCGCGCGGCATCACTGGGTAATGGAGGCGGGGAATCCCCTTCATAACTGCGGGAGTATGAGACGCGATTGTACTCTTTGATAAAGGGCTGCATAGCCTGAAACGCGTCAGAGTGTGTTTTGTCTCCCCCCTGTTTATACCATGCTTTAATAAATAATTATTTTTAACCTTCCAACTGCTGGTGCTGGCCCCATTCCTTGGCTGTGCTCCGCTGCTAATCTTTGGATTTCAAGCTGTCAACTATTCATAAGACATACTTCTGAACTTAGGTACTTGAGTGCTCACCTTTATGAGAATCACTTCTCTCGTCCATTATACAGTTATAAACATTCTCATAAGTAGCACCGTACCAGTATTACTAATCTATTTGAAGGCAGAGCAGGGGTACAATCCCTTCCCAATTTCCCCACAGGTCTATAATATATATATATATATATATATATACATATACATATATATATATACATACTATAGTGACAGATGCCAATAGTCTTCTTTACCAGTTTTTATTTTACATAATGTTTTACTAAATTCCACCACTATACATTTTCTAAGAACAGTCTACTAATGGGCCCTGATTTCATATGCTCTGGATGAGATAAGAAACATACTGTACGAAACTATTAAATCAGGCCCTAAGTTTTCCTACTTGTATGATAAGGGGAATAACATTACTATGAGATTTTGAGGAAAGTTTATAAGATTAAGATTTCCGCAATACATAGATCGATAGTGTAATTGATCATTGATAAAGCGTGGTTGCGCAAAACGCGTAGGTGTTTTTACCTCACTCTTCATTCATGTGATTAAATACATTTGTTTTTTTTTATTGGAGTCATCTCTTGATCTACATTTTTTTGTCATCCGTTGTGCTCCTCACCTCTTCCTAATTTTCTTGATTACAGCACTAGCTGTAGTTGCACACTAAGGAAACCCCAGGATTACAACAAGGATGGACAACAGGCTCCTAGGAATATGGGAGTTCCCTGTTTAAATGGATTTCGTCCATTTGAACTGTCCTGAGCTTATAGGTTTCTGTCTGTAAACTATGGAAGATGTTTATTACGCTGTTTTGTTTGGCTGTCGAGTTGGCCTCCATTAACCGTTATTTTTCCTCCAGAAGCTTCATTATACTTTTTGCATTAATCTATTAAGGGATTTACAGTCTTTATGTATTTGACAAGGTTACACTGAGTCTACACTAATTCTGAGCACCATATTCCTCTGGACTGTGTATTATTGTTTTTTTTTTTTTTTAAATATATAGCCTACTAGCTGAGAGACCTGGTGTTGCCTGGGATGTGAATCCCTAATAATTGTTTTGTGGGGGGGGGGGGGGGTGAATCTTGGGTGGGTGGGTGAGGGGGGGGGTAAATCTTGGGTGGGTGGCTCGTTTGGGGGGGTGAATCTTCGGTGGTTGGGTGGAGGGATGAATCATTGGGGGGGGGATGAATCTTGGGGAGGGGTGAATCTTGGGTAGGGGTGAATCTTGGGTGGGGTTGAATCTTGGGGGGGTGAATCTTGGGTGGGGGGGTGAATCTTTGAATCTTTGGTGGGTGGGGTGAATCTTAGGTGGTTGGGGGGATCTTGGGTGGGTGTGGGGGGTGAATATTGGGTGGGTGGGTGTGAATCTTGGGTGGGGGTGTGTGAATCTTTGGTGGGGGGGTGGTGAGGTGGGGGTGGGGGGGTGAGTCTCCCCCTGTCCCAGGCGATTGTTTCCCCCCTGTCCCCTTTTTCCCCCCCACGTCCCTGGTGGTGTTTCACCCCCCCACCCTTGTCCCCTGCGTGTGTTTCCCCCCCCCTCTCCACCCCTCCCCGGCACCCCCGCTGAGGGGAGGGGAGAGAGAACGGGGCCCGCGGGTGGTGAGGAGAAGCAGCGTGCGCTCCTTCCACACCCCCTCCCCAGCGCTGCCGGCGTCCCCGCTGAGGGGAGAGAAAACGGGGCCTACCGGTGGTGAGAGCTGCGGGTGAGGGGGGGTGATGGGGGGGGGCGGCGGGGAGGTGAGCTGCGGGTGAGTGTAAGTAGCGGTGGCACTGGAGGGTGTACGGTAGGGTTGAGGGGGGGGTGGTGGCAGTTGTTTGTGGGGTGGGGGTGGCATTTGGGTGTCAGCAGCGGAGGGTGTGCATGAGGGGGGGGGTGACCGGATGGCAATGGTGTGCTGTCGGGTTACTGCACCGGGCGGTGTTGGTGAAGGGGGGGGGGGGGCGGGAGCGGGGGTGTTTAGTGTGGGGGGTGTGTTGGGGCGGGGTCACGCGGCAGCACACGGTACCTGAGGTGGTGTCTAGCCCGCAGGGGAAGTGAGAGCAGGCGGTGAGGCAGTGATTGTTCTGAGTGTGGCAGTTGGGTTTGTGAGGTCAGCGAACCACGCAGGCCAAGGAGAGGTGTGCGGGGGCGGGGCCGGACCACAGACCAATCAGATTGGCCAGAGGCTGAGTGACAGACCAATGGACCAAACAGATTGCCCAGAGGCACAGCAAATATACAGCATTTTCAGCAAACAAACAATGTTTTCATTTTTATAGATATAGATATTATATACTTTAAAAACAATTATTTCTTCAACATTCTGGTTTTGTCATTTACCACAAGTTATATCAGGCTTTAATTATGTAATAATATTTACTATTAATATATAATAAAAAAAATAAAGCTAGTATTGCCATTTTTCCCAGACTCGTGGCATAACAGTGTGATCATTCCTTACATGGTCAATGGGTGATACCAAAGGAAAGCTTTGCACAAAAAAAAGAAATATGATTTTTTGAGTACACCAATGTGACACACAGAAATTTGTTTTTGAAATCTACACCAAAAGGTTTAAAATGTGTTTGGCAATAAAGGTGGCTGCTATCTTTGGCACCTTAAAGGATTAAATGCATGGCGATTTGAAGTCTCTACTAAAATCTGATAGATCCAAAGCTACAGTATGTAAGATTCCTAATAGAGTATCTTTAGTTTTTTTTTAGGTTACACAACTTACTGTATATGGACTAAGGCTAAAATATACAAACAGATAATGAATGTACTCTGCAATATGATAACTTACAAAGGGAATAAACTAGAATGCTCCAAAATCAGAACCCTTTTCAGTCAGAATCTCAATGAGTCAAGTCTATATAAATATTATGCTCTCATAGTACGGTTAATGAATTTTCAAGGCGAGCATATATCATTGCTGGAGTTACACAAGTGGTTTCCTTGATGCTCTGTGAAGCAAATGCAAGTCAGTATCAAACGTGCCTTCAGACTGTTCAACATCCACCAGTAATCACATGGGTGTATTTAAGGCTTCTGTGTTTGTGTATCCTTCAGTCTCATCCCCCCAAGAACTATAAATGGCTTCATTTCTTTTTATGGAAAACAAAATATATGTCATGATAGTTTTTTTTTACACTGTTGCCGTAACTAATGTCTGTTTTATGCAGTGGGAGATGAGATTAAATACCTTCAAGTCCAATCAGTCAGGGATGGAACATCTTTGCATTCCATGATTACCAGAGGACACATTCGTCATTCTCTCCTGAAACAAAAGCTCTTGACCTAAATTTAAAGTCAAATGGCTTCCTCAATCTGTAAAAAAAGGTATTAAGTGCATGTTTTAACAGCAAAAGCCTTGTCAGTATTTCCTTTATTGGGGTTATATAAATCATAGCAGTACTTGCCCAGGGGGTCCATATGGTAAATGTGCAGGGATGGTCAAGAACACAACACAACACAACCAAGCAGCCTGTACACATATTCCTTACCATATAGATAAGGGGAACATAGAACAGAGAATATAAAACTGGCTGAGGTAAGAATTATATACGGCTTCAAGAAGATAAAACAAAATTGTTGTTGTGGTGGCAGGCGTAGGTCACATAATGTAGGTGAAAATATGCATTTTGGGGGTAATTAAAAAAAGAGTAAATAAATACACTTGATCATTTTAATAAAGATGTAATAAACTAAGTGATAGAAAAAGAGGTTAATGGCAGGGCATGGGCGAAGGGACAAAATTAAAACTGCCGAAAGATCTGTGTAGAAAATGTATTGGACGAAACAAAAACAGAGAGCACAGGAGGTGCTCCCAAAATGAATCCACTTGGTTGCACACCACCAAAATAAATCAAATATAACTTTTATTAAAGGGAGAAGGTTAGATAAAACATATATCACTGTATAAATATGAACAGTGTTTAAAAATATATCCAGCGTAAAGGCGGCGTTGCCACTACAGCTTCTAAATTCAACTGGTTGAAATAAAGTCCGATAAAGAAGCAATTAGTAGAATGAATAGTAGTTTATAGGTACCGTCATCACAGCGATATTGTGGCATGAGCGACCCATATCAGTCAAATAATGGTTTTAGGTTGCAAGGCAGCCTGCAGTGATTGCCATAAATGGGATCACCTAGTGATGGGATGAAGCCACTGGGGGAGATAGAGTTGTTGATTATCTATACAGATAAACACCCATCAGTGTTGTATATTGGGTGACATAACAGGTAATAGTTGAATTCAGTAACAGCCTAAGTAAGGAACTAGCAACGCCCCACAGATGGAATAAGTGGCTAAATAGGTGGTAAAGTCCCGCCTAATAGATGCACCATATTGTGAAATATGGACTGGAGGGGGGTCTCTAGAGAGTGGAATTCATTTTGTTTTACAGGCATCCATCTTGTCTTTTGTATGTCCTTTTTCTCTATGTCAGTATGCATGTTGTTGCAAGAATTAACTTTGTTCCGGGGGATGGGGGGGGGGGTGTATTGACTATGCCTAGTTGCTCAAACACTCAAGTGTTTTGGTCAGCTAAAGAACCAGTTTAGGCAAGATGAATTTACCTATGGAGTCAGTCTGGGATAGATAACATGACCTGTAACTTTATTGGCTTAGAAGAGGAATATACCTTGTGAACTGTGTGATGTCATTATAATCTGCCCAGCAACCAATGTTAGCCAATGTATGCTATTGTGTATAAGAACTCTGTGAAAATTGCTCTCCGTTAGAGTCTCCCTAACTTTCCTGGTGAGGATCCTCCAGTATAGTGAATCAATAAATTACTCTATATTGAACCTGTGTCCGCTCTTGTCCGTGTGTGAAGAAGCTGACATTCACAGTTAGTGGCTAGTAGTGGAATCCCAACATCTCGGACACGTGGACCAGAGGGGATGAAGGATTTCCATAGAAATACTCAACTGACTGTGGTCATTATATAAGGTAGGCACCTTTTGAAATGCCTTTAGTATAACGTTGAGTGTTTTTATGGAGGTCTAGAATATATTAGAAGTCTTGTCCGGGTGACGGGATGCCTTATGGAGTAAGTTATTGATTATTATTGAGAAAATCTAGTGTGGTAATTCTGTGTGAGGATAGCATAATTCTGTAGTAGTTTGTTAAAATAGCATAAATCTACAGTGGCTATTAAAAAAGGTCTCTGTGAGGATAGTGTAAATCTATAAAACAATATGTAAAACAATATGTCTTTATGAGGCTGCAGTGGTTATTAAAATAGGTATTTGTGAGGATAAATTTAAATCTTCAGTAGATATTAAAATGAGTACTCTGAACCACGTTAAGAAGTGGTCAGAAAAAAAACATAAATAAAAGATAAACATTGATAAAGTTAAAAGAAAGTTTGAGCTCGTGAACAAGCTGGTCTTGATATATGAGGAAGAAATGATACGTGTGAAATAGATTTAAATGGTAAGAAATGTCCAGTACTAGTGTTGAAAAATCAGTATTTTTTATTCCAAAGTTGTTGCAAAATTCTTAGAACTATATCAGGAAAACGAAAAGTAATTCAGCTGTCTCTCTGTCTTGAAAATAGCTGCAGCACTAGTTGCCCCCCTCACCCTTTTTCACTGAAAGATACACAGAAGGAGTTACAGTACACGTCTGTGTGCCATGCAAGTTAATCATTAACCTAGAAAGAAATGGCTTGAATTTAAAATGTAAAAGTAGTTATCAAAGTAGTTTCAAAGAAATTAATGTATTAATATGAAAGCATTCAGATGAATTAGAAAAAGAAAAGAGAAGGAACATTCTTATTAAATTAGTTTTTTTTTTGTTTTGCAAGAATAAGAATTAAAACTGGGTTTTTTTTCCCAGCAACAATGTAAGTAAACACTGCACTAATGTTTAGTGTAGATTTTTTGTATCGATGACAAGGTATAATGTTTTAGGATCATGTGTAATTATTTGGCTATAAATCAGAGCGTATAATTTCTGATTGTCTTATAATTTCTATGTTTTTCGCAAAAACGGGGGGACATCCTCTTTAAATGTTTTTTGTTTGTTTGTCATTTGTTTTTAGAAAGATCATAGTACAGTAAATACTTAGACGGTATAATTATTACATGTCGTGGAGAGAAGTGTGTGTGTGTGTCACTCTCTGATAGTTAATGATTTAGAATGAAAGAATAATAAGGGTTAAAATAAACCTATGTAGTATTGTATGTTAGTTTATTAGTGTAATGTTTTAAAAGAACATTCTAAAATGTGGCAGTTGTAAAAAAAAATTGTATTGCATACTGATTCCCAGTATAGATTTATATTTATATTGTAGTAATTCTATATCTTATTAACATATTTTTACCGTAGCCCAGGTTTTGTTATTCCTGGGAGTGGGAGTTACAGTGTTACAGTATGTAAATGATCTATTGATACAAATAAAATATGAAGTAGTATATAAGGAAGTTTTAAATAAAGTTTTGTATATGCAGTTTTAGAGGAGTCAGGACTGAAACTAAATATATCTAAAACGCAAAGTTTTAAAAAATTCAATTTTGTAAGGTAATAAAATAGACAAAAGAAAGAGAATGGTCCAATAATGGTAGGAGAGAGTTGTAGGCAAATAAAAATGTTGTGTAAAAAAGAGATAAGGAATTAGAAATAAATAGTGAGTAAAACAATTAGATTTTTTGTTTTATAGGAAAGATGTCAGAGATGGTCTTGTTTTTTTTTATCAAGGTTTCTCTGTTCAAACGTATAATAGGAAACAAACTGTTTTTTGTTTTTTTTTAAATGAACTGGTCCTGTCTGATTTTTGAACAGCAGTAATTTAAAAGAGGGAAGGTTAAAGCAGCTCACACAAATAATGAAAACCCTATCTTTGTTGGCAATTCTAAAGCAGAACAAGCCCAATGTCTGGCTGTAACGCCTCTCTATGTTGCTCACCCTGACCCAAATAGCACAGACATGGACCTGCTGCATTTTTCTGATAATTTGCTTAACCATGAAAGTGACAGGTGGGAGTCTTGAGGAGCCACACAGCTGGAGGGCAATAAGTGGATTGGCCTTCCTCGCTATTATTTTATATTGTTCGCATGGCACATGG
The DNA here is from genome assembly GCF_040206685.1 of Ascaphus truei. Classification (NCBI taxonomy): domain Eukaryota; kingdom Metazoa; phylum Chordata; class Amphibia; order Anura; family Ascaphidae; genus Ascaphus; species Ascaphus truei. Next base: position 327,477,407 of record NC_134484.1, read on the forward strand.
GATGTTCCATGTAAAAAAAAAAATAGAGGGGATTATAGAAGTTATTAGTCGAGACTGGTGGGCACCAGGCCTGTCCAAGGCCACCACAGATTTTTGCCAGCAATGTGCATTTTGCAGGCAACATAACATAGGAAAGTCTATAAAACCTACACAGCACAATCATCCGCCTTGTCCATGGGGCCGTTTTGTAAATCTGCAGATTGATTTTATTGAACTCCCTAGAAGTTTGCATTATCAGTATGGGTTGATAATGATTTGTACTTTCTCGGGTTGGGTGGAAGCCTACCTGTGTTTACATGCAGATGCTAAAATAGTAGCAAAAAAGTTACTGCAGGAATTTATCCCTAGGTATGGGTTGCCTCACCATTTCTATTCAGACAGAGGGACTCATTTTACAGGACAGTGCAAACTGTCTGTAAGAGTTTGGGAATTGAGTACCATCATTGCCCACATCATCCACAGAGTGCAGGGGCAGTTGAAAGGGTTAATGGAGCCCTCAAAAACCACATTGCTAAAATTTGTAATGACACGGAAATGAAATGGCCTGTGGCTCTCCCTGTGGCTCTAATGTCCATCAGAAGCACCCCTAATAGAAAACATAAGTTATCCCCCTATGAGATACTTATGGGTAGACCAATGACAACAGGCAGTTCAAAGGAACGGATTGTAAAAGATCACACAATCTGTGATGAGACAATTAGTAAATATTGCCTGCAATTAATGAAACTTTTGAAGTCTATTCATGCGCAGGTAAAAGCTGTACAGACAACAACGGAAAACCTTAAAGTGCACCAACAGGAACCTGGTGATTGGGTGATGGTCAAGGTTCCCAAAAGAAACACGCATTACAACCCAGGTGGAAGGGCCCGTATCAATTACTTTAACAACAAATACTGCAGTAAAAGTTGCTTAACTACATGTGTCACATTGCAAATTGGTATCAGCAATTACGGATCCATTTACACACGTATTCGAAGAACCAAAGGACTGAGATTTTTATAAGAGACTATTAATAACGACTGTGTTTTTTTTTTATATATATATATATATATATATACTTATTTTTCTATGCATAATCACATGTTTTTATCTGGTGGTGACCCAATTTTGTCTTACAGTATATACTATAACTGATGATCACTCACAAGACCAGTGGATACTGGGAGGGTTAATGTTAGTGTCTATTTGTATATTGATAGAAATGTTTTGTTGCCACTAGCTGAACATGCTGTCTTAGCCATTAATACTACCTCTTGCTATGTTTGGGGCCTATGCACTAAGCGTCGGGGGAAAAAAATCGCTGTGCTATTTAAATCGCCAGTTTTGACAGCGCTGCTATCACGGAATGCAGAAAGCCCAGAATACCTGTGACAGCAACATTTGCAAAACTGGCGAGTAGCCAGCGACGTGATGATTGCCTCTCTGAAAAGGGCTCACCTGCCGATTTCTTTCTGCTGCAAAGAGATAGCCACCTCTCCCTGCGCAAATCTCGCCAGAGATCAAACATTTTTAATATAAAATGTAATACTAGTGTATTGTAGCAGGGGGATTGTATCCCGTGGAGGGAAGTGCAAACAGTGCACTCTTTGACAAAGGGCAGGTTAGCCCGAAGCGTGTCAGAGGATCCTCTCACAGTGCTTTGTGAGTGTTTTGTTTGGATGACCCAATAAAGAGTTCAATTTTTTACTAATTCTTGATCCAGCCACCGTCGTCTTTTTTCTGGCTCAACAAGCTGTGCGCTGTTTGCATTTTCCTCCACGGGATACCATCTCTCTGAACTAACGGAACAGTAGCATGCTGACTACAGGACATATTACTGCTAAGTGTGAGTACTTTAAACTTCAAGCTGTTTATATTTTTAATAAGTACTCTTAGGCCTATCTAGTCTAGCAACAGGGGAGTGATTTCTACATGAGGTTTTTGATGGGGTCCGGTTATCCATTCAGTTTGGTCAGCTCGGTCATCACACCATATTCCCTTTAATCCTGTCATTCCTGCCCTTAATTGGAGCATTATATATGACTAGACACACTAGCAAGAATTTTATTTGGAAGATACCTGTACTCGTTGTTGACACTTTGTTACATTATGATCATCTGAAATTGCTATATTCTTTTTGCTTTATGATGCTTCATGCTCACTTTTGAGCACAGATATGGAGCTCCACTCTATTTTTTCTATTGTAGCAGGGGGTCTCCGGAGCAGAACCTTCTTGAGTTGAGGTCCGGGGACCCCCTGCTTCCCAAGATATAGGCCCCGTTATGGGGTGCCGGTATCACCTATGCATTTTATTCCCACGGTCACGTGACGCGGGACATTTAAATGCATTGGAGATATCAGCACCCCATAATGGGGCCTGTATCTTGGGAAGCAGGGGGTCCCCGGACCTCAAATCAACAAGGTTCTGCTCCAGAGACCCCCTGCTACAATACACTAGTATTAAAACCCAAATAAAAAATTGAACAAATTCGTTACCGTAGCGGCCATCTTCTATGGTAATGAAGCACCTTTAATGTAATTTTTATTATTAGTATGCAGGAGCAGGGGGTCTCCTGAGATGAACTTCATTGATTTCAGCCTCGGGGACCCCCTGATTCCCAAGTTACAGTCCCTGGTATGGGGTGCTGGTATCTCCTCCAGTATTTAAATCCCACGGTCACGTGATGCGGACGGTACCGGCACCTGATGCCCCATACAGGGGCCTGTGACTCAGGAAGCAGGGGGTCCCTGAGGCAGAAACCAAAGCGGTTCAGCTCAGGAGACCCCCTGCTCCTGCCCACTATTAATAAAAATTATATTAAAGCAGCTTCATTACCTTAGCCGCTAAGGAAATTAGGGGGTTAAGGTACAATAGCAGGTTTATTGAGGGTGGTTCCCACGGGTGGTTCCTGCGGGTGTCCAGGGGTCCTCGGGTGGTTCCCATGGGTATCCGGGGGCCCCAGGTGGTTCCCGTGGTGGTCCGGGGGCCCTCGGGTGGTCCCTGCGGGTGTCTGGGGTCCCTCTGGTGGCCCCTGTGGGTCCTCAGGTGGTCCCCATGGGTGTCCGCGGGTCCTTGGGTGGTCCATGTGGGTGTCTGGGGGTCCTCAGGTGGTCCCTGTGGGTGTCCGGGGGTCCTCGTGTGGTCCACGCAGGTCCCCGCTGGCCTGCAATACCAATCCTGTTGGAAAAAAAATGTGGAATACATTGCAATAAATACACCCCCCTACATCCCCAACACGTACAGTACGGTAATGGGCAAAATAACTATTATCAAGATATGGGCTCATTTGCCCATTATTAAATAAAACATTAGCCAGCCAGCAAAAATAAAGTAAATAAATCTACTTACCCCTGAAATCCTGAAGGGCGTCCTCGTCAACATACTGCAAGTCCATGTCCTCTGATGCCAGAAAGAATACAAGAAAAAATACAATCTAATGGACCCTAACCCCTTAATCCCCTTAGCGGTTAATAACCACTATAGTAATTAAGGGGTTAACACACCCTCCCCCGCTACCTACCGGGGAGGCCTAACCACCCACCCCGGGATCACTATATCTTCTGTAATTATTTCTATCTTCTCTTTAATCTTCTATCTTCATCTGTCAATCCATAGCCCCATGGTAAATCCATAACACAATGTTGTCTCGTTGGCTTCTTGAGGTAAAATGATACGTCAAGGCCTTATATATGGCCTGTGATGTCACATTTTCAGGTCAGATGGTACAGCTCCAATCTGATTGGACGTTGTATCATGTGCCCGCCTCATTTTTTTGTTAAGGATGTGACATCATCTCCAAGGGACGTACGTCACATCCTTAAAACCACATGGCTATATCACATGGTATTACAGCCAATGGAATTGAAGACAATCCCATTGGTTGCTGTACCAAGTGATAGGTCAATTAAGTTCAAAAGGATGTGACATCATCCCTTAAAGTGATGTCATATCCTTTTGAACTAATGTGACCTATCACATGGTACAGCAACCAATGGGATATGTTTCCATACACAGGTATAACTATGTGAAAGACTGTACATATTACCGTGCTCCTCCCTATAGAAGTTTGCTGCTGGTAAAAAGACAGGCCCTACATATAGAAAAACAAAAAGAACAATTCCTGCGTTCCTACCAATTAGGCTAAAATAAAATAGTAATCTCTTGAATAAGGGTTATTTAGTTAAACCCTTTGGCCAAGGCGTTATAAGCCTGCAGCCAACGTCAAGGCATAAACGAATGCAGGTACCTACACTGAATATATGTAATTATTCTCCCATGGACTGGTGAAAAATGTGAGAAAGCCCTGAAGGGGTTAAATAAAGCATATGCTTTTGTGAGCAATGCAATTAAAAGCTGGCTAAAGCCAGTATCATAGTTACCTTACTATGTGGGTGCACAAATTCCCTGCTGTGAATATAATACAACTTACATATATTGCTCTGTCTGTCAGCCTTATACATTCACCTACTCTTGGGAAGTGATGTTCAGACTGACATTGAAGTGTAATATACCTGTACTAATTGACGTATGTCTTTTTTCAACCTCATCTACTATGTAACTATACAGGGATATACCAAATAAGTAAACATGGGAAGAATGTTGATCCAGGGATTAATCCGATTGCCAATTCTTGGAGTCAGGAAGGAATTAATTTTTCCCCTTAATGGGGTTTTTTGTTTGCCTTCCTCTGGATCAATAAGTAAGTATAGATATAGGATAAAGTATCTGTTGTCTAAATTTAGGATATGTTGAACTTGATGGACGTACGTCTTTTTTCAACCTCATCTACTATGTAACTATGTAATTGGAAAATTGGTAGGGGATCTTTCCTGAAGAGAGGAGTCATACACCTCCAAGGAAATGCTATGTAAAGCAGATGAGCCAATAAACCTACCCCTATGACGTTTCAGTGACACTATAATAAATGCCCTTATGGAGTATGCAGCAAGGAAAAGTATTGGCCTAATATTTGTGAAAGACTGTACATATTACCGCTCTCCTTCCTATAGAAGTTTGCTGCTGGTAAAAAGATAGGCCCTACATATAGCCATACAGAACAGCTATAACTACTCTTTAAAGATATTTACCTTGCAGTTAAAGTAACTGAACTGTACTACAGTATATCACCTCTCGTAATAAATATTTCTTTTTTCAGCTACCACTGTGTGTTCTTTGGGTATTGTGCCAAAAAGAGGGCAGAGCAGAGGTGAGAAGTGTTTATTTGGAGGGTGTGAGGCTAATACATGTAGATTAATGGGTCGCACATGGTAAACCAAGTAATGTCTTTTAATTTAGAATATACATGATGGAGGTTGAGGAGTTGGGTGGAGGTTGTTTTTTGTGTGTAATGATTAAAAAGGAAATAAAAAAGCAAATCTTTTAAATGTGTGCTGACACACACGTGTTGACAACTTCAACAAGCCTTGACACGCATACATACGTTCCGCGGTTTAACAGTAAGTAAAGTATGCAAAGAGTGCATCTCCATGGAACACAAAAGGAGTGGCATTCAAAAGAAACAATTATCCTAGAAACATTGTATGAATTTTAATGTGCACAAAGTTTGTGGTGGTGTATTAGAAATGGTGTTTGCCTTAAGAAAATGTGCATGATCTTACAGTTAACCCTATAACAGACACATAATGTAGCAAAACAAATTGTGTTTTAAAACATACCAATATTAAAATATTCATATTTGTACTGTTAAGTACTTATGTTGTTTAATAGCCTCATCGAGGACACCGACAAAGATATTCACTGTGTCATCTACCGGACAGGTACTGAAATTGCAATTAAAATTAATTAAAACCCACCTACCCACGGGATGTCATAATGTTGGCTTCCCGCAGTAAGCAAAGTCTTCCCGTGGAAGGAATGTTGCACCTCACCCTGATACCGGAAAGAGATAGTCTTCCTACATCTGTAGTGATATCACAGAAAAGGAGGTTGCCAGAGGAAAGCAAAACTCCCCCATGTCTCTTCTCATCAAACTACAGTAACTTAAACAAATTATTTTTATTACTTATACTGGAGATGTCTGTTTTTCTTGTTTTTTGTTTGTGCAGATTGAACTCACTGCCATGGGTACATTTTGGACCTAGGGGGGATTGCACCTATAACGTTTAGCGTGCTGGTAGTCCATTGGTGCCCAATAATGCAAATGAAAGAGGAGGGTTCTCCTCTTCCATTCGGTACATTTTCACTGCTTCAGGAGAATGTAATGTCACAAGGCAAACTAGCAAAAAAAGTGATGACGTGCCCGGGGTGGAACAAAAGCCACCAGCATGCTGACCCTTGTGATATCAAGAGGATCCCAATAGTGCACCCTAAAGGTTAAGAAGAATGCCACAGTGTTCATGTTGATCTTTCCTATTGGATAATTGAATATTTGGGAAGGAATACATGGATAATTTCCATTAAATTCAAATCACAATGCTTCAATGACTTCTCTTAGACAAGACAAAAGGCCATGAACTGGCTCACATATTTATCACATAGGTATCACTCATTCATACCTAGTGGGCCGCATTCTTTTTAATGCAAAGTATTATACCCAGTTTAACCCGGACAGTAACACAGATTTGAATCCTTCGGTTCCAGAGGGGTCTGCAGTGCATTGAATTGGAGGCGGTTGTTGCAAATCCCTCATGCAGCAAAGGTATCATTGCCATTGGTCCCATATTTATATTTCCATCCATGTGTTCAACATGTTTTATAAATATGCCCTTTATTATTCTGCCTGTTCGAAGTTTCAGGCTATGTTAATTCCATTATTTAATTGTAAGAAACTTACCGTGCTGCCAACATTGCAAGGAGCTCGTTTCTGTGCTGGACTCTAAGTTTGTTAGTCTTAAATCTGGAATCATTATTCAGTTCAAGTAGACCCAGGATCTAAATAAAGTGAAAATAAAATTGGCTCAGAGACAAAGAGAAAAAAATAAAAGGAATTGCATCCTCAAAACCTTTAAGGCACAAGAAGACATTTAAAACATTTATCATCATGATAGACAACTTTCAGATTAAATTACAGGTACATATGTTCATAGACATATAATATTAATAGAAATAATGTACATTCACGCTAGTAAACTAAACTTTAAAAAAAAGTACATTTTCTCTTTTTTATAAAAAGAAAAATGATCCACGACAATAAACGACATTGTGTTACTGTTGAAAGTATGGAATAACTTATTTTATTTTCTAAGAATTGTGATCAAAAGTTAAAAGAACTGGTACTGCACAGTATATGAAACCCGCATGACAATGCTTTACTAGCCACTAAGGTAGCAAGGGTAGCTTAATGATGATAGTAACCCCTTCGTAGTCCTTTTTGGTCAGCTAGTCATGGAAACCCATGACTAGTTGACCACTTTGGCTACTAAAGAGTTAATATGTAGTGTCGTGTATTGAAAGTTATATTGTATCAACTATTTCAGGTTATCTTTCCTATGTATATAATGGTCAATATAATGGCCATTATATACATAGGCAAGATAGGGCTAACGCCAGTATTGAACAGGTGATTAAAAAGTGCAGTATTTCTGCCATTAATCAGGCTCCAATAAATATCAGACAGGGATGTATGGCATGATAATGTCCGAAAATGTGGTATTATGACATTTTTTAAGGATCTAATAAAAAAATACTTTTTAGCAGTGCAACTTTGATTTATTACACTATAAAAATAAAGCTTTTTTTGGGCCATAATATAAATTTTTTGTTTTACCGGAGGTTGATATATCTGGGCCTTAGGGCCATATTTACTAAGCATTGTCAAGTCTTACGTTCAGTCAAATGGTCCGTAATGCGCTATAGGGCTTAGTACCTCTTATTACTGTAAATATGCCCCAAAAATGCGTTATGGCCTAGGACCTCGTAATAAATATGGCTCTTGATAGATAAGGCCACATTTAACTAATTTCAGTATTTCCAAGAGCAGGTTTTCTTTTTAGAAATCAACAACTTACCCATTTGCTAACATCTCCAAAAATGGAGAGTTTTATCTAGATATCTCACTCTCTTTGAAACAATTAGTTTCAACACAGCCTTCTCGAAAAAGTCTAAAATCCCTTACCTACAGTACCAATTACCCTCTGAGAATGGTGAAGCTAGCAAACGTAAACAAATAGCAGACTGGGAAACAATTCTGGATGCAGAGGACTATGAGAGAATAGGTAAAATAGTAATGATTAAAGATATGGGTTAAAAAATGTACTTGGCACTTGGATGTCAATATTGTATGTCTAGCATCCTATCTCACTTGTGCTGCAGATGCTTTTACCAAAGGGGCTCATGTATTCCCATGTGGTGATCCCACGATTGCATCTCCTTGCAAAAAGATTACCAAGTCATATATGGTGCTCATATAACAAGGGACCCCATAACTAATCCTTACCCTAGACATGTCCCCATGACGTATAATAAATGAATGTCACATATTTTGGTAAGTGTGATATAGCAAAACCATTGGGTCCATTACGATCCCTTCTGTCACTCAGATGGGAATACAGTACAATATGCGCCATAGGAAAACCCATTAACTTTGTTATAGTTACTCCGCCAGATTTACCATTGATGATCCAGATTCTTTCTCCTGCCGTGGTTTTTTTGTCATATCATTTGTATTTTATTTTTTTTAAATCTGCCGCACTCTGACTGTTTATTACTTGTATTTTATCACTCTCCTTTGTGCATCGTTTTACTTTCACTTACAATGTATGTTTTCTCTACTTGCCTTAAAAATCCTAACAAGCAAGAAAAAAAAAACAGTTCATTAAGTATGATAGTAAAAAGAGGCATGGGGTATTACTTAATTACAAACGTTTACTTCTGTTTAAAATAAATAGATTCTATTACATAAATAAGTCTTTAAATATACACTGATATTCCAATTGGCAGCCAAAATATTTATTAATTACGCCCCATTTCCCCACAAAAATGTCTTACCCTATAACTCTAATTTTCACACTACAATTTCCCCCCAGAAAACGTCTCACATGCCCTACTAAGCACCTTTATGGCCTGTACCAAACTTCCTATACCCACTACCAAGCACACTGGTGCCTTCTACAAGACTCCATTATGCCTTCTACAATCCTCCTCTATGTCTCCTACAAAGCATACTTTTGTCTTCTACTATTTGCCAGATACCTGTTTGGAAGAGTGACAGAGGGCTAAACAAATTATACTGCATCTCTCTCTTGCCAACAGCAGCGGATTCACTCCAAGTGCCTCTCTCTCCATAGAATAAATAGGAGAAGATACACTCAGAATATAGGAGCATTGGCCATAATTGTAAGGTACAGTATGGTAGTGGAGTGCACTGACAGTGGGCGTGACATGTGAAGGTCAAAAAGCCTGGTTAAAAAAATGCACTTGCCCGTGGACCATTTAAAAAAAACTTAACCCAGTTGTTCCACAGATTTTTTTTTAAGCTTTACCCAATTGTTTAACAAATGGAAACATGACCATTGACCTGTATCACCATCTCCAGTTTAAATCTAGGGTTTGGAAGGACACAGTCGGTATCCTCTACCAATGACCAACTACTCTTTCAGTTAACAAAAAAGCTCTAGGTTCAGATCTACTATGAACTCCAACAAATACATTTGATAGGTTTCAGCTACAGGAAAACCTGTAAAACACAAAAGATTTATGACATATGTTTTTTTCTAAATGCATAATGAAGAAAAACTATGTACACTAGAGGAAATCTAAGCATTTCAAGATAATACTCCTTGGAGAAAACCGGAATGACATCTAAAAAGGAAATACAATAAGATCTTTTTGGAAACAGCTTTTGGACATTAATTTGGAACATACCACAGGAAGAAGAATTTCTAGGACATACAGTTTAACTGATAGAATTTATTCTTTTCAAATTAAATTACCAATTATTCTTTGGCAGAAAAGACTTAACAAAACCATAAAAAAAATCTTGAGACATAAATTAACAGAGGTATAATAAAGGCTGAAAATGACTATATCAGAAAATAGGACTGCCTTGAGCCATCTAGGACAACTTTGAGCATGCAACCTTAAAGGACTCCTAAAAAAAACTGAGTAGGTGTGTAATTAAAGTAAAATAAGAGAAGACAAGAGAGGAAAAGAACTCAGTGAATAAAAACACGATAGTTAAATCATACCTAACTGTGGTCTTACACTCGTCGAGACCCTGTAAAATACCTATTTCAGGGTCTGAATGTGAGCATTGTCACCTTTTGCTAGGTATTTAATGGACTTCTGGGGATCTACCCATAAGAGTATAAAAGAGTATGACTCCATATAAATAAGACTTTTACAGTATAACATCCAGAGCCCTGACAAGTGCCGAGCAGAACTATGTACTGCACCGACACACTTTATTCGAGCAAATACCCGGTATGTACCTGGCAGATACCTGGAATGCGCCGCTCCTCACCTCTGACAAGCCCCGTTGCATTTGCCTTCCCAGCCTGGGTTCATGCCTGGCTGACGGGCGGCTGATCTGTTAAATGATAATGATTAGGTTTTAATAGGCTGCAATGCTTCGCGTGTCTACCAGATGGCATAAATTCATGAATTGTAATGCAGTATATATATATGTACTGTGCAGTATTGCAGCCAGCGGGAATAAAATGCTTCAATCCCTGCCGGAAAATACCTCAATGCACTCGGGCAGAAAACAGTCACAAACCTCAATACACCCGGGTATACCCGAATTCGTGGGACTAGCCGAGCTCGAATAAAGTGTGTCGCCAGTGTACAAATTGAAAAAATCAGCTCAACCCCGTTATAGCGCGATCCGATACAACGCGGATCTGCTTATAACGCGGTGTGAGTGTGGCTCCCAATAATAAGCAGCAGATTCTGTAGAGGTAGACGAAGCAGAAGAGGCCATAGCGAGTGTTGGCAGCTCACACTCCTCACAGCATCTCTGTGACCAACCAGACTCTGGCCTCGTCCCCCGCAGGGACTTCATCACCTGCTCCTCTTGACTGCACTGTGCCACTGGGAGATCTTACCTTCCCCCACCCACCTCACAGACTCCCCACCGGCTTCTCCATACTGCACTGCTGGGAGAGCCTGCGTGAGATTCTCCCCCCCGCCAAACAGACACACACATACTGACACACACAGACACACACTGACACTGGCTCTGATTTTCCTCTCTCATGGAAGCTGAAGGCAGAAGCAGGGAAAAGAGAGAGCTACCAGCTGATGCAGATACCGGGTAAGTCCTGCGTGGGGGCGCCGCTGCGCCGCCAGGTCTGGGACAGCTGGGAGAGTTATCCCAACTCTCCCTCTCCAGCGACCGTGAAACCCTTGAGCCGTGCAATCTTAGCGGCAAATTTTTTCCCCCGCGATCAGCATATAACACCATCTCATTCTTTGGACCCCAAGCACCACGCTATAACGGGGTTCAGCTGTAGTTATTAGCAATAGTCTTTAAATTAAAAAAAATCATCATTACAATATGTGTATGGGCTGTGAGTTAAAGCAGGGGTGTGCAAACTTTTTTGTCTGCACCCCCCTGCCTGTTCTCCCCCACTGCTTACGTCCCCCACCACCTTACCTTTCCTCCGGCATCTGCATCGGCATCGTCATTTGACACCACAACGTCATGTGACATCACGATGCCATGGCAACGCATTGCCATTTGAGCCAGTGGTGTCATTTGACTCCATGTTGTTATGGTGACGCATTGCCAGAAGTCACCGGAGAGAAGGTAAGAGACACATAGAGGCCTCGAGTGTTCCACCAACATTTTATTTCAATATGGGGAAGAGCGTGGCGCCTCTGAAAGCCCGTGTCCTCCCCCCAAAAATTTTGCGCACCACAGTTTGCGCACCACTGAGTTAAGGTGTTGTCAGATCATAAACGTCTGGAAGCCATTGTCACTAAATTTTTAGGTAAAGCTCCTGCAAGATTACAGCACATGTTTCTGAAACTGCAAAAAATATAACTTTTCAAGTTGTCTATACCCCTTGAAAAGATATGCTGATACCAGATGCTTTATCCAGAGCAGTATTAGAACAGCCATCTGAGAGTGACATTGACCTTGAAGATGAGAAAGTTATATACTCCTTGAGATTTGCAGAAACTCTTCCAGAACATTTGCTGCAGAAACTAAAAACAGCAAGTGAAACAGTGCTCTAAAAGCAATGCATTTTCATGACTGGCCCAACTGGATGAAAACAGTTGACAAATTCATACACTCTTACTGGCCAATGAGACATGAGATACATATTGAGGATGGTTTATTAATGATAGGCAATAAATGCATCATACCCAGGAGCATCAGAGCATATATCGTAGAAAGGCTACATGTTGCACATCAAGCTATTCAAAGATCTAAGGCACAAGTTGGACAGTAATATGCTGGCCCAACGTGAGCAGAAATGTAGTCGCAATCCAGGGGGAGCATATAAGGGAAATAAAACAAAACAATCTAAGTGCAGACAGTATAATACAGTGAAAAAGATCTGTAAAATTCTTGGCTCCTATGTGCAGCCTACTCACAGGATTTCAGTAATAAACGGGCAACAAAGAGCAGTTTTGGATAACAGGAAGAACTTCAGGCTCAGGAATGATGTTATTCCCCCGCCTCCGTTCAGCGATCTAGTGGTAGGACGCCTCTGCAGTCAGCTCCCTGCTTACCGGTGACTCTCTGAGGAGTCATGTCACATCCGGTTCGTCGCGTCACATCACTTCCGGTTTCGGCTTTGGGATTGACAATCACTGCCACCTCGTCTCTCGTCCTCTGGGCGGCTCTCACTCAACGCGTTTCGCCAATCAGATGCGTGGCTTCGTCAGGAGTATTAATGACACTCCTGATAAAGCCGCGCATCTGATTGGCGAAATGTGTTGAGTGAGAGCCGCCCAGAGGAGGAGAGACGAAGTGGCAGTGATTGTCAATCCCAAAGCCGAAACCGGCTGCACATAGGAGCCAAGAATTCAACAGATCTTATTCACTGTATTATACTGTCAGCACTTAAGATTGTTTTGTTTTATTTCCCTTATATGCTCCCTCTGGATTGCGAATACATTTCTACGATTTGGGGACCAGAGGAAACAGTCCCTGCCAGATGGGTTTGAGCAGGGGGTTTTAATTCAATATTTTTGTCACGTTTTATTATTCACATATTTGCACTACTATTATATATATTTTATTATCACCTTATTTTAAGTGGTCACTAATAGTGTTAGCGCCTATTTTTTCACCGTCACACAGCACCAACGTGAGCAGAGAAATTGAAATGTCTGTCACTTGTCAAGAAATGCTACCCAAAAAGAACCACTGCAGTCACATTGTACACCTACCATGCCATGGTAAAAGATTGCAGCAAACATATTTGATATATATGGTCATCCCTATTTGCTTGTAGTAGACTATTTTTCAAAATATTCTCAAGTGCTGAAGGCCTTATTTGCGAGGCATGGTATACCACGAGAAATGGTCTCTGACCATGTACTATTCGCCAGCTGTGACATAGTTACTTTTGCCAAAAAATAGGATGTCAAGTTTACTTTATAGTTACTATGTAACTATGTAACCTTTTCAAGCCCAAAGTATTCTCAGTTAAACGGAATGGCTGAAAGGACCATTCAAACTGTGAAAGGGACTTTTATCAAAACAAAACAAACAGGGAATGATCCTCATTTGGTGCTGCTGAGTTTAAGAAATGTTCCAATAACAGGTGTAATACACCATCCAGAAAAACTATGAATGGGTCATGTGTTAAGGTCCAATTTACTAGCAGATGTCTTGCAAAGCAAGGTCCCTCAAAATGTCTATTCACACATGAAGAAGGCACAGGCAAGACAAAAGAGAGGTTATGATACAAGAGCCAAGCATCTTAAACCTTTTCAGGAAGGAGATAGAGTATGTATGGAGACCACACGGGGATGGCAACCAGCAATTGTCCAAAAGATCAGAATGAGCCAAGATCATTTAATGTTGTGACACCTGATAGGGATTGCTATAGAAGGCACCGAAAACACTTGAAGCCATATAGACCACTGATACAGCAAGACATTGCGTCTCCATTATCTGAGGACATTCAGTATAACAATATACCTGATGATCAGGGACAGGAAATTGATGTACATCGACAGCAGGTTGAGCCAGAAGAGCAGAATCAAACCACTATTGAAAACACTAGTGAGCCTCAACAGGAAACGGTTATAAGAAGTGGGCAAGTAATAAAGGCTCCTAGTCACTATCAGGACTTTTTGATAAGTTAAAATCTTTTGTATGAAAGTTATCAACAACCTCTCCCTAAGCAGCAAGATGTAGTACTGCACCGACACACTTTATTCGAGCAAATACCTAGTATGTACCTGGCAGATACCTGGAATGCGCCGCTCCTCACCTCTGACAAGCCCCGTTGCGTTTGCCTTTCCAGCCTGGGTTCATGCCTGGCTGACGGGCGGCTAATCTGTTAAATGATAATGATTAGGATTTAATAGGCTGCAATGCTTCGCGTGTCTACCAGATGGCATAAATTCATGAATTGTAATGCAGTATATATATATATACTGTGCAGTATTGCAGCCAGCGGGAATAAAATGCTTCAATCCCTGCTTGGAAAATACCTCAATGCACTCGGGCAGAAAACAGTCACAAACCTCAATACACCCGGGTATACCCGAATTCGTGGGACTAGCCGAGCTCGAATAAAGTGTGTCGCCAGTGTATATGTAACTGTGTCTTTAATGTGGCAATTCAAGCGGACAGTTTTTTCCCCCTATTTTTATTTTGTTTTACATAGGATTGATGCAGGCGGTCTCCAGAAATTAACCCCATCAATTTAATCTCCAGGGACTCCCTGCTCCCAGAGGGTAAATGCTTATCCTACCCTAACTTATGAGAGGGCAAAGAAAAAGATAAGGCGCTATTAACTGAAACACACACTGAGGATAAAATGAGGGTGAACAACCTGTCAGGAATCACCCTGCAGAGGATATAATCAATGTACTATCTAAGGGTTTGTCCTTTTCACCTTTTTCTAACTTTCACCTCTTTGAAAAGATCAAAGATGTAAACTTATTCGCTCACAAAATGTTATTGCATAAATACTTTGCTAAAAAAGACAAACCGCTACTAAAAAAACATGGGAAACAGCCAACTAGATCTCAAATATATGTAACATCTAAAAACATTAATAGCCCTCTGTGATGGAGCAGCCTGTAGGCGAGGTCAGTAAGACTCTAAGACCGTACGTAATGCTTAACTGTAGTGTTTTATTCTCCAAAAAACAACTAAACATTAAGTGCACTGTCCCTTTAAGCAAAACCAAAAAATAAAATCCTATTCCCTTTAGGGAAACTAACTAACATTACCATAGGCCTTTCTAACAGGGCTTCCAGCTAAGATGGTTATCAGACCAAAATCCTATGCTACAATACACCAGTCCAACAAGAAATATACAGTCCTTATGTAAAAGAAAGGTATATAAAGTTCTTATCTGGTGTTGCAGGGTATTCCCTTCCTGGGTCTCTGTGTAACTTCTTCAGCAAGCCAGGAAGACTGGTTCTGGGGAGCAGGCTATATCCTGCCCTTAGTAATCTTTATCCTGGGTGAGAGTCCCAGCTGGACCCTGCAGGCCTGCTTCCTGTAGTCCTAAGGTCCAGAACAACCAGGGTACATTCTGGTTGGGAGGAGCCTATCTACCCTCCTGGGGAAAAACTAACTCCCTGTCTCTGGCAACTTCCTGTCTTTAATCCCTGCTCAATCAGGAGTTAATTATATCCACCTCCCAGCTCAGGTAGGAAACCCGACACTAGTGCAGTTTCCTGCCCTATAAAGGGAGTTTAACTCATTATGTCCCTTACACCCTCCTAGAAGAAAATGAACAAACACCAGACAAGGGGCCTTTCACAAACCATAAGGCTCAAAGTTTTTCACCCTTGGGCCTAAAATAAGTTCCAATCTACAAACTTGTGTTAAACTAGTCACAGCTGACCGTGAAACTGTAACCATAACAAAAAAAGACTAACAACCTTACAAAGGGGGACAAAATGCCCTGAGAGATCTAAGTAAAATGAACGAATTTACTATAAAATCCTCCGACAAAGGAGGTAATGTAGTACTTCTAAACACAAAAGACTGCATAAAAGAAAATCAAAGATTACTTAATGATAAAAAATGCTATATGACATTGCAAAAAAATCCAACCGTGACTTTCACTGGAGATCTGACTGCGATACTAAAACAGGTCCTTGATGATTATAAAATTTCAAAGGGAGAATAGGAGTATCTGATGGTACAACACCCAAAAATTGCAACATTCTACACCATCCCCAAAATCCACAAGGATGCATGCAAGCCCCCAGGAAAATCAATAGTCTAAGGTATTAGAAACTTGACAGTAAAAATAAGTGTATACAGACAAAGTACTGAGTGAATTTGTCACAGCACTACCCTCATACAGTACATCAGGGATATAAAAAATGTACTGAAATATATTGATGGTACTTGCTTAGATAAAAATAAATTTCTGGTCTGCTTAGATGTCGAATCCCTGTACACTAGCATTCAGCATGAAACGGGGATAACGGCAGTCAAACATTTTTTATCTACACCCAGTTTTGTCCACAAAATGCAATGACCTATTAAGATTCATCTTCACACACAACTACTTTCTATTTCGGAAAAATGTACCAACAAACACAAGGAGACAGCAATGGGCACTACATGTGTCCCAACATACACTAATCTCTATCTGGGGTGGTGGGAAGAAGTAATAGTCTTCTCTAAACAACATCTCCAATATACTAGCCACATAGACATGTGGCTGAGATATATTGACAATATTTTGGTAAATATGGAAAGAACCAAAAAAATGTCTAGAAGAATTCCTCTATACCAATAATTACATCCTGACACTCACCATGGTAGAGTGTCTCAGCTCCATCGATTTTTTGGATTTAACAATCTAAAAAACAACGGTGTAACGCCTGTATGCCCGCAGACCAGGCCTGTCCCCAGTACTGAGGTGGGTAAGGTTATAACACGCACCCACAGCAGTGAGGGCGTGCCCGGAGTGTGGTAGTGCGTGGCTGGGCCTGTTGAGAAAAGGTTAGCAGATACTTGCAATGTCCTGGGTATGAGAGTTTGGGTAGTAATGTCCGTGTGCCAGAGTTCAGGGGTAATAGAGAGCAGCGTAATCAAGTCCATAAACCAGTGTTCGAGGATAGGAGAAGGCAGCGTAAACGTATCCAAATGCGGGTCTAAGGGCAGGAGAAAGCAGGGTAATCCAATTCAAAGCAGAGTTCAAGCCAGGGAGATCCAAAGGTAAACAGGGACAGGAACCAGCACTGAAAGAGACAGGAGAGCCAAGCATAGAGACTGCACACACAGGGGTCACAAGAAGCTATGCAGAGCAATGAGCTAGAGGACAGACAGGGATTATAAAGGAGGGAGCACCAATGGGAGAGAGAGGAGGAGCAGAGGGTAGAGTGAGGGGTTGCAGAGATAGGTCAGAAGGAGAAAGGGAGGAGACAGGTAGATCAGACAGGGAAATGGCTTGCATACTATGAGGGGCGGTACCAGGGCTCAGGGAAGACCTACAAGTGGAGCGTGTGCGCGCGCCTTCTGTAAGGGCTGGATGCGCACACAGTGTGTGCCAGGGAGCGTGAGGAGCGTCACGCCGCGGGAGCACTCGCCAAGGACGGCGATGGGGCAGGAGGAGCAGCTTTAGGAGATAACGTGGCAGGAGAGGGAATCGAGGGGCGCCGCGAGCGATGAGTGCCGCGGGAGGAATCGGGAGTTTGGGGATAAGTGTGCACCTTGCGGGGAACGCGCGTGACAGCTGGGCGTTCATCCGGACAGGGCGCAGAGGAACGGGTGCGGGAGGAGGAAGGGAGAGATGAACGAGGAGGCGGAGGAGGAAGGTCAGAGGCAGGGAGAACAGGGGTGATGGGGACACATTGAGAAGCAGGAATCCCTTGAACCGTCACAAACGGACAGTAAACTCAAAACCACTACCTACAGAAAAGCACAGCTACAAACAGCTGAGAGTCACCACCCCTCTACAGTCATCAAGGGCATACCGACGGGACAATTCCTGCGTATTCGCAGAAACTGCTCACAACGGTCAGATTTCAAAAGACAAGCTCAAGACATGCAAAACAGATTTCTTGAAAGAGGCTACAGCTCCAAAGTGTCAAAAAAAGCCTATCATCGGGTACTCCACACACCGTGTGAGCACCTTTTGAAAGATAAACCTGTACAACACCACAGAAAACAATAAGATGTATAGCCTCCTCCAACAGACAATGGAGAGATATAGCTCAAATTATAAAAAGACACTGGCATATTCTTTTAAATTATGAAGACATAAAAGAGGCCTTGGGCCCAGTCCCCAAAGTGATGTGGAGGAGGGCTAAAGCCTTGAAGGACATTCTTGTTCATAGATTCCTCTCACAGCCATCCACGAAAATGTGGCTACAGAAAGACACGACAGGGAGTTTCAAATGTAGCCACTACAAAGCATGATGACGAGTAAAAAATTAAAAAACGCAAACAGACAGAGGGAATTCACCATCAAACATCTAATAAATTGCAAAATGGAAGGAGTCATTTACCTGGTTACATGTGAATGTGGAACAAAATGCGTAGGCAAAACAAGACAACAACTAAGGAGGTGTATCCTCGAACACATCGTATCCATATGAAATGGCCTAGATACACCAATCTCATGTCACAAAAGGGAAGTACATATGGCCATTCCCAAGGGACTCAACATCCAGGGATTGCCTCCCTTCCCCCCAAAAAAACATCAGGAAGGGCAACTGGGACAAGGTCTTACTACAGTGTAAAGCAAGGTGGATCAATACACAGGGCACTTTATCCACCCAGGGTCTAAATGAGGGTTTCGTCTATATGTCCTTCATCTAAAAGGGAGAAATAAGTCTATCCAACTTCCAGGATACCAAAGGAGGATATATATTTAATTAAAAAATATAAGCCATCCAAAAAGTATTTCCCAACCCAATATACTTACACCATAATCTGCCCAGGACTCTGATTACTGTACCAATAAGAATATTTCCATATTTGGGCCAATAACTGGACACCCATGTCAGAATCAACTGCCTACTAGTCCTGTAGTCCTGCCATACAACTACAGTAATAGGCATTTATATGACTATATAGAGAATTGATGTCACCTTCTTTCTCTAAGTCCAGCATTAGAACTTGACATTAGAAGACAAAAAATTAAAAGACTGAATATATAGGTCATGTAGCTGCCCCACTATACATCTGATCAGATGAATCAGTCTATGAATTTAAATGACTCCATGCAGAATTATACCACCGTTATTATATATTTATATATTGTCACGGATGTGCTCGCCACAAACCAGGACCGGACCGCGGGGCTGAGGTGGGGTTGTGTAATCACCGACCTTAGACCGCGCACACTGATCCGGAATGCGTAGTTCGTAGTCGTACATAACAGGGTCGGGACTGGAGTGAGCAGCGTAGTCAGTGGACGAGCCAGGGTCAGGATAGGAGATATCAGGGTAAACGTTATCAAAGCGGAGTTTCAGTAACAGGAAGTCAACAAGGTCCCGCTTCAGCGTAGAAGCTGCAGGGTGGGAGCGGGTTCTGCGTGAGCGGCGACCATGGCCCATGGTGCCGATCTCCGGAAGGGATAGGCAGGCCGGAGTGGGCACACCGCCGGGCAGCACTGGTGACCCAATGCTTCAGTGCAGGAGTCCAGAACGAGCCTGTGCAAGGAGAGAGAGCTACAGATTTCGGGACTAGTAGACCGGCCTTTGCCAAATGAAGAGCAGTAGGCCACAGGAAACAGGGAGCTGAAGTTACGCTTTAGATCCACCGCTTCTGCACAGGAACCAGGACACGGCCTCTGCATTGGAGAGAGAGCAGTAGGCCCCAGGAACCCGAGACAGGCCTCTGCTATGGGAAAGGCAGCAGGCCTCAGGAAACAGGAAGCTGAAGTTACGCTGGAGATCCACCGCTTCAGCACAGGAACCAGGACATGGCCTCTGCATTGGAGAGAGAGCAGCAGGCCCCAGGAACTAGAGACAGGCCTCTGCTATGGGAAGGGCAGTAGGCCTCAGGAAACAGGAAGCTGAAGTTACGCTGGAGATCCACCGCTTCAGCACAGGAACCAGGATACGGCCTCTGCATAGGAGAGAGAGCAGCAGGCCCCAGGAACTAGAGACAGGCCTCTGCTATGGGAAGGGCAGCAGGCCTCAGGAAACAGGAAGCTGAAGTTACGCTGGAGATCCACCGCTTCAGCACAGGAACCAGGACACGGCCTCTGCATTGGAGAGAGAGCAGCAGGCCCCAGGAACCTGGAACTAGGAACATGGACTAGGAACAAAGAACATGAACACAGCAACAGGGTGGCCAAGACAGGTGGCTGTGGCAAACACAGTGAACATCCTTGAAGGATTATGCTCGGCAGAGAAGCATTGTGGGAAAGTTGTATTTAAAGGTCAGCAACCCAATAGCAAAAGGGGCGTGTGACAGCATTGCTCTAATGACTGAGCCCAGGCTGGGGCTGCAGTAATAGCTTGCACAGCTGCAGAATATATCATGGGGAGTGTTCCAGGACTGCACAGGTCTGTAAGGCAAGGTAAGCAGTAAACCGAGGTATGGATTCCTTACATATATAATAACAAATCCGTAAAAGGTCCATGGTTTAATCTCCACTTTTAATTATTTTTTGATCTCTGTTCCTAGGCTATTAAATTACTGAGTGAACAGCCTCTCCTTTTTGTGAGATCGAAACAAAATAACCACAGTAACAAAACATCAGTCACTTCTATCACAATTGATACATATAACAAGATTTCTAAAATTAACCTCACTTCCTGCAACAAACAGGGTTACCATGGTAACCGCTCTGCATAAAAGATCCTCTGCAGAGGATTGACGCCACCCGGAAGAAGCTACATTAGCGAAGCGTACACCGAGTCGTAGCTTGGGGTCAGGAGGTTCGGGTGAGGTATATTATATTTGATAAAATACATGTGCACAGTGCTTATCACATGTCAGTAATATCCCCGCAAAACTATTAATATCGCAGTGACATACTTTTCCTGTCTCCTTTCCTTGCAGCCATTTCATTTCCTGCATGATCTCCCTAGTATTAACTCATGAACGGAAGCATAGTAGCATACAGATATCTCCTTGGGCACAGACATCAGGGGAGATAATATTATATAAACTATTATCTCTATCCTCATACCTACCTATATCTACCACATTATACTATAAGAAGTGGTATAGGTACCAAGATCACCTGATTCTATACCCTGTTATATTCCACTAACAGGGGCTATCAGGGATGTCATACCCCTAAACAAACATTTTCAATGGTAGCAGTGGCTTTTTAATTGATCTGTGTTTCACTTGGGTGTCAGTTGTGTATATATATACCCAAACATACCCAAACAATAATATATATAAAGACTGCGCCTATATGTATAGTGGTACTAAACAATTAAGGGTGTGGTGATAATCAAAAAAAACCGTAGTAAAGGCTCATTATTTCTATAAGAGTCCCATCAGAATTGAGTCTTCAATCACCTACTGATTGGTAAAGATCTGATGAAATAGTATACTTGTTGCTGATATCAAGGTGCTATAAATTGTTGTGAATATATAAAAAAAAATAATATATACACTAATAATATGACATAAAAAATATGAAAAAATAAAAAACTTATATGAAAAAAACAATAAAAAAAGTCCAAGATAAAAAACCATACAAATGTATATCCACTGGATGAAAAGTCCCAATAGTTTTTACTTGGTGCACTACAGGATGCTGGCAGCCTTCTTTGTGGGTACAACGACCTCCCTACATAGAAAAAAGAAAAGAAAAAGCGCCCAATCCTAGTGCATTATCTTTAATAATATTTAATAAATTTCCATTGATCACGATTCAAAACTCACAAACAAAGAATATATTCAAGCATTGTATGAGATAATACTCATGCCCCAATCAAGTTGATGTAACTCCTCTCCTCTGCTACGATTATCTGCACAATCCGTCACAAAACTTCTGTCCAGCAGGAACTCCCAATGGTGTCAGCTCACAGATCCTCCTCCAGCAACACACATCTACTGCATTCAGTTCCGGGTAGGGAACGTTTTCAATGGGGCAGCGGATTCCCTTAATGTTTTCATATGGGTACACCGCTCACAACCACCCTGATTTCAGCAACACATATAACCCTACGCGTTTCTTCAGATTAACTGATTTCATCAGGGGATGGATTCTGGGTATGCTCACTATGTATATATACCTCCAGAAACCAATCAGATAAGACATGAACTAGCTATACACATGTGTATTGTATGTGCTCTAATTGTAAACATACAAATCAGCGTGTCTATAGATCACTTGCTTAATTAATCCACATACAGTAATCTTACTATAAATACAAAATTATAAAACAATATAAAAATACAGAAAATATCAACGTGCGTTAGGCATTTCGTCGTGGGGTGTGCCACGGGGGCGGAGCCTTCACACGGTGCGTTCAGTGTCCCCAAACCTGGCAGTGCAACGGGCGTCACCCATCTCCTGACCCTGAGAAATTGGCCCCGGGAGATATTCTCCAACCACTTTTTATAGTGGTTGCTGCTGTGATGTAAATAACTATTTGTGGCAATCTTCTTGAAATAAGTTTTTGTCACAATCTTGTTATCACTATTAACCTGGAGCTCCAAATCCAAATAATTGACTTTCAAATTGTTCGTCTCCAATGTAAAGTGCAACCCCATATTGTTGTTAACTCCCCATCCCAAATAAACAAAAGGTCATCTATGAAACGGCCATAGAACACCAGACCCGCCCCCAACCTTGCATTGCCCCACACATGGGAGTTCTCTCACAAACCCACGTAGAGGTTGGCATAGCTGGGGGCGAATCTGGTCCCCATGGCCGTTCCACAGACCTGCAAATAATAAATGTCTTCAAATAAAAAATAATTTTGTTCTAAAATAAATTGAATGACTCTTAAAATGAATTCTCTCTATATTTTTCGTAATTCTGTATCTTGTAACAAAAAATATTCAACCCCACTTATACCTTTTGTGTGATCGATACATGTATACAAAGAGGCCATATCACATGTGGCCCAGACGTAACTGGATTTCCAGGGGATCCCAGAGAAGGAGTTGATGATGTGCAGCATGTCCCTGATATAAGATCTTAATTTAACCACAATGGGCTGCAGAAAATAATCCACATACTGGGGCACGCTGGACGTCATCTACTCCACCCCCAAAACTATAGGTCTTCCTGGCAGTACTTCAATGTTTTTATATCATTTGGGTATATGATAGAACACTGGAGTTCTAGGAAATCATTTAAACAAAATATTAAATTCCAATCTACTTATCACATCCATAGACTGTGCATCCGACAAGAGTCTTTTTTCTACATTTCCATCGGTTCCCTCTCCAATACTACATATGATGAACTATCTTCCAAGAGATGATTAGCTTCTGCTATGTAATCCACACTATCCTGAAGGACTATCCCCCCACCTTTATCCGATTGCTTTATAACTAGATGTCCCAGTTGACTTAATTCTTTCAAGGCAAGTAGCTCATTTTTGTGTAAATTTCTTTTTTGTAGTGTGGGGCTGTTCTGACATAGAGATTAAAAGTCCCTCAGGACTAGAGCATAACATGTTTCTACAAATCCCCGCTTTGATTGATAGAGGAAGAAAGTGGATTTGGGAGTAAAAAGTGAATTTCTGATCTCTAATGTAGTATTATTATTCCACCTAAATTATGTGAGGTGGAGCCTAAATCGCACATTAGAATTTGAGTTGCTTGAGAGTGAGAAAGAACTGATTGAGATGAGAAAATTCCTAAATCGAACACGTCCAAATGACTACAAGGTGTAAATGTTTGTTCCAATAGAGTGTTGTGTTAATAGATCCATATCCAGACTAGAATCGACACAAGCATCGCTACTAGCCTCCTCTATGGACACCCCCCCATCCAAAGGTGATATACCATTTGATAGAAGAGCAGACATTGCATTTATGCAATTTTGTTCCTGTGTGTTAAAGACCTCTTGTTTATCCCTACTTTTCATACCAAAATGTGTCATCAAGGTGATTATCCTTATGAACCTATTCAAATTAACAAATAGATTACATTTATTAGGTAAACTACTAGGTGCAAAGGGAAGACCCTTTGCCAATATATATATATATATATATATAAATATATATATATATATATAAAATCAAAAAATAAATAGATGATACCGTTCTGTGGCTAACGAAATGCTTTTATTTGTGCGAGCTTTCGAGATACACTGATCTCTTCTTCCGGCGATGTTACAATGAATGAAGCAAGCAAAAGGTATACTATAAACAGTGTCTCTTGGAATGTTATCTGTGCTAGTCCTTCCCCCAGTGTGGATGTGTTTTATGGCTAAAGGTGTCAAAAGGTTCCTGTGCGACTAGCACAGATAACATTCCAAGAGACACTGTTTATAGTATACCTTTTGCTTGCTTCATTCATTGTAACATCGCCGGAAGAAGAGATCAGTGTATCTCGAAAGCTCACACAAATAAAAGCATTTCGTTAGCCACAGAACGGTATCATCTATTTATTTTTTGATTAGTGAAGCTCGGCTAACACGGTACTGATACCTCTACATATATATATGTATATATATATGTAGAGGTATCAGTACCGTGTTAGCCGAGCTTCAATAATCAAAAAATAAATAGATGATATTTATATCATAAATATATAGATATATTTGTGTGAGTGTTTTTGTGGCAGTATTGCTACTATTCCTCATCTACTTATTGGACCTACGATAAGAAATTAGCAATTGATGTATCTGTCCCTCTTTTTAAAATAAGTACGCAATATAGGTTATTTTATATACTATTCCTTTTATCATTATTGAGGAGTGTGCCACTACAATGACTTTTTCTCCTTTTGTGCTTGTGCTTGTACTAACATTTGGTTAAATACTTATCCTACCTTAACTTATGAAAGAAGAACAGATAAGTATTTAACTACTGTGTATGATTTGTCATGTTGGATGTAGCATTGGGGCTTTCTGTCTTTTGTTTATACATTGTCCAGTACCACTCCTTTTTGACATAAATATATACTGTGTGGTCAGTCTGGGTTTCGAGCTGGGAGGGAAGTTGTGATAGCTGATAGATTATAATTGGTAAACAGTTGTTTGGAGTTCTGTGACCACTCCTTGGTTCTAAGATCACCAGAACCACCTTTAAATATCACGTCCTGAGTTGCAGCTGTGAATGGCCAGTCTATTAGGACTTCTTCCTCTATTAGAGAGTGTGGCAGGACGGCCTGTAGCCGAGGTCAGGGAACATCCACACGTATAGTTTCAGGATAATGAAAACGTTCAGTGGCTTTATTTCTCCACAGCATACATAACATGCGGGTACACTGTCCCTTTAAACAAAACAAATCCTGCTCCACATTGGGAGGACTGACTAACACACCAGGCCTATCTAGCAGGCTGGCTGGCTAAACCATAACCAAACCGTAAGTGTCTTTTAAGCAGTCAGGAAAAACAAATGAACAAGTCTTACTTTGGTTGCAGTAGTTAGCTTGATGTATCCGTCTGGCTAGCAGCACATATAGCCGTGTGCTCTGGTCTAAAGCAGGCAGCTACTGCCAGTAACAACATAATCTTATACCTTGCTGCTTATCAGGTGTCAGCTTACATCCTGATTACCTAGTTTCCACCTGAGTTAACCCTTATGAGTGCTGGATGAAGCACTTAGACATATGTCTCCCAGGCACAACTGATAGGGGTTGACTTCACCCTGTCACATACCTCCCCTGTTTGTGTGTGGCTAGTGTCCCACATGGCTGAAGCTCCACTCCTTCTCTTGACAAAAAATCAGCATTTCCATGGTCCTTTCCAGGTCTATGCTGAATATCAAAAGAGAAGGGTTGGAGTGCCATGTACCACCTGGTCAACCTTGAGTTTGTGTCCTTCATGGTGTTTAACCACTTCAAGGGCGCATGGTCAGTGACCAGGGTGAAGTGTACTCCGGTGACATAATGTCTCAAGGCCTCAATTGCCCATTTTACAGCGAGGCACTCCTTCTCAATGACGGAATACCTCACTTCCCTTGGGAACAGCTTTCGGCTGATGAACAGTATGGGGTGTTCAACACCATCAAATTGCTGGGACAGCACTGCTCCCAGTCCTACCTCTGAGGCATCCGTCTGGATGATGAAGGGCTCTTTAAAATCTGGGCTCCGAAGAGCGGGGCCCTCTGACAGGCACTTTTTTAGCATGTCAAAGGCATCTTGGCACTCCCAAGACCATTTAACTTGGTTCGGGCACTCTTTTTTGTCAGATCTGTTAGGGGTGCAGAAATTTCTGAAAAATTGGGGATAAACTGCCTGTAATAACCTGCTAACCCCAAAAGGGAGCGGACCTGTGTCTTTGTCTGTGGGGTGGGGACTTCCTTTATGGCGGCCACCTTGCTAGCTAGTGGCCTTACTATCCCTCCCCCAATGGCATAGCCCAAGTATTTTGTAGTGGATTTACCCAGGGCACATTTTTTTGGATTCGCAGTGAGCCCTGCTTCTCTTAAGGACGTTAGGACTGCCCTTAACCTTTTTATATGAGACTGCCAGTGTCTGCTATAGATGACAATGTCATCCAAGTAGGCCGCGGCATATGCCCTATGGGGTCGTAGTACCTTGTCCATTAACCTTTATAACGTGGCTGGAGCCCCATGTAACCCAAATGGCATAGTGACGAATTGGTATAAACCGAGAGGGGTGGCGAAGGCAGTTTTGCATTTGTATTCTTCCGCTAGAGGTATCTGCCAATATCCTTTCGTGAGATCTAGGGTGGAGATATACTCTGCTTTACCAAGCAAGTCAAGCAATTCATCCACCCTAGGCATTGGGTATGCATCAAATCTGGATACAGTATTTACCTTTCGCAGATCCACGCAAAACCTCACCTTCCCATCTGGTTTAGGGACCAACAGTATAGGGCTACACCATTCGCTGTGGGACTCCTCGATCACGCCCAATTCCAACATGTCTATTATCTCCCTCTCTACCAGGTCTTTTTGGCCCTCTGGCAATCTATAGGGACGGGACCGTACTTTTACGCCAGGTTCTGTCTCAATCCTATGGGATACTAAATCAGTCTGCCCTGGCAGCTCAGAAAAAACATCTGGGAACTGGTCACATAATTCTAGTAGGTCTGACCTTTGTTCCGTTGTTAACTGCCCTCCCATGGGAACCTGATGGTCATTGTACGTACTAGCCTTTGGAAGCTGTGGACCCAAATCCGTCTCTCCTTCCCGAGGGTGGATGAACAGCGATCTCATCGTTTTCCAGGGTTTCAGGATGTTTACGTGGTAGATTTGTTTACCCTTCCTGGACCCTGGTTGAGAGATCTCATAGTTCACCTCCCCGGTGCGGCGGAGAACTTGGATAGGACCCTGCCACTTCGCAAGGAGTTTACTCTCGGATGTCGGTAGTAGTAGCATCACTTGGTCACCAGGTTGGAAGACCCTCAAGCGAGCATTTTGGTTGTACTGCCTTTCTTGACGTTCTTGAGCAGATTGGAGGTTTTCCTTAGCAAACCGACCTATCATGTCTAGGCGGTTTCTAAGGTCTATGACATACTGAAGGGTATTCTTGGAGGGGCAGGACTCCTCCTCCCAGGATTCCTTCAGTAGGTCGAGAATACCCCGAGGTTGGCGTCCATATAGGAGCTCAAACGGGGAGAAGCCTGTGGATGATTGGGGAACTTTTCGGACCGCAAACAACAAGAAAGGGAGAAGTTCATCCCAAGCTTTTCAGTGTCCACAAACTTTCTAAGCATGGTTTTTAAAGTACGGTTAAACCTCTCTACCAATCCATCAGTCTGAGGATGGTAGACTGAGGTCCTGATGGATTTTACCTCCAATAACTTCAGGACATCCTGCATTAACTTTGCCATGAAATTTGTTCCCTGGTCAGTTAACATTACCTGGGGCAGTCCTACCCTAGAGAACAGTTCTAACAGCCTGTGAGCAACCTGTTTAGCAGTGGCTGATCTCAGAGGGAAGGCCTCAGGATATCTGGTGGCATAATCTACAATAACGAGTATAAATTTATGTCCCTTCGCAGAGGGTTCTAAAGGTCCGACCAGATCTACCCCAATTCTCTCGAATGGGACGGCTACCAAGGGCAGAGGGACCAAGGGAGCCGGCTTCTGTCCTTTTTGGCTAGTTAACTGGCATTCAGGACATGTCTCACATAGTTTCATGATGTCACCATGTATGCCTGGCCAGTAAAACCGGGACGAGATGCGGTCCGTGGTCTTATCTCTGCCCAAATGACCACCCCATGGGAGAGTATGGGCTAGGGTGAACACTGTTTTAATCAACCCTTTAGGGACTAGCATCTGTCGAATGACCTCCCCTGTTTGTGTAACCTTATTCACACGATATAGAATGTCATTTAACAGTTCAAAATGTGGAAACACTTTTACACCTTGTTCGTCCATTATCTTGTTGTTGACCTGTACCACCTTCTCATATTGTCTAGCCTGAGCTGGGTCTTCCCTCTGCCTCTGACGGAAGTCAGGAAGATCCAGGTCTGGCAAAATTCCTGTATCTATCTGTTCCCCACCCTGGTCATCTCCGGCCATGACCTGCAGTCTTTTGGGCTGACTAATGTTACCTAGAGTCCCAGCCTTTCTTAACCAGTCCTCTTTTTCCGCACGTCTCTGTTTACGTGTCTTTGGGACGTGGGTTCTACGGGGGAAAATCTCTGGGGAAAAAGGAAACAAGTCTCCGGGCTTCTCCGGAACCAGAGAAGTAGGCTCCGTAGGAGTAGGGGCCAACAATGTTTCGAAGTAGGACCAGTCTCGGCCAAGTAGAATAGGAGCAGGTAGCCAGGGAGAAACTCCCACTGGTAGGCTAGCCTCTTGATCCTTGATACGCAGTAGAACGTTCGCGGTCGGGTATCTCTTTGTATCCCCATGGATACATTCGATATTCCAAGGAGAGTCATAGGATAGTCTGTTGCTTGGAATTAGGCCCTCTAGGATCAGGGTTTTTCCAGATCCCGAGTCCAGCATGGCTTTTACTATTTTCCCCTCCAAAGATGCTGGGACTAACCATGGATTGTGGTCCCCTCGGAGAGAAGCTGTGGCAGTGGTTCTGCCATATGAACAGTCCATCTCATCATCTCCTGAGTCCGCAAACTCGGTCGTCAGCGGAAGTTCTCGACGGGGCTCGGTGTTTGGACCTCTCCGCTGTTGGATGGGATCCTCCCTTCTGGTTGGTGGAGGTATCCTCTCCACCGGCTGGGTGATGGAAGTCCAGGTTCTCGGGGAATACTGTGGGTGGCGGTCTCCCTTGAGTGATCCAATGGCCTCAGACCCGGGATGGGCGTCTCTGCGGGAGTTTGTACCAGGAACCCTCCGAGAGGGGAAAGGGTCTTCTGATCGGGTTGACTGGATCTGCCGAGCTGGCGGGTTGTAGACCCCTCGATTGTCTGCTCTCCTGCCTCTGGCATCACCGGAAGCAACTGGTGTTTGCACGGACCGTTCCCAGCTATCCTGTTGGGTGTCGTCGCCAAGGAAGTTTTCCACCAAGCGGACCGCTGAATCCAGGGAAAATGCAGCGTGCCTTTTTACCCAGGAGCGGGAGGAGGGGGGCAGTATCTGTACGAACTGCTCGAGCACAAACTGTTCAAGGATCTATGCCTTGGTATGCTTTTCCGGTTGTATCCACCTGGTACATAAGTCTACTAAGCGGTGGGCTACGACCTGGGGTCTGTCTTTGTTTGTATATTTGACTGTCCGGAACCGCTGTCGGTAGGTCTCTGGAGTGAAGCCTAGGCGATCCAGAATAGCAGCCTATTGTTTCTGATAGTCCATGGCCTCGTCTGCTGGAAGAGCCTGGTAGGCTGCCTGAGCTTCCCCTATGAGGAGTGGAGACAGAGTCGTTACCCAGCGATCAACTGTCCAGTCGTGGGCCGTGGCTACCCTTTCAAAAGTGAGGAGAAATGCCTCTGTGTCTTCGGTTGGCTTCATTTTAGGCAGCATCACCGGTGGGTTATTTGGAATCGCTGTTCTGCCTGGGGCTGGGCCTTCGACTAGCAGTTGGAGTAGCTTTTCCTCCTGCTGAGCCTGTTGCTCATCTTGCTGGGCCTGTCGCTCATCTTGCTGGGCCTGTCGCTCAGCTTGCTGGGCCTGTTGCTCAGCTTGTTTCTCTGCTAGCTGGAGCTGTTGATCAAGGAACTGAGAAAAAAAATTCAGAATTTTTTTTTCTTTTGTGTTCGTGGCCCTTCAGATACAGGGGCCGTCCGACATCCCACTTCTGACACCACCTGTGGCAGGACGGCCTGTAGCCGAGGTCAGGGAACAGTTCACATGTATAGTTTCAGGATAATGAAAACGTTCAGTGGCTTTATTTCTCCACAGCATACATAACATGCGGGTACACTGTCCCTTTAAACAAAACAAATCCTGCTCCACATTGGGAGGACTGACTAACACACCAGGCCTATCTAGCAGGCTGGCTGGCTAAACCATAACCAAACCGTAAGTGTCTTTTAAGCAGTCAGGAAACACAAATGAACAAGTCTTACTTTGGTTGCAGTAGTTAGCTTGATGTATCAGTCTGGCTAGCAGCAGATATAGCCGTGTGCTCTGGTCTAAGGCAGGCAGCTACTGCCAGTAACAACATCATCTTATACCTTGCTGCTTATCAGGTGTCAGCTTACATCCTGATTACCTAGCTTCCACCTGAGTTAACCCTTATGAGTGCTGGATGAAGCACTCAGACATATGTCTCCCAGGCATAACTGATAGGGGTTGACTTCACCCTGTCACAGAGAGGTAAAGAGAATGTTCACAGAGATAGTGTTAGGACTCACAGAAAAAGAGAGCACACATTGACATGGTCTGGAAGCTTACAATGTTCTGACCAAGAATTTAACTAAGTGACCCTTACTTATGAGAGAGAAAAACAGATATGTATGGTATTGTATGTCTTTATTTATATAGCACCATTAATGTACATAGCGCTTCACAGCAGAAATATATACGTGACAATCATATAAATAACAAATAATATAAATAACACATAAAGGGGAGAAGTGTTTCAGACATAAAAGTAACAGTTAGGAAAAGGAGTCCCTGCTCCGAAGAGCTTACAATCTAATTTGTTGGTTGGAAGAAGTATTTAATGATTTGTCATGTTGGATGTAGCTTTGGGGTTCTCTGTCTTTTGTTTATACATTGTCAGAAACTCAGTTGAACTCCTTTTTTAAATAAATATACTGTATATGGTGAGGTGGGTCTGTGGTTTGAGCTGACAGGGGGTGTTGTGTGTGTTTGTAGATTTTACAATGTTATAATTATGCTCACTACGTAGAGCCAGGTACCCACACTGTAAGAGTTTTTACACAACCTTATAGCCAGGATTGATAAACATTTTTAAAAAGGCGTAGGTTTAATCATGCAAAAAAAAATAAAAGGAGCATTTTTTTTTTGAATACATAATATATTAAAAAATACACCAATACACATCAGCAGAACATGTACACACTTGGTTTACAAAACCCTCCAAAATACCAGTTCTCTTTTAAATGGTATTGTTGGAAGAACTTAACTCTAAATAATTGTTCATCGTGTCATCGTGTTGACCTTTTTAGTGCAGACAGTCCTTCTCATCTCTGCTTTTTGAGCAACAGGAGAACTACGTCTACCAGATGCAAACATTGCGAGCCTAGTCTGACCAGATTTCAGAGACTTCTGTGCCAGGACTTATTCAGATTTATTTTATTTGTCTTACTTAAAGCTGCAGAACAAGCAATATCCTACATGTGTGTGTTTTTTTTTTTTAATAAATCAGTTTTGTACTATGAGAAAATACTTGTAACTTTTTTTGTTGTTTTTTTAACAACACTAAATTACATTTTAATGTATTATTATGTAACAAGCATAGTTTTATTTCTATAGCAACCATTTACAAAGTCCCATCCCCTTCCTCTTCTGAAACAGGCTGAGGCACAACCCTTTTTGAGCCATACCCTCTCTCTAGCAGTGCACCAATTGTATCTACAGTAGTGACTGCCTGGTCACATGATCTTCCCCACATAACTTTGCATCTTTGGTCCTCTTCCTGCTACACTGATAGCCATTTAGTGAACCCCTGAGCCGAATCTTCACCGATCGACCACAGGAGAACAGAACGATTGGCAACTTAGCTAATTACTTATCATTGTGGGAATTGCATTGCTGCACATACAGTATTAAAGGGGGAGGGGCAGCTTGGACTGCTGCTTTAAAGGACCTATATCATTCTAAATAAATATTGAACTAATTTGTTGCTTTAAAAATGCATTTCTGAAACTCACTCAACTTTAAAACTTCAACTCACTCAACTATAACTCAAAGGCAACCATTGTAAAGTACTCCTAAGCGTTTCTTTTACCAAAATTACTGTCTAAGAAGGCAGAAGAAATGTGATTAGCATATACATTATTAGATAGTCTTAAATAGCTCCACAATACTCAGATTTCTATATAATTCAGCAACTTTTTAACTATAAAATTTTGTACGTTTCCCAAAAACCTGAAGAATAAAAGATTGTTAATAAGCCTTAATTATGCACAGAGTCTCTACACAAGGAAGCACAAATACTCATAGTTTTACTTATAGCCACTTTAAGAACTCTCAACATTCATGGATTGTGCCGCAGACTTATCGATTCCCATTCCCATGTTGATTCCATGTCCAGTCTTTTCTAGATAATGCTGTATATACAAAGGCAGAATACGGCTCTGCTCCTTGAAATTGGTTCATGTACTTGCAATAAGGGGTGACACTCTTCTAGGAAACAAAGTCCATTACACTAGTCCTTTTGGTATATTGAGCGAAGACAACATTGATATAAAACTGCCTCACCGCTTCTCAACTGATGGACAATGAATGAATATGCAATTCATGTTTTATTGAACATTCAAAAAAGTAGGGCTGCTCTTTGAGCTACATGTGTAGATTTGATATTTATGTCCTCTAGTTGAATTACAGTAAGTCACCAAAAGCCACTCCTGTATTTAGTGAAAATATTCTTAATTAATGTAATTTTTAAGATTCACTGCCCTTATGCATCAATGAGGCGCTTCCTATCCTATTATTTATAGCTGCGTTGTTCATCAATTATCTTCCTACAGCTTGTAAAAGAGCTTCAATACACATAAATGCAGATGACATAATCTTATATGCACACGGCCCTTGCCTCTCCGACCTTGAACACATACTTCAATCTGACTTTTTGAGTCTCGAAAATTGGATATCCCAAAAACAAACTGTTTTTAAACAATGACAAGACTGTAACAATGGTATTTGGGACCAAGACTACATTTTAAAGCTTCCAGTGACTGAGCTCCAGATCAGAACCAACACTAACACCACCCTAACCCGTTACTAGTTTTAAATGCTTGGGCATATGGTTTGACTCCCACAAACATTCGGGATGCACATTGATACCCTGACATCCAAAACCTATGCCAAACTACTGTAGGTGTACTTTACAGGAAAAAATCCTTCCTAAGTCTGCTGGTAAGAAAGCGTATCGCACAGCAGATGCTAATGCCAATTATCGACCATAGGGACATAGTATACGGCTCGGCACCCCAAACCCACCTTAGCAAACTTGACACCCTCTACAATTCAATATGCCGTTTTGTTCTCCAATGCAACTACAACACACATCACTGCGAAATGCTAAAAGAACTAGATTGGTCATCACTTGAGTCTAGGCGCAAAGTACATCTTTCCTGTCTTGCCTTCAAATACTTTCTTGGCAAGCTACCCATCTATCTGAACAAGCTCCTCACCCCTACAACATGCAGCACTTATCATCTGAGATCTGACTCCAAAAGACTGTTCATGGTCCCAAGGTTCAGCAAAGTATCCGGCGGCTCCTCCTTCTCTTACCTTGCACCCCAAAACTGGAACAACCTACCAGAGACTCTCACATCCACCACCAGTTTAAGTTCTTTCAAAACTAAAGTGTCTCACATTTTAATCTGGTCTGTAACTGTTACATACGACCATATTATATATTATCTTTAACTTTGCATGCAATGTCTAGTATATAATGTATTCCCTGTTCACTTATGTAACTGTATTTGTAACCATGTATTATTTGTCATCTTAACTATATGCCCAGGACATACTTGAAAACAACAGGTAACTCTCAATGTATTACTTCCTGGTAAAACATTTTATAAATAAATAAAATAAATAGTTAGAGCCACACATTTTGGCAATACGGCTGTCACTTTTGAAGCAATGGTGACATCCTGTGGTAGTAATGTAAATTAATATCACAGACAGAGCTAGCAAATTTAGATCCGTATGAATATTTCGCTTTTCAACATATAGTACTATCTAAATGCTCTGGTATGTAAATTAAAAACCTTAAGCCACTACAATTAATATATAGGCCACCCTTAATTTCACAATTCAAATAGGTCATTACAACCTACATGTTACCCACAAAGTCTATTTGCTGTTTCACACTTATAAATGTCCATTAGAGAGGCCATCAAAGCTTGCGATTTGTTTTGCATTTTTTTTTTCAACAATGGGGGCCTCTGGAGCGGGACCCAATTCCTTTCAGCTCTGGGGATTCCCTGCTTCCAGAGATACTTAGGGGTATCTTAGGTATACTTAGGGGATGCAGTTAGCGTCTCTGCTCGGCTAGCAGGGTTCACATAGTGGCTGAGTTTCAGAGCTCCCACGCCCTGCCAGCCAATAAGAAGCCGTGACATCATCAGGTCCTGCTTCCTATTGGCCCACGTGACGCGGGAGTTTTAAACTTTGCCGAGATAACGGAACCCCCTTTGGAGGCCTGTATCTGGGAAATAAGGGGTTCCCTGAGCTGAAAATGTATGGGGTTCACCCAGCTTCAATGCGGAGGTTAAAAAACAGTAATGAAAAAAAAAGGATGAATTGCTTCTTTAACTGAAAAAAATATTTCTACATTCTACTGTTCATCACAACCAGCAACCAAAAAAACAGATTCCTTAGAGCAACTTGATGATTTCAAAATATTTTGATTACGCAGAAGACTTTTTGTAAAAAAAAACTGTTAAATAGATTGTTTTGTGATTTCTGTCCCTTGGAATCCTGTAAATATTATAATGCAAATGTCAATTACAGAAGACACTACTACAAACATTTTGGGTATGCAGCTAGCATCTAAGAAATTCTGAGTAAACTATGACAAAACAAGGGATGGAAAATGCAAGCCTTCCCACACTTTTGCTATCTTCCAACCATTTCCACAGCATGACTTGCATTTATGTGAGTCACTTAATCTCTACCATTTGTGGTGACAAAGGAAGAGATGGGATGCATGGATTTGTATTTGGTTTACTGTGAAGATCATAAAGTATGTATTGCGGGATTCATGTGGGTAGGAGATAAGCATTCGAGTGAATGCAGGAATTACTGTATAAAAGAGGGCGAGAAAGGTTTTTGAAGGAAAAGAAGAAATGATGAAAGCTAAGGAACTAACCCCTACCATAAGATCAGAGAGTTTATCTTCTACAAGTGTTTATATTCAGTGAAGTTCAGTATGTACGTTAAATCAAAGTGATTCATAGAGTTGCTGCAGAGTAATCATCTTAGTTTTATAAATACTGTTTTGTGAAGACCAGTCAAATCTACAAATTACTCATTTGGGATTTATAAGGAGTCATCCATTGAAATATAATAGTGTAAAATAGAGTGCTATCTTGTAGAAACTCCCATTCTCTTGAATCAAAGTTAACAAAAAACCTCCATAGAGATGGAAGAAAGTTTGTTAGTTTACTGCATTCACTATCTGTGTTTGTTTAAGTGCAACAGGAGCATTCATTTCCATGGTGGCAAAAGTGTTGAATGGTACCACTGCCATTTTACAATGTATAATCCACAACCGAGTATGGTGAAAGAGAAAGCATTAGATTATGTAAAATCGTCTAATTTACTACCAGTAAATATATATATGTAGCCGGGTCCCCTAGCCCCCTTACCTCCGGTGCGGGGAAGGGTTTGATCTGTAGGGGGCCGCCATCTTGGATTGTCTGCGCATGCGCAGTGACAGTGTAGTGGCGGCGGCCATCTTAAGAGTAGCTCCGCAGGGGAACTACAGGTTCCAGCAGCCCCAGGGGTTGCTTATCACGTGACGCGCCACAGCCAATAGGGCTCGCCGGATCTCCTGAGGCAAGATAGATACATGTGGCACGCTAGGGCCTCGCACGCAGTCGGTAGCCCTGGAGCAGTGCTTCCCGGGACTAGGCCTAGAGTTGCCCCGCAGGCCCCAGTTAGCCCCTGAGCATTATCAGTTTGTGGCTGCTACAAGGAAAGGCCCCTAGATAGGGACATTTCCACCATAGTCTTACCAGTGTTAGGCACCAGTGACAAGACATTGCGTGGTGACCTGCGGCCTGTGGTCTGGGACCATACCACCAGCTAACTAAGATTTTCTTACGGTGAGACCCTCCAGTGGGGGTTCACCCCACGCAGAGGCGGATTTCTTCGTGGACGGACCAGACAGACCTACGTCGGTGAATCAGACAAATACTTTGAGTTATTCAGCGGTACCCGAATACTGAAGTACACCAACGGTCCTCAGGGGTAGCGCTACTCCCTACACTTTGGGTGGGGACTGATATTGGGGAAGGACACCAGGGATATCGGTGCCAAGCACCCTATGTACTTTGGGGACACTCACCCTGTGTTATCGTACTGTGTGTGTTATTGTGTTATACTGTGTGTTACCGGTTGCCGTTACGCTATATTCAGTAAGCCCCGTTATTATATACTTCCGGGTGTGTGGTTACTATTGTTATTGGTTCCTGAGAGGGGTTATCCTGCTGCGCTGGGATTCCTCCCAGGTGGAGGCGCTGCACCGAGGCATAAGAGAGATCACCCCAGGCTCCCAGCTGCAGTGGCCCAGGTCTTTTCTGAGCCACAGAAAACAGCAGCACAGGTGGTTTCCCTTAGTTACGGGGGAATTGGGCTACATATACATTCAAGACTATTAGCCCTGCATGATTCTTTAGGGATGAAGAGAGATGATACCATTTCTCTGTACACACATCCCAGTCAATCCCATTATTGTCTGATTAGTCATTACACAAGAAAAACAGCCATACTGTAGCACAGAATTCAGGCCATATGTATAATACTTTACTGCAACACATGGCTAAGCATGGAAGATGAAAATTGTTGTGCGACATATATTGGCACACAGATCAAAGAAATACAATTTAAAAAAAAAAATCAGGAAACACTGATTCTTCCTTTCCAATGTGGTAAACTATATAGAAAGCGAATAGGGAGGCAAGAACAAGAAAATCAGTTATGTACAGTACAGTACTTATTATGGAAAAAGTCAGAGCCAGAATTGTGTAGTCTCCTGAAACAAGTGTGAGAGTCAGGGAAGAGGAGTGGTCCGTTCTCAAACTATGCTCCTCGAACTACCGGTTATCTACAAAGACTCTAGTGGTGGAACCATTCTAAAATTATTTTTCGTGCAGCTCTCTCCTTGTGACAGTGGCATTTCTATCGCTGACTAAAGATCAGGTTGGTCTGTATATAATGATTTACAAGCCGTGTGTCTTTTTGTATGTAGTAAGTAGTAGCAAGAAGAAAATCTGGTTATATTTTTACAAAACAAACGCGTGAAGAAAACAATGTGTGGAGTTTTATTCAAATACTACTTTTCAGTATATTTGACTATCACTATGTACAGCACATATACTGTACAATAAATGCATGTTGATTGCTTAACAGCCAAAGCTTCTAAACGTCTGTAATAAGGCAACAACAGTATCGATTTAGAGCATCAACAATGCACATTTGTTCCCAAAATGTCAAGTTTGTGATGCATGTGAATGGGAAAAAAATGATGTTTACTCGTAGAATGTATTTGTTTTTGGAAACATAAACAATATGTACCTAAGAATACAGTTGTCTATTCCAAGTGCATCAATGTACAGTTTGCTTAGAATACAGTACAACTGTCAAGGCAATGCATGAGCCAGTGATTAATTAAACAGATATTTATGGATCTAGCATGAGATTTCAGTCACACTAAGAAAATATAGCTATAGTACTATTTAGTCCAATAGCTCTTTCCATTTCAAGATCAAACATTCTTTACTATACCCTACAGTCAACATGTCTGTAATCCTTAAGCACTTACATCTCTGAGGCAATGTAAATAACTTCACAGGCAACACAACCTATGTGTGTTTAATATTTGTAGCACTGGCCCTTTCTATGAAACATCTCTTTGATCACAGCTGAAATGTTTCAATTAATTTTCTACGCACTTATTTGAAATCCATTTCACAAGTTCCCTTCACACCAACACTATAAGTTTTAACCGTGCCTCTAGTGAGAACTGATATATTACATTTTATTGCTTTCTCACATTGTTGCCTGAAAGCCAAACATTGTCTGATATTTAATTTGTGAACTCAAAATTCTTCCCTACTAGAAATATTTTTTTTTTAGATCAAGTTTACAGTACATAGGTTTACATAAGTTACTATACAGTAGTTAGAGATAGAGATTCTTAATTAGTGCGGATTTACCCCAAAAACGTCTCTCTCTAAAAATTCTCACATATCTAGTTTTAGTATATTCGTTGGATTTTGAAATTTTGACATTTCCCCAGTGTTTTTTTTTATTGCACATCTTCAAACCGTAAGCGGCCCAATCGGCCACTTTTGCACATATAGAAGTGGCCAATCACAATAATTCATTGAAGTCATTGAAAAATGTGAAAAGGCCCCTAATATGAAGAAGGTACAAAAACATAGTTATAATATAGGAGAGGTACTGGGCAAATGGAACCCTGTTTAATTCCCTATGTGCATCTCCTAGTGATTTTAGATACAGATGTAGTGAGTCTTACTGTCCCTAGAGCCGCGTGTGAAAAATCAGGTGTTCGTGGCACCAGAGTCGGTGTCTGCCGCGGTCGTGCTGCAGGGGGGCAATGCTATCGAATCAGACCCCCCCCCCCCCCCCGCATTGTTACTCCTCCGGCACCGGGGGACTTGCCCGTGTCAAAAACGGTTAATATTACTACGTCTGTAAGTCATTTTATCACACTGCTGGGGGTTATTTATTCAAATGTGCTGGTGGTTCTTTACCGCATGGAAACTCCCATTCAAGTGGGAGTTTTCATGCGTTAGTGCCAAACCAGCCCATCACACTTTAATAAATAATCCCCTGTGCCTCAGACACCAAAAGAAAAAAGACACTATTATAAATGTAAATGGTTTAGATATTATTACTCTTCAGAAAGCTATCTTGGGCCTCTGATGGTATTGCAGTATGGCAGGTTGACAAGTATTATCCCTATTCAGTGTCATTTGTCTAATAGTTGCAGCGTCACTAATAATATTGTAAATCCAAAATGACCACCTCCTGGGGAGAAAATAAGGATATCTGATTCATTTAGTTTTACATCTAACTTTATATACAGTTGCTTAATAAACAATCATTTACTGTATAGTCATATGTATTTTTGTTTTGTGGAGATAGCAAAGAAAGAAAATAACTATGGCTAGAGTCAACCTTTTATCACCATACTTGCAAATTACATTGCAGTACTGTTGCATTTTGCATACCATGTATGTTTTAAAGTCAAATGTGGTCTAATTTTGCTAGCATTAACCCTTCCAACTCGACACATGTCCTCAATTAATTTTGGAGTGACTTTGACATTGAAAGTTACCTACCACAAAGACTTTAATCCAGTGGGACAATAATGTTACTATTTAGATGTATGCTCTTTTTATTACGGGGAACCCAATATGGAAACCTCGCTTCTGCTTGTAATTGGTATAGTAAGAACAGGGGAGGGGTGCTGATGGGAAGGCTAGATATGGTACACAAAAAGAGCAGAAACCCAACTTAAATCATTCAGTACGGGAGTTCGAGTGCTATATGTCAAGATTAAAAATATATTTTTAATGGTCATAAATATTAAAATAAAGGAGGTATAAAATAGACATACAGTGGACACACACTATTGATCCTATGTCGAGTGAAGTGTAACACCCTGGACCAGTAGTCAGTTAAGAAAGGTTAATTGAGCTTGATTAAATCAATTAACACATAGGCAAATAAAAGATACATTGTGCTGTGTTAAATACTTGAACACCTAAGAGGATCTGTGATACAGTGACCCCTTAGTAGTTGGTGTCCCAGGGTAGGGATAGAGTGTAAGATGTTATTGTAAACAGCCTAAGCCACACTTAATTGGAGAATAATGCAATTACAGGGTGTAACCCACGTGTGTGTTATTAACAGCTGTATGCTTGTGAAAGCTTAATGCAAGTCTGTACCTACAGCTAAAGGAGTCCTTAACTAAGCAGTGAGTGGTGTGGTGTGTTCCTCCGGAGATGACACCGGCTCAGGGGAACCCCGAGGAGAGGCATCAGCCGAAGAGATCTGCTCCAGAGATAAGGGGTGAGTGATGTCATCAGCCCATCAACATTTAAAGCACCACACACACTCAGGGGGGGAGAGAGAGTGTGTGTGTGTAGGGGAGAGAGAGAGAGAGAGAGAGAGAGAGAGAGAGAGAGAGAGAGAGAGAGAGAGAGAGAGAGAGAAGGAGAAGGAGGGGAAGGAGAGAGAGAGAGACCACAAGTAGTCAGTCACCTACCCACCGAGTCAGTCACCCACCCACCCACCGAGTCAGTCAGTCACCTACCCACCCAATCAGTCAGTCACCTACCCACCCAGTCAGTCAGTCACCTACCCACCCACCCAGTCATTCACCTACCCACCAAGTCAGTCAGTCACCTACCCACCAAGTCAGTCAGTCACCTACCCACCCAGTCAGTCAGTCACCTACCCACCCAGTAAGTCAGTCACCTACCTACCCACCCAGTCAGTCACCTACCTACCCACCCAGTCAGTCACCTACCTACCCACCCAGTCAGTCAGTCACCTACCCACCCAGTCAGTCAGTCACCTACCTACCCACCCAGTCAGTTAGTCACCCACCCAGTCAGTCACCCAGTCAGTCAGTCACCCACCCAGTCAGTCAGTCAGTCACCCACCCAGTCAGTCACCCACCCACCCAGTCAGTGGGTCACCCACCCAGTCAGTCAGTCACACACCCAGTCAGTCAATCACCCACCCAGTCAGTCACCCACCCACCCAGTCAGTCCAGTCAGTCACCCACCCACCCAGTCAGTCACCCACCCACCCAGTCAGTCAGTCACCCACCCAGTCAGTCAGTCACCGACCCAGTCAGTCAGTCACCCACCCCTCTCTCTTTCTCTCTCTCTCTCTCTCTCTCTCTCTCTCTCTCTGTGTGTATAACCCACCCTCAGTGTGTGTGTGTCACCCACCCTCTCTCCCCTCTGTGTCTCTCCCCTCTGCGTCTCTACCCTCTGCGTCTCTACCCTCTGCGTCTTTCCCCTCTGCATCTCTCCCCTCTGCGTCTCTCCCCTCCACACTCTCTCTCTCTCTCTCTCCCACATTCTCTCTCTCTCCCACTCTCTCTCCCACACTCCCACACACTCTCTCTCTCTCCCTCTCCCCCACTCTCTCTCTCTCTCTCTCTCCCTCTCCCCCACTCTCTCTCTCCCCCTCTTCCCCTCTCTCTCTCTCCCCCACTCTCTCTCTCTCTCTCTCTCTCTCTCTCTCTCTCTCACCCACACTCTCTCACACTCTGGATCTGGATATCTTATTTACCCTATATATCTTAACTGCCCTAAACTACACAGAAATAACCTATACTGCTTTCTTCCAGATCTGACTCAAGCTTCACACGGAAGACATCGGAATCCCCCCTAACCCAGAAGACAGGTAGGGAACACCTCCCCTCCAGTGTATAACATTGCGGGAATGAGGGTACCTGGACATTGAGGGACTGCGGATCAGGTAAGATCCCAGGCGGGATTGCTGCTTTAGATATTGTGAAGCGGGGACGTCCAGACACTGGTTAAGGAGTTCAGGAAACTAGTCATTCACACCTGGCTTTTATTTCTAGATTCGACATTTACACACACACACACACACACACACACACACACACACACACACACACACACACACACACACACACACACACACACACACACACACACACGTAACAAGGACTAATTGTAGTATAATGTAATACAATAAATACATTTATGTCAAAAACGAATGTTGTTCTGACTAGGAATTTATTAAATGTATTTTATTTATATATTTTATTTTAAAGCAGGATTGGGGGCGGGACTAGGGTTGGGGGCGGGGTTGGGGGCGGGGTTGGGGGCAGGACTAGGTGGCGAGTAGATTTTTGGGTGATTTGTCGAACACTGCACATAGTACTAATAATACTTAGAAGGAACTCCTACTAACTCTATCGGCTTCCCAGCTCAGGTAGCAATGTGTAACAGTGTTGCTTAAAGTAGCTGATGGTAACAAAATAGTTGTGTGGTATAACAGGTGCACGTCTGTACCTGTAGCTAAAGGAGTCCTTGGCTGGGCACACCTTTTATTTGCCTGCAGTATGTGTTAATTGATTTAATAAAGCTCAATTAACTACTGGTCCAGGGTGTTACACTTCACTCGACATAGGATCAATAGTGTGTGTCCACTGTATGTCTATTTTATTCCACCTTTAGTTTAATATTTATGACCATTAAAAAAATATATTTAATCTTGACATAAATCATTCAGTACGGGAGTTCGAGTGCTATAAGTTGGGTTTCTGCTCTTTTTATTACCCTTTTTCGTTCTTTCCTTTTTATGATATGTAATGTACATCCTGCATAATACCATCTAAAGGAGAGCAGGTAATCACGCCGTCAGATCAGCTACTGCACATTGTACCCATTGTGTTCATTGCGCCCATTCTGCCCTTCTACTGCACCCTGGCAGAATACGGTCACTTCTCTTGGCAAAGCAAAACATACGTTTGGGTTTTAGATTCAAATGAATAATGGGAATTACAGCAAAAGTCGCTTTCAAGAGTTTGTGACTTAAAAAAAAATAAAAAACATTAAATACTTTAACCTGAATAAAACCAAAACCCCACACTTGGCTGGCACCTGATGGTTCTATTCTTAGACAAGTAACTGTGTTTTACTATTTTATCTGTACACATAAATTAGGGTTATATATTCTGGTTTGTATCAAGCAGGTCATTTAAAGGGCCCTGTTACCCAGCATTGCTCGGTGTTGCCAACATAAATAATAATTAGCCCATCACCAAATGGCCATTCTTATCAAATTTGTTTTTACAACTTAGAGTGTTTAAATAGTAAAAAAAAAGGTGAATTGTAAGAGAAACAAGTAAGATGGTAGTAATGGGGAGTGCTTTTGCATTGCGTCATCATCATGCTTACCTTGCACACAGTAGAGAACTGTTGATCGTTCCCTGCCCCAATTACGAGGTAACCATCTTTCGATTTAAATGACTGAAAGAAAATAAACACAGAGTCAGTATTAAAAGTGCATTCATAACATAGCATGCCAGAGAGATCCAAAAATACTATTTGCTTTGCAACTTATATTTTAATTGTCGGAAGAAAAGAAAAAAATCATACAGCTGGAGACT
This sequence comes from Ascaphus truei, assembly GCF_040206685.1. Taxonomy (NCBI): domain Eukaryota; kingdom Metazoa; phylum Chordata; class Amphibia; order Anura; family Ascaphidae; genus Ascaphus; species Ascaphus truei. Next base: position 327,520,983 of record NC_134484.1, read on the forward strand.
TTATTTAAAGATCATTTTGCGATTGCAGCTAAAAGTAGCTCTGGGCCGATGAACATGAATTCATCCAGGGCTGTGTTGTGCGGTGACCCAGCAATGATCTCTAAATAAGTACGCTTTTCTTGTGGCTGGTTCATGTGGAATCATGTGCACAGTATAAATAAATATGTTTTCTGCAAAACAACTGAGAACTGTAGCAGTTTGTATAAGACCAGTGGAAACTTTGCTGATACCTTGAAGCGCGGTGGATGTTAGAGAAATCTACACTGTGTAAATGTTCATTGTGTGTTCTTTCATTCTTATTAAATCTGTCAGATTGACCCTTTCTTCTTGCTCAGCGTAGCTTGCTATTTCTTGTGCATAAAGATGCAAAGCAATCGTATTTTAGAACATTCACATTACAGAACACATGGTTCAGAATCGACAAAATATTCAGGCATGTCAAACATTTTTTACATGTTATTTTTAACATGTTTTACATGTTATCACACGTTTGCCAAGTCATCTTTTAAATTAGCAATGTATTTTTTTCATTATTTTGATAGAGGATTAAAGCTGGGGTTCTCTGTAGCTGAACCCCAGCCTTAGGGCAAGGTGAGCAAGGCAGACGTATTGGGCCCCACACCTGTGGGGGCCCCGCGCTCCCTCCTCTCTCTCTCCTCTACCTCCTGTCGGCGCCAAGATCCAACTTTCACCCGACCGGAAAGGGAAACTGGAGGTGGAAGTGTGGGGCCTCCTCCAGTTCCCCCCTCTGGTCAAAAGTTGGATCTCTGCGCTGGGAGGAGGAGGAAGAGGAGGGAGCACAGGGCCCCCGGACTGGCAGTGAGGTGGGGGATGTGGTCGTGTGTGTACACTCTTATCTTCTCCGCAGCAGGCAGCCTCCTGCAGCGTCATATGACGTTATGTTGCCATGGCACCGAGACATCACATGACGCCGTGACGCTGCCGGAGGAGGGCTGCTGGTCTAGGTAAGTCTCACTTCTTCTTTTTTTTTACAGGGGGGAGGGGCATTGCCAACATGCAAAGCCTATTAATTTTAGCTATGGGGACCTCCTACTTCCAGAGATACTTACCTCCAAAGGGGGTGCCGGTATCTCTGCAGTTTAAATATCCTGCATCACATGGGTGAAAAGGAAGCCGCACCGGGTGACATCATGGATTCCGATTGGCGCTCAAACCTCCGGAGCTTTGAAAAGCCGCCCCAATGTGAACCCTGGATGCGAGACGGAGTGGCTACCGGCACCCACTACGAAGGTAAGTATCTCCAGGAGCAGATGGTTCCCGGAGCTGAGATTACTGGGGATCAGCTCCGGAGACCCCCTGATTTAATCCTACGCACAACATTTTAAGAAAATAAAGAAGAAAAAAAGGCTTGGATTGCCGCTTTAAAATGTACATTTCAGCATACAATGTAAAATAAGAACATGATATTATACTAATCACTTGTTTTTATAAGTACAGTTATACCTGTAAGGCATTCATACTGACATTATTATTGAACAATGAACATGTGAGAAGTCCTATAAGGGAGATTTAGATGTTATCTTTTCATCTCCCTTGCAGAGGAGGTATTCCAGGGAGAATGTAGGACAGGGCTTTTCATGTAATTTCGACAATGTTCGCCTTTTAAACAGGGAGAGTTGGCCAGTATTAACCCTCTAAGGGCCCCACGGTGTCGCAACTACGTCATTCATTATGGCACCCTAGGTCGCTGCCTTAGGGAAATGGCGTCCTGACGCAATCTGAAGTGGTGTCAGGCGGAAGGTGGATGACTCCGTTCGGTCATCAGTGACGGGGCAACCAGGTGACCTCTTTGAAGAGGGCTTATGTGATAGCGAGTATCAGAGAGCCTGTGGGGCACGCAAAGGGTTAAAGTCTCTTCGATGGAATCCTGTAAGTTCTCTCTACAGAGAGAAAAAGCAGCAATGCACTCACGGTTTCTTCTACTTCCAAGAGTTATGATTTACAGTGAAGGGGAATTGCTTTGAACAACTGAAAATTGACTTACTTAGAAAGATTCAATCACCCAAAAAGTGACAACTGAAATAATTTCTATATTGTGAGAGAAAAAAATTAATGTTTAACTTTTTTTTTTCCAGGTGAATTTATACTTATCGTAGAGAACAAAATCCAAAACTTTACTCACATGTAACAAGGTAAGAAACAAACAAACAAATTACAGAGCAAAAATAAAGCTGGGCGCTCAAAAAGATTGCAAGAACAGAAACTCCCATTTATCGCTGGAGTAATGGAGAAACAAAATCCTAATGAAGTTTCAATGTGAGCTTCCTTGCTGAGTTCCCAGCTTTATTTGTTCTCCGAATACTTATCAGCTCGCTATCTTTCTCTATGATGATGGCATCAGAAATACCTGCAAAATACATAGGATTAAAAATACAATTTACTTGTAAATTAGAAAATTGCCTTTTGGGGATATACCAAAAGAGATGAAACAGCGGGTACCAAAAGCAGTTATATATAATGTAAACATTAAAGAAGGTTAAAATAAATAATATGAACTACTTTAAAATACCATCGCCATTAGTTCTTAGGCGGGGACTGCCCGTTTAAAAAAAAAAATATATATATATATATATATATATATATATATATATATATATATATACAGTAGCGACATCTTTTATTCGAGTAAATGCCGGCGGCATGCCGGGATCTACCCCAGCTGCCGCCAGTCAGAAACGCGCGCCGCCGCGTTTCCCCCACGCACCCCCCCTCCACATCGCGCGCAATTACCCCCCCAAAGACACCCCGTACCCGGCTTCTACTCTGCCCCTCTGCTTCCCCGCACCCCCGCTTACCTAGATTTGAACTCCAGGGGTGTCGGGGAAGCCTGGGGAAGCCGGGGAAGACGGGGAAGCCGGGCGCGCTTGTGACCGTGACGTCACAGTGCGCCGCCACGCGCCGCGGCTACCCGCTTCCCAGCCTCATTCAGCCAGCGGCATTTGCTCGAATAAGAGCTGCCGCTGCTGTATACAGTGGTTGACAAATCACCAAAAAATCTGCTCGCCACACAAAAAAATCTACTCGCCACCTAGTACCAAACGTGTGCTGCTTGGGCCAATATTTACTCGCCCGGGGGTTAAATCCACTTGCCCAGGGCGAGCAAATGTATAGGTTTGTCGAACACTGTATATATACATATACTGTATATATATTTTTACACATTGTCAATCATTGATGCTATTATGCTTCAGGCTTGTAGTGCATTAAGACCAGATTTCCTAAAAGGTGTACCATAAAGGAGCAATCCAAGCGGCACTTTAAAAAACAAAAAAGTTTTTTTTTCTTTTAATATATGCAGCCTTTAATTACCTCTATTAAAAACTAAATAACTAAGCTGCCGATCGTTTTGTTCTCCCATGATCGTTCGGCAAAATCCTGCTTCCCAGGGTTCACTAAATGGCAGCATTTCAGTTTCTAGCAATCTGTCAGTCAGTGTATTCTCATATTACGAAAGAAACATTATCTATTGTTACAGTTTGCAGCTCAAACTGCTGGGAATATTGGCTACAAATTATCCCAAACAGGAAAGTGTTGCAAAGATCTTGCACTGCTGGGGCGGTGGGATAAAACCTGCTATAGAAATCAAAGGCTGCTCAGCATATTACAACTCATTAAAAATGGCATTAATATTTGAATTAAAAAAAAATATATTAAACATTATCTAATACTACAGAACTGGTTGATTAAAAAAAAAAAAAAAGCACATAGGAGAACGGCTGGGAAGGGGCACCGGTCAACTTCTGGTGTTATAGTGCGCTCCTCCCTAGCCGTTCTCCTATGCCGCTCTCCTCCAGCACCCGTCTCATGGTCTAATGCTCTTCTCCTGCCGCCCACCCGCTGTCTTAACTTCATTCCTCTGCTGACATGGATCTCTCCTGCCACCGTACGCCCGCTGTCAACTTCATTCTTCCACACACATGGACCTCTCCTGCCACCGCCAGTAAACATGGTAAGTGAGAAGGAAATTTCCTCGATTGTAAGAGCTAAATCAATGGTGCGTCTTACAATCGAGGAAATACGGCAAATCAGTTTTGTAGTATTAGATGATACTTATCACATTTTTTTCCAACTCTTTATGCCCTTTATAATGATTTAGTATGCGTGAGACTAGATTCATATTGTATCTAGCAATTGTTCATAGGGTATTGAGGGGAAGAATATGTTGCATGTCCCAAGGAACAGTTACCGTACATCTGTTATATAATCTATGAGCCTTAGTATTCTTTTCCAAAGTGTCTTGGGACAGGACCACCAAACATGCATGTATGTTCCAATTTTGCCTGTCAGGAGTGTCCCTGGCAGGTCTTTAACCCTGAGCCTTCTCCTTTGTAGCCGGGGGCTCTCCCACTCTGCCACTGGGACTGCTGTTTGACTGCAGCAAATTTCTGCAGAGAACTCTCTAAATTCTTGATTGCCTGCAGCTGCTTCCTTAGCCTCAGCCAGGCCTATAGATAAGGCCGCGTTTATAGTGGCAGTAACGGCATGCGCAGCGCGAACAACAAACCCCTTCTCATAGAGGCCGCTCATAAAGTGCATGACCGCGCAAGTGATGAAGTGCGACCGCGCGTGTGATTCTGGATAAGATAAAGAAGTTTGTCTTTGCTGCGGGACGGCCGGGTCACATGCGCGGTTCAGCCAATGGGGGTGAACCGCTTACGTGACATCACGGCCACGCCTCCGCCACACCTCCCCATCGGCTCAGACCCAGGGCAAGTTTTGCACGAGTGGCAGGCGCACGTGATGTCATGCGCTCTGTCACGCATGCGACAACTCTGTAGAAGTAATAACAAATAACAAATATTCAAGTCCTGGAACATTTGGGTAACAATGATCATAACATGGTCTCATTTGAAATAAATTATCAAAAAAAACAGATTACTTGGGTTCAACAAAGACCTTAAACTTTAGAAAGGCAGATTTTAATAAACTGAGGTCTAATCTACAAGTAATACAATGGGATGATGTTTTTGCAGGGAAAAATGTAGAATATAAATCGACAGTCTTTAAAACACTGTTAGAAAAGCACACTTATCAGTGTATACCGTTGGGTAATACGTATAAAAGAAATAAGTCAAAACCAATGTGGCTAAATAAACAGGTAGGGGAGGAAATGGACAAGAAGAGGAAGGTGTTTAGATTCTTTAAGTCAGAAGGGAAGGATACATTATATCAGAACTATAAGGAATGTAACAAAAATTGCAAAAGGGCAATCAAATTAGCAAAAATGGATAATGAAAAAAGGATTGCAATAGAAAGTAAGGTCAACCCTAAAATGTTCTTTAAGTACCTTAATAACAAAAAAATGAGAAAATAAAATATAGGACAATTTCAGTGTGATATGGGTAGGTAGATTATTGGAGATAAGGAAAAAGCAGAGGTATTAAACAAATTCTTTGCCTCTGTGTTTACCAGGGAAGAATCAAGTTTAATAGTAGTGCCGCAGGAGGAAGCCACAACCTCCATATTAATGAACAATTGGTTAACTGAGGAAGAAGTTCATAAGCGACTTGAAAAAATGAAAGTAAATAAGGGACCTGGCCCCGATGGCATACATCCAAGAGTTCTCAAGGAATTAAGCTCAGTAATAGCCAAACCATTATATTTAATATTCAAGGACTCCATTTCCACAGGCTCAGTACCACAAGATTGGCATAAAGCAGATGTGGCGCCTATATTTAAAAAGGGAGCTAGATTACAACCGGGAAATTACAGACCTGTAAGCCTGACTTCAATAGTGGGGAAACGACTTGAAGGTTTAAAGCGGGATAATATTCAGGAATACCTATTGGAAAACAAAATTATTAGTAATAGTCAGTATGGATTTATGAAGGATAGATCATGCCAAACTAAACTTATGTGTTTCTTTGAGGAGGTAAGTAGGAATTTAGACCAGGGTAATGCTGTTGATGTGGTCTACTTAGATTTTGCAAAGGCTTTTGATACGGTTTCACACAAAAGGTTGGTGTACAAAATAAAGAAAATTGGACTCAGTAATAATATATGCACCTAGATTGAAAACTGGTTAAAGGACAGACAACAGAGGGTTGTCATAAATGGAACTTTTTCAGGTTGGTCTAAAGTCGTGAGTGGAGTACCTCAGGGATCAGTACTGGGACCCCTGCTTTTTAACTTGTTTATTAATGACCTTGAGGTTGGCATTAAGAGCAAAGTCTCAATCTTTGCTGATGATACTAAATTGTGTAAGGTAATAGAATCAGAGCAGGATGAAATTTCTCTTCAGAAGGACTTGGAGAGACTGGAAACTTGGGCAGGTAAATGGCAGATGAGGTTTAATACAGGTAAAGATAAGGTTATGTATTTGGGATGCAAGAATAAAAAGGCGAATTACAAAATAAATGGGGATAAATTGGGGGAATCCTTGATGGAGAAGGATTTAGGAGTGCTTGTAGACAGCAGGCTTAGCAATAGTGCCCAAAGTAATGCAGTAGCTGCAAAGGCAAACAAGATCTTATCTTGCATTAAATGGGCAATGGATGGAAGGGAAGTAAACATAATTATGCCCCTTTACAAAGCATTAGTAAGACCACACCTTGAATATGGAATACAATTTTGGGCACCAATCCTAAGAAAAGACATTATGGAACTAAAGAGAGTGCAGAGAAGAGCCACCAAATTAATAAAGGGGATGGACAATCTAACTTATGAGGAGAGGCTAGCTAAATTAGATTTATTTACATTAGAAACGAGGCGTCTAAGAGGTGATATGATAACTATATACAAATATATTCGGGGACAATACAAGGAGCTTTCAAAATAACTATTCATTCCACGGGCAGTACAAAGGACTCGGGGCCATCCCTTAAGGTTGGAGGGAAGGAGATTTCACCAGCAACAAAGGAAAGGGTTCTTTACAGTAAGGGCAGTTAAAATGTGGAATTCATTACCCATGGAGACTGTGATGGCAGATACAATAGATTTGTTCAAAAAAAGGTTGGACATCTTTTTAGATAGGAAAGGTATACAGGGATATACCAAATAAGTATACATGGGAAGGATGTTGATCCAGCGATTAATCCGATTGCCAATTTTTAGAGTCAGGAAGGAATTTTATTTTTCCCTTTATGAGATATCATTGGATGATACACTGGCGACACACTTTATTCGAGCTCGGCTAGTCCCACGAATTCGGGTATACCCGGGTGTATTAAGGTTTGTGACTGTTTTCTGCCCGAGTGCATTGAGGTATTTTCCAGGCAGGGATTTAAGCATTTTATTCCCTCTGGCTGCAATACTGCACAGTATATATATATATACTGCATTACAATTCATGAATTTATGCCATCTGGTAGACACGCGAAGCATTGCAGCCTATTAAATCCTAATCATTATCATTTAAAAGATCAGCCGCCCGTCAGCCAGGCATGAACCCAGGCTGGGAAGGCAAACACAACGGGGCTTGTCAGAGGTGAGGAGCGGCGCATTCCAGGTATCTGCCAGGTACATACTGGGTATTTGCTCGAATAAAGTGTGTCGGTGCAGTATGACTCTGGGTTTTTTTGTTTGCCTTCCTCTGGATCAATAAGTAAGTATAGATAGGATAGGATAAATAGATAGATAGGATAAAGTATTTGTTGTCTAAATTTAGCATAAGTTGAACTTGATGGACCTACGTCTTTTTTCAACCTCATCTACTATGTAACTATGTAACTATAATCGCAGTCTAAGCCTATATAAGACATCCCCTAACTGCTTCCAATTGCCTCTTTATTGTGGGTCTCCCTTTGGACAAGCTTGGTGCCTATTCGTGCCTTTGCTGTTTCCATACCTTGCTTGGACCTTCCTACGCTTACTTGTCTCAAGCCCTGACCTCTCTGCCTGTTTACGGACCAACACTCTCTCTGCCTGTCGGCAGCCCTGACCTCTGCTTTGGTCCTGACCATCCTTTGGTTTCCACCAGCCCTGACCTCTGCCTCTTCATTGACCTTCACTATCTGTCTGCTAGTCTATCCCAGTCATTGTACTCCAGCCCAACGTGACATAGCCACATTCTCTCCGACACATTGGAGCAAACCTGGGGTATATTTGATTCAGTTTTGTCAGGACCAGGTACCACCCATTCAGGAATCTATAAGCATTTTCCTTGATAAGGACACATATTGAGGATTTAGTGGTACATTCCCATATTTCCTTCCACTTTTTCAAGTTTAATGAGACACCCAAATCTCATTCCCATTCATGTTTGTGCCAATTCAGTAATAAATAGTAAAAAAAAATACATATTTGTGGCCGTACTGTAAAGTGGCTATCTATAAAGCAGTGTTAATGTTATAGTAAAATAACCAATGTGGCAGTGTACAAAAATATCTGATATATAGCCTAAATCTTTAAAGAACACCATAGGTGCAGTACTCTATATATGCTTTTTTATTTGAGCAATAAAGTCCATACAGGCATACTCCGCATTAACATACGCAATGGGGCCGGAGTATGTATGTAAAGCGAAAATTTACTTTAAGTGAAGCACTACCTTTTTTCCACTTATCGATGCATGTAGTGTACTGCAATCATCATATACGTGCATAACTATGTAAATAATGCATGTGTAACAAGCTCTATAGTCTCCCCGCTTGCGCACAGCTTTGGTACAGGTAGGGAGCCGGTATTGCTGTTCAGGACGTGCTGACAGGTGCATGCGCGAGCTGCCGTTTGCCTATTGGGCGATATGTCCTTACTCGCAAGGGTACTTAAAGTGAGTGTCCTTAAAGCGGGGTATGCCTGTATACAGTCCAGAAAAGGATGCGCCCCTCTGTGGTAGACAAACAGGACAAACATCATGTAACATGAAAAAGAAAAAAAGGGACAGAGAAAAAGGGAAAGACCAATACAGTATTGTTACTAACTACAGTGAAAAGAGAAACTAAACTACAACCAAGCGCTCAACCTATTGTGAATTGTGTGTATAGTGAATTAGTATATACAACAAGTGAAATATAAATAAAAATTGAAATAATGTGACAATAATAAGTGTGTTAAACGTATTGAGGATAACCACTATATGATATAGACCCCACACCATCAGATTGGGGGAGGGTATAGGAATGGGCTGCCCAGGACTATAAACAAGCTATTCCATATAGCTGTAAACCGAAATGTTAGTACAGAGAGCAAAGTCCTTGGCGCACTATCAAGTGCATGAACCTGATAAATTAGTCCTGTTTATTGAAGAACTGGTTGGAAAATGTCCACAGTCTGACTTCCTGGTTTTCTTCTGAAGTTTGTTGATCTGCAATCAAAGAGAACAGGAAACCATTGCGCAGTATCTCATGTGTATTGAAGCCTCATTCACACAGCTGCTAGATACTTACATCTAGATGGGTGAATGCAGGCCTTGAAAGGTATCTTTAAACCGGAGATTGATATCTGTCACCGGGTTCCCCACTGGTGTTGCTCCCGCTCCATAGATGGCCGGTCCGCCCAATGGTACACAAGAGATAAAAGGCCCAATAGTGTGGTACAGTACAATTTAATAAAACAATAAAAAGACCAACATATATTGCACTCACATGCTAGATGATCTAACTGCACGATTTACAATGTGCCGTCCGCAAGCATGAGGGGCTGAACCGTGATGTGCGTGGAGGCTGGATCCTGCGTGTATCTCCTCCTCGCGGCCGCAAATCGGAGCGCCAGGTCCACCTCAGATGTCGTCACCTCAAACAGCAACCTCCTCAGCTGGTACTAGCACGTAGCAATGCGTGCAGCTATGCTCCACCCTACGCGCGTTTCGTGACCTCTGACGTCACTTCCTCAGGGGTAATGGAGCATGGATGTTGTATGGTGCTATTTAAGCACAGCTAATTGGCCCTAAACTTGCCCTGATAGGATAATTATTCCCAGAGGGATATTGGGCTGATTGGTGTTATGAGGTGCTACTTAAGCACAACTAAATAGCCCTAGACTTGCCCTGATAGGATATTTATTCCTAGAGGGGTGTTGGGCTGATTGACTGGAGTACTGATGTATTCATTACAGACTCTTGTCATATATGGTAACTGTATCACAAACTTGTTATAATAAGACTGTAACACAACATTTCTAAAATACAATTCACACACAGTATTACATATGATATCAAAAAACAACAACAAATAATACAATTGATATTTCTAATGCATGAAAATAAATATATATAAAAACATTCATGTCTGAATTCATTTAATACAGTGCTAATTGGTTATATACTTAAAATGAGCTTATATAAGAATGGAACTTCAAATGGTATCCATATAGTGTATATGGGACAGATTGAGCAGAGGACTCATAGGAATTTAATGATGCTGGCTGACAGATTTTGCATGTTTGATATTAATCAACTATCAATATGATATCAATTAGCTATCTCTCAAAAAGGATGCCAGGTCAAACTCTATGTTTAGACCTTTTGGGGTTAATGTTTTTAGGGTGTATATCCAATAGCTTTCACGCCGCAATATTAGATTGATTTTATCTCCCCCTCTCCAGTTTTGTTTGGGGCAATCTATACCCTTGCAGACCAATCCCTCGGGGTTTTGGTTATGTTTTATTTTGAAGTGATTCGAGACACTATGTGTCTCGAGACCCCTTTTAATATTGTAAATGTGTTCCGCAAAGCGTCTCTTTAATGGTCTACCTGTTCGCCCTACATATTGTAGCCCACAGGGGCATTCTAACAGGTAGACCGTAAAGGAGCTTTTACAATTTATGAAGGATTTAATTGGAAATACAACACCTGTTATGTTGGATTTAAATTCCCTACATTTGGTACTGTATTTACAGCCAATGCATTTCCCACATGTGAAGAACCCATTGAGTTCCTTAAGCCATGTGGTGTTGGATTTTTTTGCCACGTCAAATGGACAGCTTGGGGAGAGTTGTAGTTTAAGATTATCTGCCCTTTTAAACACTATTTGGGGAATTTTTGGTAAAATGGTGTTTAATGTTTGGTCTCCCTGTAAGATGCCCCAATGTTTTTTAATTATTTGGGTAATTTTCGGGGCCATGGCATTATATTTGGTAATGAATGGAATAAATTCCCCTTCTTTAGATTTCTTTTTATTTGGATTCATTACTATTAAATCTTCCCTTGGGATATTTTTTACCGATTCTAGTGCCCTTATTACCTTAGTGTGATTGTATTCCCTATCCATAAATTTATTCGTTAGTTCTTCTGCCTGTATATCGAATATCTCAGTTCTTGAACAACAGGATACATATATTAAATTAGATCACAATCCATCAGTAGTTTTTAAAGAAACAATAAAGGACTACATACAAAAAGGTTTTAATGATGGAGTTATCTCAAAGGGAGAACTGGAATTCTTGGACATCACACAGCCAAGAGTTCCAGTTTTCTACTTAATTCCCAAGATCCATAAGGATCTTTGGAATCCGCCAGGCCGCCCAATAATATCGGGCATAAAATCCATGTCGTCCAACCTTTCCCAATTCATAAACTCAGTACTCCAAAAATATGTCCTGAACATGCCCTCATATCTCCGCGACACCACTCATGTTCTGAACATCTTAAAGGATGTACAGTGGGCTAGTCACTATACATGGGTCACGTGCGACGTGACCTCACTGTACACTGTCATTGACCATGAGTTAGGTGTCGCGGCTATCAGAAGAGTTCTGGATCGTGATGACAGCTTGGAGATAAAATTTAAAAACTTTATAATAGATGGAATAAAATTCATTCTAACACACAACTTCTTCCATCATGACGACAGCTTCTACCTCCAGATATGCGGCACCGCAATGGGCACCAGGTTCGCCCCCAGTTATGCCAACATATTTATGGGTATGTGGGAAGAGGACAATATCCTATCCCACAACCCATATGGGGAGGACCTGGTGCTATGGAAACGCTACATTGATGATGTGCTGTGTATCTGGGGGGGAAGTGACGAGTATTTACTTAAATTCCAAGAGTACCTTAATCAAAACAAATTAAATTTAAAATTTACCTTTAGCAATAGTCCCCAAACCATAGATTTCTTAGATCTAACTTTATATATAGAAGAAGGGTCCATCGAGACAAAAACCTTTTATAAAAAGGTGGATGCCAACACTTACCTGTTGGCATCAAGTCATCATAATCCAAGATGGATAAAGAAACTAGAATCGGTAAAAAATATCCCAAGGGAAGATTTAATAGTAATGAATCCAAATAAAAAGAAATCTAAAGAAGGGGAATTTATTCCATTCATTACCAAATATAATGCCATGGCCCCGAAAATTACCCAAATAATTAAAAAACATTGGGGCATCTTACAGGGAGACCAAACATTAAACACCATTTTACCAAAAATTCCCCAAATAGTGTTTAAAAGGGCAGATAATCTTAAACTACAACTCTCCCCAAGCTGTCCATTTGACGTGGCAAAAAAATCCAACACCACATGGCTTAAGGAACTCAATGGGTTCTTCACATGTGGGAAATGCATTGGCTGTAAATACAGTACCAAATGTAGGGAATTTAAATCCAACATAACAGGTGTTGTATTTCCAATTAAACCCTTCATAAATTGTAAAAGCTCCTTTACGGTCTACCTGTTAGAATGCCCCTGTGGGCTACAATATGTAGGGCGAACAGGTAGACCATTAAAGAGACGCTTTGCGGAACACATTTACAATATTAAAAGGGGTCTCGAGACACATAGTGTCTCGAATCACTTCAAAATAAAACATAACCAAAACCCCGAGGGATTGGTCTGCAAGGGTATAGATTGCCCCAAACAAAACTGGAGAGGGGGAGATAAAATCAATCTAATATCGCGGCGTGAAAGCTATTGGATATACACCCTAAAAACATTAACCCCAAAAGGTCTAAACATAGAGTTTGACCTGGCATCCTTTTTGAGAGATAGCTAATTGATATCATATTGATAGTTGATTAATATCAAACATGCAAAATCTGTCAGCCAGCATCATTAAATTCCTATGAGTCCTCTGCTCAATCTGTCCCATATACACTATATGGATACCATTTGAAGTTCCATTCTTATATAAGCTCATTTTAAGTATATAACCAATTAGCACTGTATTAAATGAATTCAGACATGAATGTTTTTATATATATTTATTTTCATGCATTAGAAATATCAATTGTATTATTTGTTGCTGTTTTTTGATATCATATGTAATACTGTGTGTGAATTGTATTTTAGAAATGTTGTGTTACAGTCTTATTATAACAAGTTTGTGATACAGTTACCATATATGACAAGAGTCTGTAATGAATACATCAGTACTCCAGTCAATCAGCCCAACACCCCTCTAGGAATAAATATCCTATCAGGGCAAGTCTAGGGCTATTTAGTTGTGCTTAAGTAGCACCTCATAACACCAATCAGCCCAATATCCCTCTGGGAATAATTATCCTATCAGGGCAAGTTTAGGGCCAATTAGCTGTGCTTAAATAGCACCATACAACATCCATGCTCCATTACCCCTGAGGAAGTGACGTCAGAGGTCACGAAACGCGCGTAGGGTGGAGCATAGCTGCACGCATTGCTACGTGCTAGTACCAGCTGAGGAGGTTGCTGTTTGAGGTGACGACATCTGAGGTGGACCTGGCGCTCCGATTTGCGGCCGCGAGGAGGAGATACACGCAGGATCCAGCCTCCACGCACATCACGGTTCAGCCCCTCATGCTTGCGGACGGCACATTGTAAATCGTGCAGTTAGATCATCTAGCATGTGAGTGCAATATATGTTGGTCTTTTTATTGTTTTATTAAATTGTACTGTACCACACTATTGGGCCTTTTATCTCTTGTGTACCATTGGGCGGACCGGCCATCTATGGAGCGGGAGCAACACCAGTGGGGAACCCGGTGACAGATATCAATCTCCGGTTTAAAGATACCTTTCAAGGCCTGCATTCACCCATCTAGATGTAAGTATCTAGCAGCTGTGTGAATGAGGCTTCAATACACATGAGATACTGCACAATGGTTTCCTGTTCTCTTTGATTGCAGATCAACAAACTTCAGAAGAAAACCAGGAAGTCAGACTGTGGACATTTTCCAACCAGTTCTTCAACAAACAGGACTAATTTATCAGGTTCATGCACTTGATAGTGCGCCAAGGACTTTGCTCTCTGTACTAACAGTATTGTTACTGTTGATATAAAGTATATAATCATAACAAAGTAGGTATCTCACTCACAAACAGGCTTATAAAATAAGCATGGTATAGAAAAGCCTTCCGTCAGTCCCTCCAGTCAATGAGGTTTTGCATTTTGTTTTGTCCTGTTCGTCTACCACAGAGGAGTGCACCCTTTTCTGAACTGTATATGGACTTTAATAAATAGTGATGGTAAAGCAATGAGATTAGGCCTTTCTTAGTTGGATCACACTCTTAAACTCTGTGAGCTTTCTTGATTATTTTTTTATAACCTAGGTTAGGCTCAACGATTTTGGAACCACTCGGGGAATGCCAGGAAACATATTGACTCAGGTGGGGGACTAAATAATATAGTCCTCTCACCTCATTTGATCTATAAAGGGTGGTGAGTTTAGTACTCTGATTTTTTCCAACCTTTATAAATCTAGAAGACATACTTTGGAGGGCTTTTAGGACCATCTCAGGGACGTTGACTGGTAGGGTCTGAAATAAATATAAGATGCGTGGAAGAACATTAATTTTTATTGAGGCTATCCTCCCTAGCAAAGATATTGGAAAAGGCATGGCACTCTTCCATATCTTTTATTATAAAAAGCAAGAATAATACAAGGCAGACCAAAAACAAATGATGTCAAATTAATAACATATACAGTATACCTCTGGGTAATCTTCTCATGACCAGTCTCTATCACCATCTGAATCCTACTGCACATGAATCCTCCCGATCCATATGGCACATACTGTCTTTCCTCACCCCAATCAGATCCCCATGCACATAGCCTCCCCTCATCAGATCCCCATGCACATAGCCCCCCTCATCAGATCCCCATGCACTTAGCCTCCCCTCATCAGATCCCCATGCACAGAGCCTCCCCTCATCAGATCCCCATGCACAGAGCCTCCCCTCATCAGATCCCCATGCACAGAGCCTCCCCTCATCAGATCCCCATGCACAGAGCCTCCCCTCATCAGATCCCCATGCACTTAGCCTCCCCTCATCAGATCCCAATGCACTTAGCCTCCCCTCATCAGATCCCCATGCACATAGCCTTCCCTCATCAGATCCCCATGCACATAGCCTCCCCTCATCAGATCCCCATGCACATAGCCTCCCCTCATCAGATCCCCATGCACGTAGCCTCCTTTCATCAGATCACCATGCACATAGCCTCCCCTCATCAGATCACCATGCACATAGCCTCCCCTCATCAGATCCCTATGCACATAGCCTCCCCTCATCAGATCCCCATGCACTTAGCCTCCCCTCATCAGATCCCATGCACATAGCCTCCCCTCATCAGATCCCCATGCACTTAGCCTCCCCTCATCAGATCCCCATGCACATAGCCTCCCCTCATCAGATCCCCATGCACTTAGCCTCCCCTCATCAGATCCCCATACACTTAGTCTCCCCTCATCAGACCTCCATGCACATAGCCTCCCCTCATCATTGACACTCCTAAGTGATCCTTCCTGCACATATCTTCAGTCCTCACACCCATCTGATGCCACCACACACACATGGTCTGAGTCTCCCCTCTTATTTGCACTCCTGATTTCTCCTGCATACCTCCCCAATGGTCCCCCTTACCTGCAGTTGGTCTCCCCGCCCTCCTGCACATACCTCCTCACCCCATCGGATCCCTCCATACATCACTGCCTCCATTGACTCCTCCTCTAACAAGTACTGTACCCGGAATTTTAGCTGGGTAGCAAAACATTTAATGTGAGAATAACTGTGGCTCTATGCTGCACAAGATCCCGCTCCCCCCCCCCCCTCCCTCCACCAGACAAAAACCTGTTGAGGGACGTTATAAAGTTTTGGGACTGTCGGCAAATATAGTACTGCACTTTTGGTTACTGCTGTATTTTCTGATATTTTTGATTAATAAGGTTTGTCTACTTCTACTGTATACAGTACTATACTGTAAGCTATAGTTCTGTTCCTCTAATAGGGGATTTACTAACCAAATATGCAATCTTACTGTTCATGATATTTATGAATTTAAACTGTGAGTGGCGATCTATGTATTAACTCAATATATCTGTGGAGAGTCCAGTGATCATTATCTGAAAGTCATTTTAAAAAGCCTGATGCAGAGTTAACCTGGTCAGGTCGGGTGTAAAAATAGAATACCTATCTGTAAAGGGTTGGGCTGCTGGTGATCCCGTAAACTACCAAGTTGGCATACATTCTAGGTTTGGGAAACCCGCTGTTACACAGTACAAAAATACATACTGTACCTGTAAACAGGTAATAAAGTGGATGCTGTGACTATTTGCATAGAGCTAAAGATTGTTGCATTATTGCTAGAATTACCCAGATCTCCTTATACCAGCTTTGTTCTTTCAAATGATAACTCATATATACACAAGAAGCCTAAGACTTGATTTCAGGTTTAAAACAAGAATGGCAGGCTTCCTCACTTACAAGTTCAACATACTTTTCAGCTCCCCCATATAATGAGCCCCAAACAAACTCATATTTTCTTTTTTTGGAATGCTCTGAAAAAAATGCATTAAGAAAATACTTTTGTCGTTTTCAAATTCTTTAGCTAGCATCTTCTAATATAGAAATGCAGAATGACCAAGTAGTATGCAATGACTGTAGTCTTGAACAGAGGCGGAACTACTCACTGGTGGGCACCAGTGTAGAGGGGGAAAAGCCTCCCCCTTCCCTCTCTTCTCCTCCCGCTTTTCTCCTCCCCGGGCCCTACTTCTGCAGCGGGGCCTCAAGTGGCAGCAGGAGCCAACGCAGGCGGTGATTTCAGAAGTAGGGCCCAACTTCAAGTAGGGTCTAACTTCTGTATTAAGACCACCTGCGTGGGCTCCCTCCACGGCCACCACAGGTTATGGTCCTACTGCACAGGATGGGCCCCTAGGGAAGGAGAAGAGAGAGGGCCCAGTAAACATGCCTGTTCGTGTGGTAGTATGGGCAGATGGGCCCCTAACAGTCAGGGCCCTGGTGCAGCTGATAGCGTTGCCAGGTGTCCGGTATTGAACCGGACAGCCCGGTATTTGATTACAAAATGAGAGATAATATCAAACATTTATGTGTCCGGTATTACCTCTCTGGACTTAGTAACCATTCGTGGGATTTCCCCTGAGAAGAGACAGAGCAGGGCTGCTGCTGCTAGGGGGCAGCTTCCTCCATCCTGATTGGCTGCTGCTGTGTAATGCAGCCAATGAGGATGAGGTGGCAGGAGCCTGGGGGGGGAGGAAAAGCATGTAGCAGAGAGGTGAGTCTGTGTCCTGTGTCCTGTGCCCTGCCTGTGTGTCCTGTGTGTATTTGTTCTGTTTTGTCCTGGGGTGGGTGTGTATTTGTACTTGAACTGTTTTGTGTGTGTGTATGTGTTTGTGTTTTCTCTGGCTGTCCAGAGAGGGTGATAATGACAGGAAGGGGGTTTGAGAGGATGAAGGTAGGGGGTGTGAGAGAGGATGAAGGGAGGAGGGTGAGAGAGGATGAAGGGAGGGGGTGAGAGAGGATGAAGGGATGGGGGTGAGAGGGGATGAAGGGAGGGGAGTGAGAGAGGATGAAGGGAGGGGGTGAGAGAGGATGAAGGGAGGGGGTGGTGAGAGGGGATGATGGGAGGGGGGATGAGAGAGGATGACGAGAGGGGAGGATGAGAGAGGATGAAGGGAGGAGAGGATGAGAGAGGATGAAGGGAGGGGGGATGAGAGAGGATGAAGGGAGGGGGGATGAGAAAGGATGAAGGGGGGTGAGAGGATGAAGGGGGGATGAGAAGATGAAGGGGGGATGAGAGAGAATGAAGGGAGGGGGATGAGAGAGGATGAAGGGAGGGATGAGAGAGTATGAAGGGAGGGGGTGAGAGAGAATGAGGGGCGGGGGTGAGAGGATGAGGGGGTGGGAGGGTGAGAGGATAAGGTCAGAGAGAGGATGAGGAGGGGTGCAACAATCTTGGAATTTGTGGGCGGAGCATTAAGATCAGTATTGCTCACCATGGACCTGTATGACTGCAGGTCAGTTATTTATAAATGATCTGACCATTACGTCATTTGTTCTAAATTTCACTCCAAGCATGCACCAATTTGCACTATTTCATATTCTATTTCCTAAAAAAAATCCACGGAAGAGCACTCCCTCCCAAGACCCCATCCCAGATTTTTTACGAAACAGAATATAAAGTGGTGCAAATTGGTGAATATTTCGAGTGAAATTTAGAAAAAAAATTACGTAACAGTCCGGTCATTTATAACTAACATTCTTCCCCACCAACGATTCTCGCGCGCGTCGCACCTTTCCCCATTTTGCCCAGTATTTTTGGACAAGCCACCTGGCAACCCTAGCAGCTGAGCCTGCTGCACCTATGGTCGTTCTACCACTGGTCTAGAAGACAGATGTACCATGCAGAACAAGTAGTTTTATTTGCGTTAAAGCCATGAACGGAAGAAGTGAGAGAAAAACTGCTTGCACGGCTTGAAAAATCTGTCCATATGACTATTAGTTTAGGAATAGGTATTCGTATCCATATGCAGTGGTTATGGCTTTGTTTTTGTGGTTTCTGTCCTGTGTGGGAAAGCAGGCCCATTCCTAATGGTGTTGTAAACTTTAAAAGACCATATTATCTTTGCCAAATCAAGCTGTATCAAGATAAATGCCATGGATTTTGCTTAGCTTCGCGTAAAAATTCTTTGATGGCTATTTTAAGACTTCATTTTTTTTTTAAAACAGTGATTCAGTACGGCTGATAAAGCAAAAACGTCCCAAATATCATTAGCAACTAATTTATTATTTAAACTAAAAGTGATGGCTATGATTTCATCGACTATTTGAAGATGCTCACACAAAACACATGTTACTAAAGTGTATTTTGTGGTCACCGGCTGATTTTCAGACTACACAAAGGAAATCTAGAGTAAAGCCCACACATAATATCATGAGATTTTGTTTTGATAAACTGGCTAACAATTACGTCTTATCATCTCAATTTGGAGCAATAAAAGACACGTTATAAAAGAAAAACATACAGCAAGTGTCTTTTCTTCTTCTTCTTTTTTTTTACTGAGAATAAAAAGAGTCTATTTAGAATATGTTATGATCCACATAATATAATCTTGATCTTAATTGGTCCCCTTTCCACAAAAAGAAAAATAACGAACAAAAGGCACAAAAGGCTGTTAAATGAACACAGAGGGGCCTATGCAGAGAGCAGCGCTATTTCGAAATTCGCCATTTTTTGGAGAAAATCGCGCAGAAAACAGCAGAAAATGGAGATTTCCGAAAAACGCGCCAATTTTTCTTTTCTATTTGTAAAACTCGCCTCGCGGCTGGCGAGAACCTCCATCGCGCCATTTTTAAAACTCTCCGAATGCAGAGAGGTGCGAAAGGCAAGTAGCGGATGTTCGCGCCAAAAAATGGCGCGATTCTCGCATTTTTGCCGCGCCACGAAAATATGGCAAGATGGCGCTCGCCGCCTATAGTAAAGGGGAAAAAAAAGGCGCGAATTTGTTTTTACACGTTTCTGAAGCGCGCATCTCGCCAATTTAAACTCGCCACACGCATCCATGTTAAACATAGCAGAATTCGCACTTTTCTGCATATGGAGAATAAAACTCTCCAAAAAAGCTACTTTTTATGAAATTCGCCAATTTTAAAATTCTATGCTCTCTGCATGAGGCCCAGAAATCCTTATAAATCTATCCAAACAACTGGCAGAAATAGCACCGAAAAAACCCCATCGGCCTGAATGAGAATAACACAGCACTATGTTCACTATATTCTTAAGCAAATCTGCCTAGAGAAGAGCATAATTTAAAAACTTTATAGCAAAGCTTAAATAGATTTACAGGTATATAACTAGGGGTAGATCCACAAAATTAAGTCAGACTAACGCAACGTTACCTAAATCTTTAACAGGCGTCAACTTTCATGACTTTATTGGAGACCCACAAAGCTAATTTCATGCAAAACCAACCTCCGTTAGGGTCATTATTAGCATAGGCTTAACAGTACAGTAAGATGCTTGCGCGCGTCTGTGCGTTAAACATGTTAACACAAGTTACGTTTTAACATCTACTAACGTACATATGCATTAAACCAGGGGAGCGCACTCTTTTTTCCCTGCGCCCCCTGCCGGCTGTCCCCCTCTCTGCGCGCCCCCTTCTTACCTCGGCTCCGGCCTCTGGGCATCATGATGTCACGTTGCTATGGCAACACGTCTCCAGGAGCCGTCTGAGCTAAGGTAAGTGCAGTTTACAGAGGCCCTCACCGCTTCCCCGGCACTTCATTTAAGTGCCTTTGGGAATCGTGCGGGGCCTATGTAAACCCTACGCCCCACAGTTTGGGCACCCCTGCATTAAACCAATGTTCTGCATATGTGCAATGTCCCTTCTCACATCCTCGATACAGAAGCACCTACCCTTTAGCATCTAATGCAACCTGTGCACTTGGAATATAAAGCATGCGTGTTAGCCTTATTTAACACACGTCACAAACAAGGTCAAATAAAGTATAAATATAAGTTCAGTAACAACAGTTACTCCCATTCCATCCCATAACTAGGTTAGGTAAGCAAGATGTCCCAGACAGCTGATAGTAGTCCTTCTTGGAAAAGGTAAGGGTTCTGGAGGAGGGGGGAGAGTATGTATGGGTCGGGGGGGGAGGAGAGGTATGGGCTGGGGGGGAGAGTAGGTATGAGCTGGGGACTGGAAATATATGGGCATGGGGGGGAGGCAGAGTAGGTATGGGCATGGGGGGGAGTAGGTACTGGCTATGTGCCTGAATGGGGTGGAAAGTAGGTAGGGGCCTGTAGAAGGGGGTAGAGAAGGTATGGGGTGGGGGGAGGCACACCTCTCTTACCCACTTCCTTGCTCTCTCACTCACTTCTATTCCCTGAGTTTCTCACTCACTCTCCCCAACTTGCACTTTTCCTCTCTGTCCCTTCTCTCTCACACCCTGCCTTCTCGCTCTCTCCCTCCCTTTTCTCTACCCACTCTATCCCTACTCTCAATCCCTTCTTCTCTCTCACTCCCTTCTTCCCTTCCCTCACTTCTTGCCTTCTCTCGCTCCCTCCCATCTCTTACTCCCTCCCTCCTCTCCCTCCCTCCCTCCCTTCTCTTACTCCCTCCCTCCTCTGGCTCCCTCCCTTCTCTTACTCACCCCCTCTTCTCACTCACTACCCTCCCTGCTCCCACACCCTGTCTACTCCCTCATACCTGCCTTCTCTCTCTCCCTCCCTCTTCTCTCCCACTCTTTTCCTACTCTCAATCCATTCCTTCTCTCACACACTTCTTCCCTTCTCTCACTTCTTGCCTTCTCTCACTCCCTCCCTATTCTCACTCCCTCCTCTCACTCCCTCCCTTCTCTTACTCACTCCCTCCTCTCACTCACTGCCCTCCTCTTTCCCTGCCCCCTTCTCTCACTCATGGCCCCCCGTCTCTCACTGTCCCCACCCCACTGGCCTCTACTACACAATATGCCCTCCACCACAATGCCCACAAAAACACCCAGATAATCAAGCGGTGGAGGCACTAAAGCTCTACAAAACAGGGATAGTAAGTCAGCAGATACACACTGTTAAATTTGCAAACTAGAGCAACGTTTCAAGGCCTCCTGTTTCCTTCGACAGGCAGGTGATTTTTGATACATTAAAAAAGAAATGTAGGGATTCATCTAAAAAAAAAATTGGGAGTGCTGATCCAATATGTTTTGTTGTAGTGGTATGCACGATCCAAGCATCTCTATCTACAGTAATATATGTCAGGGTGACTGCAAGTTTGGTTCTTTTTTTGTGTGTGCCTATAAAGAGGTCAAATCTAGATGAATACTTTGTTTCAAACTCATTTCAGATGGTGTTTCTAATTCCCTGGGTTATTACTCTATGAATTGGAAGAGACGAGAAAAACAATAGTGTAATATATTCACCATCTACAGTGGAATGTATGGTCCTGATATCTCCTGAGCTCCTTGCACCATCCACCGGGGTTCAGCAGCCTTCCCTGGTGTCCCATGTCACTTCCGGTTGAGCGCTCCAGAACAACATTCCAATCTACAACTCTGTCTCTCTCTCTCCTATCTGTAGCCATATGTGTTTCGCATTGTGATACTGCCTCTCAAGGGGATGTATCTCTTGCTCTCTGTGAGCTCTATATAGCCTTATATTATGCTGTCTGTTCTATAATAAATTTATTATGAACCGAGACAATCATATACAGTAATGAAGACAAAATGGGAGAAGGAGTGGCTCAGTGAGTAAAGACTCTGACTGGTACTGAGTTTGGAGCAGGGGAGCCTGGTTCAATTCCTGCTGTCACCTCCTTGTGACTTTGGGCAAGTCACTTTATCTCCCTGTGCCTCAGGCACCAAAAACACAGATTGTAAGCTCCACAGGGCAGGGACCTGTGCCGGCAAAATGTCTCTGTAAAGCGCCACGTATAACTAGCAGCACTATACAAGAACATGCTATTATTATTATTATTATTATTATTATTATTATTATTATTATTATATGATCCATTTTACTTATGAATGCTTAATTATAGAAACAAATATATATATATATTAACATATTAAAATATTAACATATAAAAACTCAACGTATTGACAAAATATTTTAATATTATTGAAAGGTAGTTTTGTTTTATCTACAATATTTATTGTTTAATATTCATAAGTAAAATGGTTCATATTTCCTTTATTATTATGTTGATAATAAATTCCCAATAAATTGATTCAAGAACAGATAGTGTTATATAGAGCTTCTGGAGACTGTGAGGCTTCGGCGCAGTTTGCACCCACACTGAAGATACAGCTGCCATCTTGCATACTGGCAAATACTGTTTTCATTTCCGCCTCCAGACTGAGGATGCAATAGCCATCATGGTCACTGGCATCCTGCCTATAAATAGAGTGGACTTCCTCCAGGAAGTTGCCATCAGGGGCGTACTGGCCTGGGGGGCAAGGGGGCAATTGGGCGGTCAGAATTGAACATTTTGGGCAGGTGACAGTACTCTGGGATAGAATGATCTCTGTGCAGCAACTCACCGACTCCTGCCATTATATGGCACTGCAGAGCTAACTTTGCAGCTTCTCCTCTACTGAGTTGGCTACTATCCTCTAGTACAGATACCTAGCTTGATTTATTAAAATAATGTGTCTTTGATCACTACTGGATCTCTAAAATATTATGTCCGCATCTTCCAGGTGGACACACACACTCAGACATGTGTGCACACACATACACACATACACACACACACACACACACACCATATATACACATGTATATACACACCTGATATACATGTGTGTGTGTGTGTGTGTGTGTGTATCAGGTGTGTATATACATGTGTATATATGGTTGGGTGTGTGTGTGTGTGTGTGTGTGTGTGTGTGTGTGTGTGTGTGTGTGTGTGTGTGTGTGTGTGTGTGTGTGTGTGTGTGTGTGTGTGTGTGTGTGTGTGTGTACATAGATGTGTGTGTGTGTATATATATATATATATATACATATATATATATTGTTTAGATTTATATATGGTGTGTGTGTGTGTGTGTGTGTGTGTGTGTGTGTGTGTGTGTGTGTGTGTGTGTGTGTGTGTGTGTGTGTGTGTGTGTGTGTGTGTGTGTGTGTGTGTGTGTGTGTGTGTGTGTGTGTACATAGATGTGTGTGTGTGTATATATATATATATATATATATATACATATATATATATTGTTTAGATTTATATATGGTGTGTGAGTGTGTGTGTGTCTCTCTCTCTCTCTCTTTCTCTCTCCCTCTGTGTCTCTCTCTCTCTATGTCTCTGTGTGTGCATAGATGTATAAGGTGTGTGTGTATATAGATGTGTGTGTGTATGTATATGTATATATATTGACTCCCACTTAACATTCGGGATGCACATTGATACCCTGACAACCAAGACCTATGCCAAACTAGGGGTACTTTACAGGAACAAATCCTCCCTAAGTCTCCTGGTCAGAAAGCGTATCGCACAGCAGATGCTAATGCCAATTATTGACTATGGAGGCATAGTATATGGCTCGGCACCTCAAACCCACCTTAGCAAACTTGACACCCTCTACAATTCAATTTGTCGTTTTGTTCTCCAATGCAACTACAACACACATCACTGCGAAATGCTCAAAGAACTAGATTGGTCAACACTAGAGTCTAGGCGCAAAGTTCACCTTTCCTGTCTTGCCTTTAAATTCTTCATGGGCAAGCTACCCAGCTACCTGAACAAGCTTCTCACCCCTCCCACTTTCAGCACTTATCACCTGAGATCAGACTCCAAAAGACTATTCATGGTCCCAAGGCTCAACAAAGTATCCGGTCGTTCCTCCTTCTCCTTCCGTGCACCCCAAAACTGGAACAACCTACCAGAGACTCTCACATCCACCACCAGTTTCAAATCTAAGGCTGTCTCACATTTTAACCTGGTCTGTAACTGTTTCATACGCTCATAATATATATTTTCTTGAACTGTGCACGCAATGTCTTGTATATAATGTATACCCTGTTCATTTATGTAACTGTACTTGTAACCATGTATTATTTGTTTTACTCTGTGCCCAGGACATACTTGAAAACGAGAGGTAACTCTTAATGTATTACTTCCTGGTAAAATATTTTATAAATAATAATAATAATATATATATATATATATATATATATATATATATATATATATATATAAAACATATGCGAAACGCAGGACTACAGAGAGGAGGGAGAGTGTCGTAGACCAAAAATTGTCCCTGTGCGCAAAACCGCAAGTGACATGAAACACCAGGGAAGGCGGCCGAGCATCTCTGGAGTCACAGAGGGAGTTTAGGAGATATCGGGACCATCCTCTCCACCTCGTAGATTAGTTTATTTTCTAACTTTGTGTGCTGTAATATTAAGAATGCTTTTCCCAAGCAGTGTTAAGAAACAACAGTAAATGTTTTTGTATTACGACTCGTTACAGACACATGACTGAGAATTAAATACAGAATTTCCACAAGGTTAACATAACATTTTTTTCTAACCAACATGTTTTCTATCAGAATCTATAAACCGTTATCCAACTACGGGTATTAATTTCCAACTGAGAAACCTCGCTGTGAGATACATTCTTCTAGGATACTACAAAATGAATATACTTCTTAGGACTGGAAGCATGACAAATTGGCTCTTTTAATCACATTGCTTTTAGTGGATCTCTCATGACACATGAAAATCTTGCATCTAATGCAAAGCAAAGGGTCACTTAAGGACTAGTATTAACTGCCAAAGTCAGTGATTAAATAAAAGGTGTTGTACTTAAAAGTTGGCTCATTGTTGCCCATATCCTTCATCGCCCTTGGCCAAAGTCTCTAAAATACTTTCCTATAATCCACTTCTTCCTCTTTCCATGTGCTTGCTGGTGTTTCATTTTTTTTCATAAAATGAAAGCTCCATAAATCATTGACATATACAGTAGATTATGTATATGACAAAAGTATTTGTATGTGGGTGGAACCATTCCCAACGTTTAAGAACCGTTTTTAATGAAGTATGTCAATTTTGTGTCTAGATAACACCGCAGAGCACAGTAATCTACTGCCTACGAGTTAACTGGTGGACAATGATGGCCTGAGAAGCCCAGAGGGACGATAAATACAGTATGAGTCAAATATGTGAGTTCCTTTAAGTACTATTGAAGATGATCAAAATTGAGCTGAAGTCTTCTTTGAAAACCTTCACATACCACAAATATAACTATGGGCCCTTTTCAATAAACCCTGAGGAGCTTTCTTAAGCACAAAATAAAAGTGTGACAAATCAGCGGAAGCTGGTTTTGAAGATTTCAAATGTTTCTTCGGGTCGAAACGCAAGTTAGTACGCAAATGAGTATTTATTGCGAAATGAAGTATTCATCCAGTATTTCATAAACTCTGAAAACTGTTTTACGCTGTGCTATTGAGGCCATTATCTACCAAATTTGCTTTCAGCTGTTTCACATAGACGAAAAGAAAGCATCAGGGTGGCTGATAAAATAACTGAAAAAGCCCTAAGAAGCATCGGATAAAATAGTCAAAAGGGCCTGAGAAGCTGTAAAAATGCAGTAATTGCTATTCATCATGACCACGTTATTGAGACAGAATTAGGGCAAACACCTAAGATTTATCATTTCCATACTAATTAGTTGAACACCTGTTATTGAGACTAATTACATGATGTAGCAACAACACCTGTTTCTAGAGCCTATATAAGGCCATGTGAAATAATACAAAACCTTTTGTTATATTAAATGTAAAATGTAATAAGCACTCTCTTTGCGCGCTACTAGAGCCTGTACCTTTTGGGATAGCCCTCATATTTTTTACATGTTCGCTAAATTGTGTTTTTGCTAATTGGTATATTCTTCTAAGGACCAGGTACTCCAGAGTTGTAAGCCTGTAAATGAATCCTGTTGGTGGAAGGGTAAGGCTGAGTCCCGATGGCGCTGTGCGCGCTCATGCTTGGAGAGCGCTCCAAGCATGAGCGCCGGGTGTCCTCCGATTTACGCAAGCGCGCGCGGGGGGGAAGGTGGAACGGCATTGAGGGCCAGCTGAGCACGCGGGGAAGTATATAATTTTTGTTTTGTTAAGCAACGAACGCGTGTCAGCGTGTGTGCCCGTGCACGAGCGCCGCGTGCACCGCGTGAGCGGGAACTTACATATTTATATATCTGTAAGTTAACGCGGCAAGCGCCGCCCGCCCAGTTCGCTCAGCGCTGGCGGGGACGCAGCCTTACGAGGGTTGTAGTGTGAATGTTTTGAAGTTGTGAGCATTCATATATAGTGCTTTGCGGGGAGCTGAGTAACACATCTAGGCAGGCAGTTGTTGTTACACCTTTACACACACACACAAACACACACACGCATGTACAACTCACATTGTTAACATTTTATGGTCACATTTATTGAGACTACATTTTTCTACTGTGCAAAGTGCTTTATGATACTATAAATAGCTCATTGTACATTTACTTTTTTCTTACTGAATTATAATCATAACAAGGATTTTCCTCTAAGAGGGTTATTTATTAAACTGTGATAGCACAATGGGACTTGAATGGGAGATTCTGTGCGGTAGTGAACAGTGACTTGAATGGGAGTTTCCATGCCATAGATCAGCACTGATCGCAGTTTAATCAACAACCTCTTCATTCACAAAATCTAGAAACTATTTCAGACCTCAAAACAAGAAAAAACACAAAAGCGCACCAAGATGAGAGATAGATATTGTATTAGCAACAAATAATAAAATTAGTAACTTACATATAAAATTTCTTTAATAATCCCCGATTCTGGTGTCTATCACAGGAGTAGGGCATCACATAGGAAGTATGAAGGGTAATCTCAGTTCTGAGAGATCAGACCCGCGCGCTGGGGCTGTCTCTGTTCACTCTCCTGTCCTCCACGTGTGGTAGCGTGGTGCGGAGTGTAGCGCGCATGTGCAGGAACCGGGGCCTTCAATAGGTGTCCTTAGGATGCCTGTCCGTTTTTGATAGCATAGAAACGATCGGAAATAAGCAGGAACGGTACACTTGAGTGTGTACTGGTGGTGGGTAGTAAAACCGCCAGCCACAACAGTCGCGACGCGTTTCGTTTAACAAAGTAAACTTCTTCAGGCGATCGCAATATTTCCGATCGTTTCTATGCTATCAAAAACGGACAGGCATCCTAAGGACACCTATTGAAGGCCCCGGTTCCTGCACATGCGCGCTACACTCCGCACCACGCTACCACACGTGGAGGACAGGAGAGTGAACAGAGACAGCCCCAGCGCGCGGGTCTGATCTCTCAGAACTGAGATTACCCTTCATACTTCCTATGTGATGCCCTACTCCTGTGATAGACACCAGAATCGGGGATTATTAAAGAAATTTTATATGTAAGTTACTAATTTTATTATTTGTTGCTAATACAATATCTATCTCTCATCTTGGTGCGCTTTTGTGTTTTTTCTTGTTTTGCTGATATTGGTATCACCATCGGGGTTCCGGTGGAGACCACATTTGGAGGTGGGGGAGACACCTCATAAACACAGAAGCAGCAAGAGAACTGAGAGGGACCAACACTCCAAGTTTAAAGAGCCAGAGCGCGGACTGAACTTTTCATTATTTCAGACCTCACAAGGTTTCTCTTTAGGTAGCTTTTCTGTGATGTTCAAAATCTTGTACACACGTACTCTAATACTCCAATCTAATGAAATATATCATACTACGGATGTTTTCTTTTGTTTTGTTTTTACTGGGGATATATATTTTTTTTACACAAAATATGTTACAATTAGAACTACTAATGTCTTCTCAAATTATAAAAATGCAGCTAGTCTAACGTAAAAAAAAAAACACATTCTGAAGAGATAGAATAAAGGGTGATTTGGAAGGCAGACGATTCCATGGGTCAGGTCACCATGATGAGGTAATGTCTGTATGATGACAGAAGTTGTCCTGTGAGACCTTTCAGCAGTATGAGAGAGTTGGCATTTCTCAGCATTAAAATGTAAACTTATGCTAAGAGTAATTTGTTCTTCCCACAATGTAATGAATTTGTCTTTTGTTCACTTGCATGCCTACACGTTACGATACCTAGGTCCATATTTACTAAGGTGTCTTCTGACGCTGAAAGAAACTTTAAAGGCCATTTAAGTCAATAGTCTGTTAGGTGTCTTCCAGCGCTGGATGGTGTTTTAGGACAGAAGACTGCTAGGTAAATATGAGCCCAAATGCTTGGAAATAAGACTAAAGAATTACCTATACAACTTATATCTCCTTTTCCATTTCTTGCCCTGAGATAATTTATACGAATTTTAGTCACTGAATCACTGATGCTAAAATGTGGGGGTTTAAATAAGCGGTACCACATAGTTTACAGGTTATGCGGCGCCGTTGGCAAAAATAAAAAAATATTGGATTTTTTCAATTAGATTTTGCACATGATTAGTTTCAAAACATTATTACACTGTCATTTTTACCATTTCCTCCCACTGCTATGCTATACACTGAAGCTCCTGCTATGTTCTACATTGAAGTCATGTCTTCTTGGGAGACAGAACCAGCAAATCCATCCAAACCCCAGAAGAAGACGTGGAAGGGAGGGGCATCTTAGAGAGGGGACTGTGGAGCTGCTAGAAGTGAAGCATGCCCAGCACTTACTGCAAATTGTCTGCCAGATTTGGAAGTATTAAAAAGAAAATTAAAAAAAAACACAAACCATTGAGAGAGACAGAGTCCGAGGGCAGACCAACAAGGGGAAAACAATAAGGCACGGGGCAGAACCCTAAGGAACAAAACAACATGGGGCAGGAGAAGATGAAGGGGGCAGAAAGGTGGTAGAGAAGAAATAAAAGGACAGGGGAGAAAGAACAAGGTGTAAGAAGGGACACAATTCAAGAGAGAAAAGAGAGGCATGGGCCAAAAAAAAAAGGTGGTAAGTAGAAAAAAAAAGAGAGATGAAGAGAAAACTACATTTGGGCATGTAATAGAGCAAATAAGAGAGAAGAGAATAAAGGCACATGAGAGAGACAAGGGGACAGAGAAAAAAAGAAAGACAAGGGGCAAATGGAGGACAGTACACTCATCTTCTCCTGGGGTTGGGATGCATTTGCTGGACCTGTCTCCCAACTTGTCTTGACTTCAGTCGAGAACATAGTAGAAGATCAAGATTCCCAACCAGTCTTGAGCTTTATTGTTGAAAATAGAAGTGGGAGATGATAGACAAGTAACTACAGATGTGGCAGACATTATTGTCCCAGTTAATGTGGAACAACGCATGCATTAAGGAGGTGATCCCCGCATTAAAGCCCCACAAAGTCCAGAGCCGCCTCTGGGAACGGACAATTCTTAACAATTTAAAATAATGCTTATAGTTGTTAAAAAAAAAAATATATATATATATATTGTTTTTGTTTTTTAAATCAATCAAAAAGGTTTCTGCGTAGGGTACTGCACCATACGCTGGGTGGGCCTCCTCGTATGCAGCTACAGAGGTCTGGAACACGTGACCACCAGAGCTCAGGTGTATACCGAATTTACCACTGTTTCGAGCACTGTGTAAGACTAAGGCCTCGGCTGAGCGGGCGGGCGCGCACACGCTGGCCGCGATGAAACACTTTGAAGCAATGTGTGTAGCCAGTGTGAGCAAGCGCCTGCGCATGCGCGGCGCTTACCTGCTTGGCGAGACAACCAAATTTGATTTGGCTGCACGCTGATGCGTCACGTGAGCGGTTCGCCCAATGAGGGCGAACCAGCTCCATGACGTAAAGGCTGTGCCCCCTGACACGCCCCCTCAAGCGCGCAACCGGCTGGCCATGAAACGCCCAGCACCTGACATCACGGCGCTCGAGTGCTCTCCCACCCTGGCCGCAGCCTTATTTCTTCCTTCTGGCTTTTCCTGTCTAACAAAACAATTGTTTCATCATCAAATCATCATCATCATCAAATGTAAATCATTTTAACGTGTTCTTTAACTGTAAAGTATTGTGATACCGCCTTAAGTGGAGGTGTGTTTTTACTCAAAAATAAATGGTAGTGATGATGATAATGATGATGGTGCACATCTTAAACAAGTCACTGTCCTTGGTTCATTTTGGTGCAAGGAAGGATTACATACTAAAGATGCAAAGAAGAAAAACATTAGACACTCTAAATGCAGTCCGCAGAAATTCAGTATCCTGTATTCTTTGGTCAGAGCAACTACTGGGCATTTAGTATATTTATTTGAATTTAGCTCAACCCCATTATAACGTGATCCATTACAACGCGATGCATGCGTGGCTCCCAATTTTTGTAGTTATGAATACTTTACAACACGATTATTGGTATCTTAAATACTTTATTGTACAATGCATATAGTTGTGCATTATTTCTAACGCGATCCGCTTATAACGCGATGTGATTCTTTGGACCCCAAGCACAGCATTATAGGGGGTTGAGCTGTATATTGTTTTACCCCATGTAAATCTACCATTAACTTCCACAATGGTACTGCAATATGATACTGCCACGGAAAGATTTAAGGATGTTTTTTAAGCATATTTAGTACATAGTGTCTATTGTACTGATTTGGTAGCTTTTTATATGAATTTTAACAAAATGAAATACATTATTTTTAATTGTTGATCTGTTTCTTTACCAGTTATCTCTACAACTGTCAAAGGGGTATCAACACACTGCACAGGAATGCTTTGAAGGTCCCCTCTGGTGCAGAAGGGATTAAGGTTTTCTTAATGGACTATATTTGAGCACGTCATTTGTGTATACTGTATAATACACAGAAGACAAAAGCAGGTGTGTTGTCTGAGCACTTTCATAGTGAAGAATCCTTTCATTCTGCACATTTACAGGCATTACATGAAAAAGTCATGGAAAATACTTTTTGCAAAATTCAGAATTTGTAGATTTTTTTTTTCTTAAACATGTTAAAGTTTGAACTGCTTCGCCTCACATCAAGGAACCAGGTTAAATGGGACTAAAAACGGAATGAACTAGTAAACAAGGATTTCTATTTTATCAAGGCAGAGCCTAGACAAATGGAACCAGAAAAACATTGTTTTAAAACAGGTGGCTAATGGAATTGTATTGTTTCTGTTTGTATTTGGATGCACATTACATGTAGACCTTCCCTTGTCAATGAGCCATAAAGAATAACAGGTCTTGTCCAGACACGCATTCATGTATCCATTGTGTAGCTCATTTGATCACGTATTTTATATTGCAAAAAACATACAACCAGCATGACATGGATAGATATAGATAAATAGCAAGATATGAATATTTATATATGTATATACGTTTGGCTAACTTGTGTCTGCAAGTGGAATGGTAATATGGAGCAATAGGAGAAGTTAAATAAGCAGTTACCTGATATACAGATCAGAAAGGCATGCATTCATTTTAATGTCATCATTTTTACCACTCTTTGGGCCGTTTTTTATCAACTGCAGTAGCACCAGATGTTGAACTGTAAATTCAGAGATGTTGTTCAAGGCAGAATAATAACCATTTTAAGGGCCTCATTTAATAAACTGCACTTAAACCGTTACAAGAGTTTACTGAATGAAATTGAGCAATAGAGCTGGAAGGGAGATCAGAGGTCATCTACACAGACAGCTTAAGAAACCGCTTTACCTGTATCTCAAAGTACTGTTGTACCAAGCCCTTACCAACTATTCTGCCTCCTTTGCCAGTACTTCCTGGTTTCTCCCCTGTTGTCCTGGCAACCCTCCTTTCTCTCCCCTGTGACTTGGACTGCCCCTCCTCCCCTTGTCATTTGGTGCAGTCCTACTCCTACTGTATTTACCCTGGGACCAATGCCATATCCTGTCTTTTCAGTCCATGCCTCACTGCTGTACAGGTCTCATGCCTCAGCTCTCTTGGTAAAGTTATTGTTATTTACCTATCCTTATTTGCCATTACTACCCCCTATTTCCATCCATTGTTCCCATTCCTCTGTATTGTATTCCCTCGGTAGCTTTTCCCCCTTTTTATTTCTGTTGTGTGCCCCAATAAAGACTTCAGTAAATAAGAAGGCCTCTACGTTATATGGTATATGAGATTGAGTTAAAACCGCCTGTCTACTCACTTGCCACAGTGAGCCTGGGACAGTAGCAAATTATTATAGAAACTACTCTTAGTAACTAAGTAACTTCCATTCTTGGAGACTACACATTCTCCATAATTTGTATTATTCTACTTTTACTATTGCTAGTACTTTATTTCTAATTAGTTTTACATAGTCCTTTTTTTAAATTCTTTTTATGTTTATACTAAATCTCCCTCACCGCAGTTTATTTCTGTGGTAAAATACTATAAATCAAGAGCACACACAAGAAGCACCTATCTAGTGTAGTCAATTATTTAAAAAAGTAAGATAGAATAAAATTCAAGTCATATGTCTAATGAGTAAGCTATAGGCAACAACCAAGGAAGGGGGAGATAAAAATATACACATACTGTAGTAATCACTCTATATACACACATGCACAAAAGAAATACAAATCTGTGAAAAATGTGAATAATCTTCAAAAAGAATACAAACATACAAAACATAATAAAACTATGATGATGCATATAATTTGATACATAAATAATAGGAAGAGGTGCAAATAATTTTAACATGGGTTCAAAATCATAACAATTATTTTAAAGAAAAGTGGAGGCAGGGCAGAAGGAGAATATCATGTTTTTAAGAAAACTGCTAAATGGATAGAGAGACCTTTGGGAGAGAGAGTCTGTAATTTGTTAATCCAGCAGGTCTCTCTTTGGCACTGATTCAAAAACATACCCCCCTTATTTTTCCTAAAAGCACACCTTCAATTCCCTTCACTAATTTAATTTTGTTTTATTTCACTTTTGGTGGTATATATTTATGTTTATGATTCATTATTATAATTGTTATGAATTTCATTCTGCACCTTAATATCAAGCGATTGTTTCAGATTCATCTATATTAATATTTATCTGTATATTATTGTAGTTCTTTTTGAAACCTCGTGGATACTACGAGACATATTATATTATAATATATTAATATTTGAGAGAGAAAATGCTGAAATCACCAGTTTACCTAATATGACATTTGTATATAATTACTAGCTGAAAGTACCCAGCGTTGCTAGGGAATTCTAAGAAACCAACCTCATCCCTCCCCTCCTCCCATCTCTTCCCTTCTTCCCTCCACCCCCACATCTATCTCCCCCCCCACTTTCCTTTAATACCTTACGATGTCCCCAATTCTTTCTGCCTCTCTCTCCTCCAGCATTCTTACTTTCTCCTCACGTGTCAACTGACCTCCTCTTTCTTTCCTCGCCTGTTTCCTGTGTAAACGTTCTACTGTAGCTACAGTATCTGACTGTCATTATGATGTCGCCAGTATGATGTCACGTGCCAGATACATAGTCTACCAGGTACAACACCCAGTAGCTGACTTGTTTAGAGAAGTTGTTATCACATAGAATTAAAAATAGAATGTATCCAATTGTTTCTAAACATAGACAAAAACCTGCTCCTTCATCTCAGGAAGCATCATGCAACATTTGGTTACGATATCTTAAGAGGTGTCCAAATGAATAGCAAATAGACAAACCGCTTTCCAAAATATATAGTATACACTATGTGGTCCCACATGGAACCTAACATTCCTAGCAGCACCAACTTTGCAGTGTTCGAGAGGATTCAAACCATGGCGGTTCATCTTATTTTGATACATAAAATAATTCTTCCAAGTTTCGTTGTCCTAGGTCTTATAGTTTGGGAATGTATAATGAGACATACAGACAAACATTCTGAAATATATATAAATAAGACTAGCTGAAAGCACCTGGCTTGGTCTGTAATTCTAAGAAACCACCCTCATCCCTCCCCTCCTCCTGTCACTACCCTATCTTTTCTTCTTCACTTCTCTCTTCCCCCCTCATCTCACTCTCTCCCATCCCTTTCCTTTAATACCTTATGATGTCCCCAATTCATTCTGCCTCTCTCTCTTTCTCCAGCATTTTTACTTTCTCTTCACGTGCCAACTGGCTTCCTCTCTTCCTGCTTTCTGTGTAAACTTTATAGCTGCAGTATCTAACTCTCATTGTGATGTCACCAGTATGATGTCACGTGTCAGATATATAGCCTATCAGGTACAATACTCAGTGGAATGACTTGCCTCTTTTCAAAATGCTATAACTAGAATAATCTCCCCTATTTTTCCATTCAAATTCATTATAACTACAAAGTTTTTCTAGAAGACTCTAAATTCCTCTAAGCCATCTTACAGTCTCAGCAGCGATCTCTTGCTATTGCCTGCACCCCAGTGCTCAAGGCTATTTCCTTTTTACCCCAATATTATCCACTGCTCTCTTGCATTTGAAAACATTCTCACTCACTGTCCTACCTTTGGATCTCCCTTCCCCACAATACAGTTTGTTATTGAAGATTTTCTTTCAAAGCTCCACATTATGTATGTATAATTGTATTTATTTCGCGCCACCAGTGTACGCAATGCTTTACAAGATTACAATACAGTATAAAGAAAATAAAGTACAAAACAATGGGGATAAGTTAATGAGAACATAAGGCTAAGGGAGAACCTGGTTTGAAGAGTTTATAATCTAAGTGGTAAATTGGGAGATTTAGCAGTAGAAGTACAGTAAGGCTAAGGCCCCGTTGCACACGTCCGCACGGCTGTCTTGCTTGCCGGTGGCGCGTGCAACTCACTGCACCGCGATCTGTGGTCTGCAGGAAACGTTTTCCAGTGCGGGGGGCGTGGGAAAAATGTGTGGGGGGCGCGGCCATGACGTTAGGGGGCGGGACCGCCCCTCAGCCGTTCAGCCCCTCAGCCGTTCAGCCCCTCAACTCCTCAGCCCCTCAGCCCCTCAACTCCTCAGCCCCTCAGCCGTTCAGCCCCTCAACTCCTCAGCCCCTCAACTGTTCAGCCCCTCAACTGTTCAGCCCCTCAACTGTTCAGCCCCTCAACTGCTGAGCCCCTCAGCCGTTCAGCCCCTCAACTCCTCAGCCCCTCAACTCCTCAGCCCCTCAACTATTCAGCCCCTCAACTGCTGAGCCGCTCATACAGACAGACAGGCACTCAGGCACACACACAGACAGGCACTCACGCACTCAGGCACACACACGGACAGGCACTCAGGCACACACACAGACAGGCACTCACGCACACAGACAGGCACACACACACACATACACACACAGACAGGCACTCACGCACCCACAAATACACACGGGGGGTGAATCGGAGCCCGGCGGATCGGAGCAGGGGGGGAATCGTAAGGGGGATCGCTGACACACATCTTGGCAGGCGAATTAACCCCGTCACTGCTAGGGGGGGCCTTCAACCCAATACTGACATTGTCCCGCAGTACATGAGCAGCGTGTACAACGACACACACACACGCCCACACCCCCCCCCCCTGCAAAGAGGAGAGAGTCTGTGGGAGGGAGCAGGGGGGACTTCCTTGGTGCTGCAGAGTTTATTTAAAATCGCTGCTTTTCCCCCACACTCTCCTCCCCGCTCCCCGAAGCCTCCCCTCCTCATCGGCTCACAGCCACACCACGTGACGCATCGCCGCTTGGGATTACAATTCTCTTGAATCCCCTGGCG
Source organism: Ascaphus truei (assembly GCF_040206685.1). Classification (NCBI taxonomy): domain Eukaryota; kingdom Metazoa; phylum Chordata; class Amphibia; order Anura; family Ascaphidae; genus Ascaphus; species Ascaphus truei. The sequence continues at coordinate 327,557,211 of NC_134484.1, forward strand.
GCTGACGCGTCACAGCGTGTAGTGAGCCCTGCAGGGAGGAGAGACTGGGACCGGCTCGGGAAAATAACATCAGATGGTGCGTAGCGCACACGCGGCCGCACGGGCCGTCGGAAGCAGCGGGACCCAGGCCTTAAAGTGCATTTATTTAAAAGTGCAATTCAATTAGGTCAAGTGCTTTTGAAATTAATAGAGTACGCGTAGATAATTTAGTGAAATGCTTCTTTTAAAAGGTGAGTTTTCAGCTAGGCTTTAAAAATAAAAGGTAAAGTTGGTTGATGACGATTGAGAGGAAGAGCGTTCTGTAGGTAGGGAGAGATAAGTGAAAAGGGTTTAAGGCGGGAGAGGAGTGTAGAGGTAAAAGGTGCAAAGATGAGAAAACCTTAGACAGAGCGTAAGAGGTGAGTAGGGGTATAACGAGAGAGAGTTGAGATATAGCGAGATGCAAAGGAGTGCAGAGCCTTACAGGAAAGGAGGTGAATGTTATAGTTTAGACGGAGATTAATGGGAAGTTAGCAGAGACGTAACAGGAGGTCAAAAGTAGAAGCCAGTTTAGAAGAACAGGAGATCATTTGAGCAGCAGCATTTTGAATAGATTGTAAGGCGAGAGGTGTGAAGCAGGGAGGCCAGATAAAACAATGTTGCAGTGATCAATACAGGAGACAACAAGGGAATGCATTAGTGTGTTTTAGTAGTGGAAGAACAGAGGAAGGGGCATATCTTTGCAATGTTGAAGGGGAAGCGACGGCATGATTTAGTAACAGTGTTTATATGTGTCAAATGTAACCCCAAGGCAACATACTTGCAAGACTGATCCGATAGTAATTAGATAGTGTTGTATTTGACTGGAATGAAGAAGAACAATGAGGCCTGGTTTAGGAGGGGTTGTCACAATAAAGCCAAGCAAGAATAAAGTATGTGAGCAGTCCAGCAACCAAGGGGTTAACCTTCGTTTTAAAAGAATATTTTTTTCTGTCTGGTGGGTTTAACATGGAATGTTATTGGGTTCCTGACTTGAGTGTCCATGAAACCATTAACAAAAACCATGCTTATATTACACTGACACATTATGGTCTCCAGATTACATACATAATAAATACATTCTAATGGCCCCTAACCACTTAATCACCATAGCGGTTAATAACCACTATAGTCATTAAGGGGTTAAACCACCCCCACCCAGCCCCGCTACCCACACGGGAGGCCTAACCACCCACCCCGACCCAATATACCCACCCTGTACCCAAGGGTATGGGCGTAATATGGGCGTAATAAGCCTCTATAGCACTCAATGGCACCCTAATCAAAATACATCAATGCACAAAACACACAATAATAAAACATAACAAAACTCCAAAAAAACACAATTCACTAAATAAAAACACTAGCCAGCTAATCCAATTAATACAAACAATGACCAGATCAATAATGAATGAATTAGAACATTAACCAATCAAAGCACTAAATTAACAAAATAACTCAGAATTATTTCAAACAGTAACCAATCAAACCAAAAAAATACTAAAACAACTAGAAATTAATTGTAACAGTAACCAATCAAAACAATTAATACAACAGCAATTTAATTAATAGAAACATTAACCTACCAAGAAATTAATTATTTAAAAATATCTGAAACACAACCATTAAACGCATTAGTCAACACAAGACATTCATTAAAATCAAAAATCAATTGCAAACATTTTATATAAATAAAGCAGCAAAATACCAAAGAATGACATCCACATATTAAAGTGACATCGCAAAAATCACCATCAATACAAAGCCAGAAATGCCCCCAAAATATTGTCCTAATGATGAATTGATCTGTACCCTAAAGTGGTACAGATTAATACATTATCAGTCAATGTGGCCAAAAAAAATACAGATCCAATGTTAAAACCTGTAAAAAAAAACATTTACAAACATGCAATATTTAACTTACTGTACCATTAGAAGCGCTGGCCATTCGACTCCCGGGGAAACAGGAAGCTCACGTACCTCACAGGCCTCAAACAGCATCCGATGCCATCCGCCATGAAGATCCGGATCAGGTACCCAATTCTCTTTCTTCTATCTTTAATCAGCTTCTTCTATCTTAATCTGTCACTATTTCTTGATCTTCTTAATCTTCTATCTTCTTGTTGTAATCCAAAAAGCCCCATGGTAGATCCCAACCGATGTTGTCTCGTCATCTTCTTGGGCTCAAATGAGGCGTCACGGCCTTAAATAGAGCTTGCAACGTCACATTTGGGCTGGAACTGGTTTAACAGCCATCTGATTTGCTGTTAAAACCATGTGCCAACGTAATTTTTTTTTAATGTCTTCACTTAAAGCTGCAGTTCAGTCTTTTTTTTTTTTTAATGTATTTTTTTACTTCAATAGTTTTATGTGTGCAATCTCTAATTACCTAAAGAACTGTATAGCTGCCAGTCAATTCGTTCTCCATGTATTGATAGGTCGAAATTTGGTGACATAATTAGTGAAGGGATATGTTTATATTCTGCTTGTCTGTCAGTGGAAGCTCATGAATATTCATGAGCAATTCTGCACTGACATGTGCTAGAGGGAGGGCAGGGCTGACAAAGGGGTGTGCCAGGGCTTGTGACAGGACATGAAGGGGCAGTGCCTTAGCAAATGGCTGTTAAAATAGAATACAAGAAAATTGGTCTTTCAGAGTTGTTTTTTTAAAAACAGAAAATGCTAAAAGTATTTTTTCTTACTACAGAACTGATTTATTAAAAAAAAACACACATGCAGGATATTGACTGAACTGCAGCTTTAAAGGGAATGATGCCAGCCAATCATAATGCGGTATTAACCGCTAAAGTAATGAAGGGGTTAAGTCCACCCGCAACCCCCCCGCAAGGCCTAAACACCCACTAAGGGCCAAATACCCCCTTCACTCACCCCGCTACCCACAATAAGCCTGGCAGAAGTGGTTAACCCCTTCATTGCGTTAGCGGTTAGCTGCTAAGGTAATAAAGTGGCTGTAAATGCATTTTTCCTGCATCTGATTCATGCCGGGGGGCTCCGGTGCTGGTATTAATGTGTATCAGCTACGGAGACCCCCGGCATCAATCCGATGCAGGAAAAGGGCCTGATTTTTTCTAAGTCCTGTATCGCCCCTCAGCCCCAGCTTCTTGCCAACTTTTTGTGGCGGAGCGATTTTGAGAAAAATTCTCCAATCTAGATCGGCGATCAGCGGCAAGATGCTGATCGGGGCTACTAGAATACAGAGAGTTTGAGAAGTTGGCAAAAAGCGGCGAGATAGGGCTTATCGCCAAGCGCGTAGCAGATTTTTTTTCCACCAACAAAAAACGGCAGATTTTCCTAATCTCGCCAGCTTTTCGGGGCTTACTGAATCGCAGTAGGCATATTTGCAAAAAAACTGGCGAGATAGGGCTTATCGCCATTTATTGCATGATACCCCAGGTGTTATTCTATCTCCGGGAGCAAGCTTCAAATGAATGTTGTATATTCCTGAGATATTCTCTGACACAACAGATCCAGAAGTGACAGAGGGCAAGCTCTATTCTATGTCATTACAGACTAACATTATGTAAGATAATTCATGTTTGGAACGGCCCATAATAATGTCAGGTATAAATCACTAATGTGCAAATACCAAATAATTAGTTTACCTCTCAAGGGTACCAATAGAACTACCACAAAGGGGTGTCTTTGCATGCGTCAGATTAATCTGACGGAAGGGAGTGTTATAATTAATCTGGTGGTTACAGGGAGAGAGTAAGGGGATAGTTTGATCCCAGATTCAATTGAAATAACTTCCACTCTCCCAGAAAAGCCAGTTATAAAAGTGTAACAGATGAAGAGATGGATGAATGGGAAAGAGGAAACACCCACAAAGACCAGCACATGTCTCTGGTCTGTCACAGAAGCAAGGTTTACATTTTAAAAGTGTAGTTTTGAATCCCCAAAAATAGTATTCATCCAGAAGTGTGTTATACTTCATAACGCATGGATTCCATATTTCCTATTTCATGGTCTCTTGAAGGCTGTAATGATGGCAAATTGTTTTTGACTATATTGGTCACAAATAAAACTACTATACTGGCTGTGTGCTGAGCTAACTACCTATGGTGTATCCCCAATAGCATCAGCAAACACTAGTGTACACCACCATTAGTGCCAGTTGCCATCTTGCCAGTGGCATAGTTTCATATTTTAGTTCTTTGCTAGCATTTTTTGGAGGCCCAACACGCCAGCACTCATACAGCATTGTCATTTTCACAATATTCTGGTGAAATGTGTGAAGGCTGTTGAAAAATGTTCCACCAAATGCCATTTTAGAAACATTTTCAAACAATGCAAACGTTTACGAAAACGCGAGTTAAGAAAAGGAAAAAAAACCAACAATTAGCAATAATAGAAAAATCGGTATATTTCAAGATGGAGTGTATTGGATTGTAGGAAACAGTAATTCCAGTTGTCCCTTACCTTCATATGTAGCTAGCAACAATTCCTGTAACATGCATGCATTATTGTCCTTTTATCATGATTGTGCCTACTGTACATACACAGCGGGACACAACAGCCCCACCACACCCTCAGCATCCTCTTTATACAGACCACCCCTGGAAGGTTCTAGATAATACCAGAGAACAACAACCTTCTCTGGAAGATTCAAGGGTTACCAGGGCAACAGAAAACATTAACATTGTTGTAATTTCTCATAGCAACCCATCCAAGGCAACTCATTTTAACCTGTTCCTGTCCCATAAAACATTAAAAATGACCAATCCTACTTATATTCAATAACACAGTCCCGCCTTTGAGGTTCAGGCTCTATTTTCAAGGTTAACAAACACACAGATAACCTTCAGGCCCCTTAGGATGATACAAGCCTCCTTCCCCCCAGGCTTCACACACTTTTAGACCTACTGCATACATCAATTCAAATATAAAAGAGCATCGAACAACACTGACAGGATGGGTGTACAAGTGTGAATTCAACCCTGTCTTTTTGTTGTACTAACAGCTGCAGACAACAATATACTGTAGCATCTGTTGTATCTATTGTAGCAAGCTGGTATAGGGTAATCTACGTTCCTTACAACTAAAAACACGTTTTCTGACAAACAAAATAGCCCTGGTCTCCCAATGAGCCATGGAGAAAGAAGAAGCAGCATGTAAACTATCAGAAACACAAATATATTCCTCTATTTTGCAGCAAACTATGTATTTTTATGGGTAATTACTTTTGTTGCGTATGAGAGTTTTGCTTATAGTTTCTCTGATATTTATTTATTACGGCCACAGTAGTAATCAGCACAGTCTCACTGTACCTTGTTAAATTGTACAGTTCACTACGCGAATACTATGGTAAAAACCATTAGATAAGAGTTGGACTATTTACAAGACTTTCTCTAGTAAGGACCTTATTCAGCTGGTGCCACATTGACTTGAATGGCAGTTTTTCAGAAACACTGTATTGCACTAACATTATCGCAGTTTAATGACTAAGGCCCATAATGTGTTCATTTATTTATATTAATTTTAATAGAGAATTATATCACAAAATCAAATATGATGAGTAAATACTGTAGAAGTACATAGCAAGAAACAAGAAGGGGCACAGTTATTGACTGAGCCACTGATTGAGCCTACTGTGCTGAAGCAGGAATATCGTTAAAACCTGACCTGTTGGTGGCCCTTGAGGGCTGGAGTTGGCCACCCCTGCTCTAACCTATCTTCTAAAAATACTACTGGATAAGTATAATGCTGGAATACAACATACTTTTACACAACGCACATCCTATGAGATATAAATTGTACATTATACTACTATACTGTATAAAACACGATATGCTATAAAACAAAACATGATCACACTTAGGACCTGATTTAGAGTTTAGATAGTAATCCCCTAAATAGCAGTGACATTAAAAGTTTAGCACTGCACCATCGCTATTCAGGGATTATGAACCAATTTTGGGTAAGGTGCTTTAGAGTCGTTAGCTGCTGAATTTAAATCCCCTTTTTACAGGATTCAACCGCAGTGTTCTCAGTTCAGGGGACCCCCTGAATCCCAAGATACTTACTGGTGAATTTATCAGCATTATGTCCTGGTTTTTAAACAGTATTTAAATGGATGTACAATAGGAAGTCACAACTGATATTGCAGATTCGTATTGGCACTACCTATAGAAATGGAATCAAGGCTCTCCAATTATCCAACAATTGTAACTACCTATAGAAATGGAATCAAGGCTCTCCAATTATCCAACAATTGTAACTACCTATAGAAATGGAATCAAGGCTCTCCAATTATCCAACAATTGTAACTACCTATAGAAATGGAATCAACACTCTCCAATTATCCAACAATTGTAACTACCTATAGAAATGGAATCAACGCTCTCCAATTATCCAACAATTGTAACTACCTATAGAAATGGAATCAACACTCTCCAATTATCCAACAATTGTAACTACCTATAGAAATGGAATCAACACTCTCCAATTATCCAACAATTGTAACTACCTATAGAAATGGAATCAACGCTCTCCAATTATCCAACAATTGTAACTACCTATAGAAATGGAATCAACGCTCTCCAATTATCCAACAATTGTAACTACCTATAGAAATGGAATCAACACTCTCCAATTATCCAACAATTGTAACTACCTATAGAAATGGAATCAACGCTCTCCAATTATCCAACAATTGTAACTACCTATAGAAATGGAATCAACGCTCTCCAATTATCCAACAATTGTAACTACCTACACTGGCGACACACTTTATTCGAGCTTGGCTAGTCCCACGAATTCGGGTATACCCGGGTGTATTGAGGTTTGTGACTGTTTTCTGCCCGAGTACATTGAGTTATTTTCCAAGCAGGGATTGAAGCATTTTATTCCCGCTGGCTGCAATACTGCACAGTATATATATATAAACTGCATTACAATTCATGAATTTATGCCATCTGGTAGACACGCGAAGCATTGCAGCCTATTAAATCCTAATCATTATCATTTAACAGATCAGCCGCCCATCAGCCAGGCATGAACCCAGGCTGGGAAGGCAAATGCAACGGGGCTTGTCAGAGGTTAGGAGTGGCGCATTCCAGGTATCTGCCAGGTACATACCGGGTATTTGCTCGAATAAAGTGTGTCGGTGCAGTATAGAAATGGAATCAACGCTCTCCAATTATCCAACAATTGTAACTACCTATAGAAATGGAATCAATGCTCTCCAATTATCCAACAATTGTAACTAACTATAGAAATGGAATCAACGCTCTCCAATTATTAATTAATTGAAGAGATTCGTATTGGCCCTAGATTTGGCAGCTATTTTGATTCCCCTGGAGGCAGATTTACACCCAGTACACCCATACACCCAGTACACCCATACTTAAACAGTATATTGGAAACAGGGGGTTTCCAGTATTTAAAATAAAGTTCTGGGGGTCCCATTGGTTCCGATTCGGTATAACAAATGGGGGTAAAAAAAGAGATGGGGGATTGCTGCTGTAAAATACAATAACGAGTTCTTAAATTAGCGCAATTTGCTATGTGTAATTGTAAACATCTTGGCAATCATATGTCTATGCGGAATAATTACACCTGAGTACTTGAGTACCTGAGTTTGCTATCAATTGCATGAGCATACCCTACTAAAAATGTGACATTTGGGGAGATGACCTCAGTATGCAACAACAGAGCCTCCAAAATGTCCATGAGGGTGTGAGGTGTTAGGTGCTACCTCTGAAGTACCTAATCATCAAGAATACCAAAAGATCAACTATAAATTCTTTCCCTTCTTTTCTTGGTCTATTCTCAAGAATATCATGTATTTCCAGGTAGTGTCTGCACATCAATACAGCAGCAAATACATCATTAATAATATTATCATCAGACTTATTTAGTTCTGAATTTTTAGGTTTACTTAACAGTAAGAATTTGTACATGGGATTTTGGGAACAGGAATGTATTTGGTCCCATAATCCGTTTGCCTCCAAAATGATAATGTGGTGATGGTCCATAGATGACATACTGTGTATATGGGATGGTGATGTGGAGTCTTTAGAGCCTCTTGTAAATTACCTTAATGATAATAAATTCAATCTTAAATTTACTTCTACCACAGATGCCTCTGCCATCGATTTTTTTAGATCTACATCTTGAGATGAGACCTGGTAATATTATTATCACAAAAACCTTCTTTAGAAAAGTGGACACAAATAATTTGCTTTTGGCCTTGAGTAAAAGGTCATGGATTGACAACATACCGCTAGGACAGTTCATGCGATTTAAAATAGATTGTGGTCTAGAGGCTGATTTTAAGGTCCAGTCTGATCTTTCGTTCGAGAAATTTATTCAAAGAGGATACAGTACTGATTTGCTCTCCTCAGCCCTGACCAAGGTCAGGGGGGTGGATAGGAAACCCTTACTGTTAAGTAAACCTAAAAATTCAGAACCAAATAAGTCTGATGATAATATCGTTAGGGTACCTTTTATTACTAATTTTAATTCAGGAAGCGAGCAAATACAGGCAATAATTAAAAAAAACACTGGAGTATTTTATCCAATGACCCAGTCTTAGGTACACATCTGGATGTGAAACCAAGATTTATTTATAGGAAATTCAAAAATTTGTTGGCCCCTAGTGACATAGGACCAATTGTTACAAAACCACCAGATAAAACATTGTTGGTCTCTAAATCGATGGGCAACTTCAGCTGTGTAAGTGTAGGGCCTGCAGTCTTCTACATAGTGACAGGAAGTTCATTACTTCTTCTGTCACTAATATTAAATACCCTATAGAAGACTGCATTTCCTGTAAGACTTCGTATGTAGTCAATGTGTTGGAGTGCCCTGTGGACTCTAATACATAGGTCGCACAAAACATTTTCTGAAAACAAGAATCCTAGGACAAGCTAGGAATATTAGACTCGGTTTGGATAAACACAGAGTACCTCGCCATTTTAAGATTTACCACCAAAGTGATTCCAGTGTGATGAGGTATAAAGGTATCCAGGTGGTACACCCCATTAGACGTGGGGGTGATAGGTTAAAGGCTCTCTCGAAACAAGAAACTTTTGAGATTTATCAAATGAGGAATCTGGCCCCTACAGGCCTACTGTAAATGAACAGAAACAAGAATAAAAACCGGGCGCTTCTTAAACTAAAGTGAAAAAATATATGGTCTATACAGTGCAAGTGACAGTGATGTGTAAATTTTAAATATATATCATATAATATGATAAATGACCTCCACCAATATAAAGTGAATATAATAGTGATGTGAAATACAACAAATGAAAAGTCTCTGGATGTAACGACGTTTCCATCCGGACCGGAGGTTGATGAGCGCAGGATATCCACGAAGAATGTCATCTGTATCCACGAGCAGTAACATGTACCCTAAACATGCCCAGCATATTTAACTGATATTTCTGTACGTGCAAATATAACCACCATTTTTGTTGCATTATGATTACTAACTTACACTATATGAGTCGTGCACTGAGTCTTTCTTTCTTTTTAGAACATATACCTAAATGTAAAAGTAACTCCACCCTAAACTCCTCCCACCTCCAGAAATTCCTAATCTCATTGCAGACCCAGAAGAATATTATATAGATGCAGCCTGTCTCAAGTATTTTTAAGTAAGACTTGTGGCACAAAAAAAACATTTCTCTCTACTTTTTAGGGCTTGATACATAGGCCCCTTTACCTGCATCCTTACAGTAATTCAAAGAAAAAAAAATGCATAGCAAAAAAACACTATAAATAAAAAATAGTAGAGCTATTTATTAATTTATATTAAGAAACAATTATACCTCCTTCTTAAACAAGCATCAGTCTGTGCAATCCTCTCTTTAACCCTTTCAATACCTAATGATACTGTGATGTGCTATCGCTTGAATAAATAAAATACAAATGATGTACTGTAAAATAATCAGCTTTTGTATCTAATTCAACAAACTATCAATGGGATGTACAACTTATGTCTTCTTAAGTCTTCATTAGGCTCTTCAACCCTTTTAACCCAGAAGGTCTCTGGCTTCTGGATCATGGGGTTACTAGTGTACTGATCCCATGACCACAATCTGCCCCAATGTCAGGAACAGAAGAAGAGGTCCTCCTCCTCTTCCATTCTGACCGCGATCTCAGCACGCAGAGAGCTGAGGTTGCAATCTCCCTAAAACGAGCAAACCATCAATAAAGTTGAGGAAATGTAATAGGTTCCCCAGGATGACACTTAATATGACATTGCCCCAATGTTATTGAGCACCCAAATGACTAAAAAATATATATATCATTGTTACCTACATTGGGTCAGAGAACAAGGGGTGAGATTGCACAACTAATGTGAGGTCCCCCAAATTCCAGGGATCTCTGGGTTCCTAAAATTATTGTATTTTTATGTCAACATAAGATACATAAAAACTAAGACTATAGTCACTGTGATGGGAAGGGGTAACCAGGCTTTATAATAAAGTTTAAGCCCACTTGGTTGCCCCTGAACTGTGTTTTGGGGGTCCTAGAGTGTCAGCTCTTGGACCCGTGTATTGTGCATTCATTACTGTGACTTTGTGCAAATTATGCGACAATAAAGATTTCTGTGTTATGCCTTTCCTGGGGTGCTGGGAACAGGAGATTTCTAGGCTGTGAGTTTCAGGGTAGGTTTGACGGAGAAACTTCTTTCAGATTGTGTCTATTTAGCGGGGTTCCAAAGTTACTGGAGACCCCAAAAATGTACCCCGAATTCAGGTTAGATTCCTGGCTACATTGAAGCGCAGTGCTCCGGTCAAAACCCTACCATGAAAAGTGTTCTTGCGACTCACCACTAGGAGGTACTGCTTCAGCACAGAAGGGTAACTGAAACAGTCAAGGGGCCTGTGACAGGGTGAATGAACGTCACCAGCCATATACCTGGCAAACCTATGTTTAGGCTTGCAGTGCAGCAGTGACGAGGTTAAATTGGGAAGGGCTGCTTAATTAGTCTGACCCCAGCTGCATGATCAAGGTGTTTTAAAACCCCCAGTCTCTGCACACATGCAGGCTAGCTGGTCAGGAGACATGACTGAAATACTGAGAAGATTACTGCTATACAGTAAGGTCTGTTTGCAAAGTACATGTTTTATGAACTGTCTGTGTCCTGCATGCTGAAGAGAAGCTGCTTTGTTTGCCATGCTGAAGAGAAGCTATTTTGTTTTGTCTGCTGAAGAGAAGCTATTTTGTTTTGTGTACTGTATGTTTTTAAGGCTCAATAAATAAGACTTGTCACGAGACCCCGCGGGTGTAGTTGCAGGTACCCTGCAACATATGGTGTCAGAAGTACCGGGATTTTGAAAGGCCCCTGCAGTAAAAGGGCCACACACACACACACAGAATGAGAAAAATGGAAGAATTTTTAAAAGAGTTTCTGTGCAAGCAGGCCCAACTACAAGCAGAGAGAGATGAAAGACTATTGCAGCAGAAGGCAGCACAGGATGAGCGGATGGCCAGGCTGCTGACCTAATTCCAGGGGTCTGCCAGTCCAGAACCTGCAAACAAACCCCCGGTTCTCCTGAAGATCCAGAGGCTTTTCTACTGACATATGAAAGGGTTGTCAAAGCTCAGGGCTGGGCTGCAGATCGCTGGGCAACTGCTTTGGCCCCGCTCCTCAAAGGAGAAGCCCAGGCCTCATATCAGGGCCTCCCAGCAGATCAGGCAATGGATTACCGACAAGTAAAAGCCGCCATACTGGATCGCTTAGGTCTGACCACAGAGACCTACCGGCAGCAGTTCTGGAACCTGAAGTACACCGCTAAGATGAGACCCCGGGTCCTCGCTCAGCGGTTATTGGACTTGTGTACTTGCTGGATACAACCTGAGAACTTCCTTGGGGCCGAGGATCAGGCGAGTGCCCTGGACCCGACGGATCCAACTTCACCTGCACTTGCGGAGACTCAAAGAGCGAGATTGGAACAACGGGGAAACTACGGCCCCTCCATGCGCGACCGCTAAGTGCCACGAAAGGAGCAGTCCTTCCAACAAGGAAGAAGTCAAAACGCCGGGCACCACCGAGACCCTCATCCCCTTCCTGATGTCGGCTTATCGCCAAATGGGAGGAACTTCCAAGGACGTCGCCCACAGGACCCACCGGATGCCTGGTCTCCAGTATCCGGTTCAGCGGAGCGCTATCCACGACCCCTCCTGCGAGGGAGCCCTCTCCATGTTCTGCCTGCGGAGAACAATGCCACCGGCATGAGGACTGTCCACAGATGAATTGTTCATTCAGCAGGACCGTCGCCTCGGCCTTCACTGGAGAAAATTACAAGCCCTGGCTATGTCCAGCCCAGGTTGGGGAAAAATCCGTCCATGCCCTTGTAGATTCGGGCTCTGGGAAAACTCTGGTCTTCCAGGAACTGTTACCGCCTAACGTGTGTTCTTTTGACTCTCCATGGAGTATAGAATGTACACGGCGATGTAAAACGGTATCCGACGGCCAAAATCCGGTGTGACAGAGTCACTGACTCAGTAGGCTGTGACAGTGAATGGAGAGATGCTGCAGCCAGATCACTGAGTGTTAATCTCCTCAGACAGAGAAAGCACAGCTGAAGACTGATTAAACAGGGGCTGAACTCATGAGTGAAACAAGTGCTTTAAAAAGCAGGAAGTTGCTCACACAAGGTGAGCTTGTTTTTCCACAGGAAGGTGGAGAGAACTCTCCCGGCTTGGAAGCCGTAGCAGCTGCTACTGCTCTGGTCCCCAGTCCTGCGAGGAGCTTTGCTGCTGGGACAAGCTGGGACCCCAACCCAGGATAAAGATAAACATTGCTGCGAGGCTGGACACAGCCTGCTCCCCGGAATCGTGTTCCTGTTTGCTGTTTGGAGCTGAAACAGATAAGACTTTATTCTTATTATGCTATTGGTTATCGTTTGTGTAGCATGTTTTGGGCATGACCAGATTAGATGGCTGTCTTGTTAGTAAGGGCTCAAGAAGTGAGTTAGTTTCCCTAAAGGGAACAGGCTTTAATTTTCAAGAAAGTAGTTCCTTAAAGGGACAGTGCACCCGTACTTTAATTTGGTTGTGGCTAATAAACCACTATAGTTGAACGTTTCCCACCGTGTCTAGCGTCTTACTGACCCCGCCGCGAGGCCGTCCTGCCACACCGGCTACAGGTAAAAGGTCAGGAAGCCTACCTCGAAGTAGGAGTCGCTCCCTGCCCCCGTTGTGCTCGGCCGGGACTGGCCTTTCTTTTTGGACCTAATGGCTCCAGTTTCTCACGAGGAGCCTTATCCTATGGCTCAGGAGAACCCTGGCAAACTGTTCCCCTTCTCGGCAGACCTTTTTCCCAGTAGACACCGGATTCCAAAGACTCAGAAGCAAAGACGCTCTGAAATACAGGACTGGTTGCAGAAATCTGGGTCTCAAGGTGACCATTCCAGTAGCCAGAAGTCACAAGTGATGACTGGGGATGGCCAGAGGGAGGGGGATATGGGCCCTGGAGATTTACCAGACCTGTACCTCCCTGATTTTCGCCAGAGGCAAAGGGAAGACCCAGTCCTTGCTAGACAGTATGATAAGGTGGTAAAAATTGATGAGCAGATATTGAATGCACCGGGGGTGATAGTATTCCCCCATTTTGAATTATCAAATGATATCCAGTATAGGGTGAATAGGCAGACACAAACAGGAGAGGTCACCAGACAGATATTGGTTCCCAGGGCATTTGTTAAATCTGTGTTCACTCTAGCCCATACTGTCCCTTGGGGTGGTCACCTTGGCAGGGATAAAACATTGGACCGTATTTCATCCCGATTCTATTGGCCAGGGATGCATAGTGAGATTGCTAAGTTAAGTGCGGCATGTCCGGAGTGCCAGCTAACTAGTCCGAAGGGACAAAAAACAGCCCCTTCGGTTCCTCTACCCTTGGTGTCAGTTCCCTTTGAGAGGATTGGGGTAGACTTGGTAGGACCTCTAGAACCTTCTGCGAAAGGACACAGGTTTATTCTTGTAATAGTTGACTATGCTACAAGATATCCTGAGGCGTTCCCCCTGAGAACAGCAACGGCGAAGCAAGTAGCCAACAAGTTGTTGGAGCTGTTCTCACGGGTTGGACTTCCCGAGGTTATGTTGACAGACCAAGGTACAAATTTTATGGTAAACTGATGCAGGGTGTCTTAAAATTACAATAGGTCAAGTCTGTTCGGACATCGGTCTACCATCCACAGACTGACGGATTGGTGGATTTAACCGAACACTAAAAGGGATGCTGAGGAAATTTGTAGATTCAGAGAAGAGAGCCTGGGATGAACTTCTCCCTTTTCTGCTGTTTGCAGTGCGGGAAGTTCCACAGGCCTCCACGGGATTCTCTCCATTTGAACTGCTGTATGGCCGCCAACCCCAGGGTATCCTAGACCTCGTAAAGGAGTCCTGGGAGGAACAGCGGTCCCCTTCTAAGAATACCCTGCAATATGTATTAGACCTTAGGTAGCGCCTAGATGTGGTCGGGCATTTTGCTAGGGAGAATCTTAGATCAGCCCAGGACAGTCAGGAGAGACATTACAATCAAAATGCTCGTATGAGAGTGTTTCACCCAGGAGATTAGGTGATGTTGTTGTTACCCAGTTGTGAGACCAAACTCCTAGCCAAATGGCAGGGCCCATTTGAAGTACTCCGCCGCACGGGTGATGTGGATTACGAGATCGCTCAACCAGGGTCCAGGAAGGGTAAACAAATTTACCATGTGAACTTGCTGAAACCCTGGAAGATGCAGCGGTCTCTAGTCATCCACCCGGTGGAGGAGGAAACGGATTTGGGTCCTCAGCCCCCCACGGGAGAACATCGTGGGTGACGATAAAATCCCAATGGGTAGACAGTTGTCCTCTGAACAAAAAGGGGACTTGTTAGAAATAATTACACAATTCCATGATGTTTTTTCTGATTTGCCAGGGCAAACTAATTTAATTTCACATGTGATCGAGAAAGCACCTAGGGTAAAAGTACATTCCCGTCCTTATAGGTTGCCTGAAAGTCGTAGGGCCCTGGTAGAGAAGGAGGTACAAGAAATGTTACACTTAGGAGTGATTGAGGAATCATACAATGAGTGGTGTAGTCCACTAGTTATGGTCCCTAAACCCGATGGGAAGGTAAGATTTTGTATGGACCTCCGAAAGGTCAATGCGGTATCCAAGTTTGGCGCATATCCGATGCCAATGGTGGACGAGTTAATTGACGCCCTTGGTAACGCGGAATATATATCCACTCTGGACTTAACAAAAGGGTACCGGCAAATACCTTTAGAGGAAATGTCCAAGTGCAAAACAGCCTTTGCCACTCCCATGGGTTTATACCAGTTTGTGACAATGCCATTTGGACTGCATGGAGCCCCAGCCACATTTGAGAGACTCATGGATAAAGTGCTGAGACCCCATAAGGCTTATGCCGCAGCCTACCTAGATGACATTGTCATTTATAGTAAACACTGGCGGGCCCATCTAAATAGGCTGAAAGCGGCCCTCAAATCTCTAAGAGAGGCAGGACTCACAGCCAACCCTAAGAAATGTGCCTTAGGTCAGGGGGGCGCAAACTTTTTTCCCTGCGCCCCCCTGACGGCTGTCCCCTCGCTCCCGCGCCCCCCCCCCCCCAACCCCAACTTACCCGCGCTCCGGCGTAATGACGTCACGTTGCCATAGCAACGTGACGTCACATGACCTCGCAGCGTCATTTTGACGCCGCATTGCCATGGCGCCGCAGGGAGGAAGCCGCCGGAGCCACGGTAAGTTAGGTTTACAGAGGCCCTGCAGCTCCCCCGGCACTTAATTTAAGTGCCTTCGGGAAGCGCGCGGGGCCTCTGTAAACCCCGCGCCCCCCGTCGGCAGTGTCGCGCCCCCCCTGGGGGTCGCGCCCCACAGTTTGCGCACCGCTGCCTTAGGTAAAGCGGAAACCAAATAATTAGGGTATGCAGTGGGAGGTGGAAAAATAAGGCCACTAGCCGACAAGGTAGTTGCCCTGAAAGAAGTTCCGAGCCCCCCAAACAAAAACGCAGGAACGCTCCCTGTTGGGTTTAGCAGGGTACTATCAGAGGTTCATCCCCAACTACTTGGAAGTTGCAGCCCCACTAACAGACCTCACAAAAAAGTGTGCCCCTACACAAGTGGTATGGTCAAGGGAATGTCAGAGAGCCTTTGAGGACATAAAAAGGTGTCTATCAGAGGGTCCCGTCCTTAGAAGCCCAGACTTCAACAGGCCTTTTGTAGTGCAAACTGATGCATCAGAGATAGGGCTAGGGGCAGTGTTGTCACAACAGTTTGAGGGACAACACTCTTCTCTTTTTCTGAGAAGGAAATTGTTCCAGAGGGAAAAAAACTACTCAGTGATTGAGAAGGAGTGCCTCGCAGTAAAGTGGGCAATTGAGGCTTTGAGGCATTACCTGGCAGGAGTCCATTTTACTCTGGTGATGGACCATGCTCCATTCAAGTGGTTAAATAGTATGAAGGACTCCAATGGTAGATTGGCCAGGTGGTATATGGCCCTCCAACCCTTTTCATTTGAGATTCAGCACAGGCCTGGAAAAGAAAATGCTAATGCTGACTTCTTTTCTAGAGAAGGGGTGGATGTGACGGTAACTTTATGACAGGCTATAATAATACACTAAAAATACCTGGGTTGAACTGAACACGGCTGAGATATGATAAAATATAATTTATTCCTTGAAAAAGGTGAACACACGAGATTATACAAATAACAGACAAAATATAGACACTTACTTAAGATGGAATGATGAAACAGTCAAATCTTGACTGGCAGTTCATACAGCAATCTTGAATATCACAGAAGACACGAAAGACAATAGCCATAGGCTGAGCCTGGTTCTTATACAATTATTTCCCATTGAACACAATCTAAACCCAGCCCCTCTCATAAATCAGTGGTGAGGTTGACAGTTTTACCCCAGAGTAAAACTCCTCCCACCCAAGGACGTTTAAAAACAGCTTTTCCTATCTAAATAACTTCATAACTTCAGTTCAGTAATACTTACTGGCACGTGAGACATATTAATACATTCCGGCACGCATGATGCCCCCAATGAGACTAAATAGTACCGTGTACTACTAAAATTAAGAGATATATTAATATCTGTCTCTTAGGACCTGCTAGACATCATGTGTCTGTAATCGTTATTTGCGGCTCGGTCCCCCGGTTACACGTATGTAATTTTTAGCATGTTCAGCCGAGGACATCTCATGGTATGCTTATATTTAATAAGGTCACTCATTCTGATATCTCCTTGTATAACCGCACCCCTGGCCCCCATAACCCCTTGTCAAGAAATCCTTTGAAGCTGGGCCTGTGTGTAGCGAACATTTGTCACAGGCGCTATATTTCACACCCAATGCCCCAGACCTGGGTCCTAGCTGTCTCTACCAGCAATATACCCTTGGCCTGCCAATTAGGTATTAACATACTGTACACTAAACCCCCTCTGTACTTCTCACACCCAACTTCAATAAAGCCTGTTGAAGCCCAGATATTTCTGAAAAGACACCACACATATTTGTATTTTCCTAAACTGCAGCTCATTAACCCCTTAAGCCTCCCGCATCAATCCCAGTGTATGTGTTGGGGCAAACACTGGAACAGAAACAATACATTTTTACAGGGGAATATACATTAGGATGCTGAAGCAAGGTAAAAACACATTACTGGACCACAGTCCAGTTAACCCCTTGCTTCCCAGGTGAGAGTAGGGGGTGGCCAAATAGGTGTAACCCCTTTAATCCCGGGCCAGACCCCCTCTACCATGACAGTGGATGATCGGGATTCAGCCGTGCGTGGCCCCAGCCACACACCAACAGGGGAGGAATGTGACATGGTGAATGAACGTCACCAGCCATATACCTGGCAAGCCTATGTTTAGCCTTGCAGTGCAGCAGTGACGAGGTTAAGTTTCAGTTGAGAAGGGCTGTTTAATTAGTCTGGCCCCAGCTGCATGATCTAGGTGTTTTAAAACCCCCAGGCTGTGCACAGATGCAGGCTAGCTGGTCAGGAGGACTGAAATACTGAGGAGATTACTGCTATAAGGTCTGTTTGCAAAGTACATGTTTTATGAACTGTCTGTGTCCTGCATGCTGAAGAGAAGCTGCTTTGTTTGCCGTGCTGAAGAGAAGCTATTTTGTTTTGTCTGCTGAAGAGAAGCTATTTTGTTTTGTGTGCTGTATATTTTTAAGGCTCAATAAATAAGCCTTGTCAAGAGACCCCGTGTGTGTAGTTGCATGTACCCTGCAACAGGTTCCCTAATATAACAGGAGGGGCCGCCTTGCTGAGATTGCAAGGAAAAAGGCTGCAGGACTTTTTAAACCAGAATGTTTTCCCCACTTCAGCACTGGACTGTTTTAAAGACTTTATTTCAACTAGGAAAGTCAGTTTGTCAACCCCAGACCCCCAGTAAGTGTATCTTTTTCTGTCTATTGTAATTGAATGTGTGTTTGCCTGTTTCTATGGAACAAATAACAATTTATTTAACTTATTGGCTTAGCTCAATGATATGATCCTGGCTTTAATTGTGTAAATACCTGTCCCCGTGACAGTCACCAACAAACAGCAAGCTGTAACGGCATCTCCCAATGTGAGGCCGGCCTCCTGTAGCTATTTTGTCTCACAGGGCAATAATTCATGTCCTATGGCAGTGATTCCCAACCAGGGTTCCGTGGTACCCTGGGGCTCCTTGAAGCAGTCTCAGGGGTTCCTCCTATGGACAACAGACCCACCCCCCCCCCCCACCCCGGGGGTGGGGTTTTTTTGGTATGTATTTTGTAGGGTGGATTGAGAGAGAGTGGTGTAATTGACAGAAGGTAGGGGCGAGTGAGAGAAGAGAAGAGAGGGGGCAGGAGGGAGTGAGTGAGGAAAAGAGGGAGTAAGAGTGAGACGCAAGGGATAAATACATGCGAGGCAGGAGGGGGGAGAGTTAGTGAGATGGATGGGAGAGAAATACATGGGTAAAGGGTGGGAAATAGAGGTGGCTCGTGAGGTGTGAAATGTTGTGACTGACCCCTGTCTAACCTAATATGTGTCAGCCAGATAGGGGTTCCCCGAGATTTTTTGAAATACTTCAAGGGTTCCTCCAAACAAAAAAGGTTGGAAATCACTGTCCTATGGTTAAAAACCCCAAAAATCTATGGAACCCAGGAGTCCCGTAAAGTCAGAGGACCACTGATCAGCTCCACAAGATCTTCCAGTAATTAGCTGACCCCAACACCCCCTAAAAAAAATAAGCAGTGCAGACCACTGTTTTAAAGGTAAAGAGGTATATATATTACAAGAATAGCTTCAGATAGCCAGGTAAGCACAAAGTCAACAAGATGAATGAAATAGTTTGCCAAATTGCCTGACAATTCTTAGGCTGCGGCCAGGCAGGGAGCAGGCACGCTGTTGCTCGTGCGCTGCGCCCTGCTCGGCCGGGCGATCCGTGGTCGGCTAGGTGATCGCGCAGGGGGGCGAGTCAGGGTGCGCGGCCAAGATGTCACTGAGCTGGTTCGCCCTCACTCGCGAGTGAGCGGCAAATTCAAATTTGCTTGCTTGGCAAGCAGGTAAGTGCCACGCATGCTCAGGCGTTTGCTCATGCTGGCCACACACATTGCTGCAATGTGTTTATCACGGCCATCGTGAGCGCGCCCGCCCGCTCAGCGCCACCCTGGCCGAGGCCTTATGCAGCATGAGAGCAGTTGTGTTGTATTACCAACGCAATTTACACTTGTACACAAATAACAAAACAATTGTTTTGACAAACAGAATCATTTGCAGGATCAGACATTGGTTCTGGACTCTGTATGTATATTTTGGGGTCTAAAGCCACACTGTGAGGATTCGCCATCCTGGCGGTCGCAGACCGTCTCCTCACCACAACAACCCTCTGTGACGGATACCCAGGAATGCGCGGTTTCATGGTCCCAGTACACGCGCGCGGACCTTGCGCACTCTGTGCAACCGCCCGCAGATTCAGATCCTGCCCCCATCGCTGTCACACAACGTGGACGTTCGGCCTCCCTGCTGACGCGCGAGTCAGGCCCCGCCCCCTGACTTACGTGACGCATGCGGGTCGTCGCGCGACTGGTCCCGCTCCCTTTGGTCTCAGGAATCGGCGTGGGAGTGACAAGCGCTCTAAACTCCGCCCCCTGGCCTCCGTGATGCGCGGGACGGCGCGCAAGCAGTTCCACCCTCATCCCGATTAGGCTGCATCAAAGGGCACACCTGTGTGCACCAGCAGCCAATCGACTCTCACTTCCTGGTTCCGCCCTGGCTGGCCATTGGAGGCTCCTCCTATATATACCCTCAGTCGACAATCATTCATTGCTGAGCATAGTCATTGTGACGCCGTGCCTTCCACATCCTTGTTGCTGAACCCTTGCCTTGATTGCATATTAACCTCTTGTTGCCTGAACCCTGCTAGCTCCTTGAACTCCGCTGATCTCTATTACTGATCAGGCTTGTAAGACTATTCTCCTGTCTCCAGTCCTGACTTTGGCTAAGTACTCCAACAATCCGACATTCTCCTATCCTGAACCTGGCTACGTACCCCGACTATCCGATACTCTCCAATCCTGAACCTGGCTACGAACTACGACGATCCGAAACTCTCCGCTCCTGAGCTTGGCAAGTACCTTAACCATTTTCCAATCTATAACCCTGACCTGGCTTGAACGACTACTCTACATCATAGGCGCGCCCCCGTGGCTGTGAGTCGGCGTTATCCATTCCCCTACCTCAGCACCGTGGTCGCGCTTCGTTTGTGGTGAGCTACGCATTACACACACTATGGAATGGCGAGATAACACTGTAGCCTGAATGTCAGGTTGCCCTCTACAGTAGCTCCATATTCCTCCTCTCCTCAATACATCTGTCCAGGAAAGTGCGGATCATATCGCCCCCACAATGTTGTTTTTTTTTCCCTAGGTCACAAATGAAAGAAGAGGAAAGAGAGAAACGTAGATACGGAAAGTAAAACATAAACTTGCTGGATAGAACCTTCTTACCACCCAAGTCAGAAAGAAAATAACTCCCAAATCTTCCAACGCCCAATGAATTCCAGGATTATTCAAATGCTCTAATAAAAAACACGAGTGGGATTAGTTTCGCAAACACAAGTAAGGCTTAAAATAAATGAAAACAATGGAGCAGAAGGCGAAAGAATAATACATACCATTGAAAAGGAAATGTATTTAAATGTTGCTAACATGAAACGTACATTACTGAACACATTATTAGGTTTTCTAAATTGGATTCCTAAAAAAAGAAGATTTCTAATGATTTTTTTCCGACTATGACTCATTGTGCAACTCCCGCCCATGTTTTTAAGGCTTCCATATGTCAATTCTGTTCCAACATCTCTTGAAACTCTGCATATTCTCCAAGTGTGACAAGCACTACTACTTACTACTGTAACAATTGAAATCAATATTGTGAGTAAAATGTTTAGAATGACATTTAACTTGTAACTTGTAAAATATACTATTTGTCACACCATGGCTCCTTACTGGTACAGAAAATAGAACATCCTAGAATACAAATGTGGGAACATATTTAGTAAGCATAAGAAAATGACAGCGCAATAAGACATCTTTCGGCCCTTTGACAGTTTAGAAATCAATGAGCCAGAAAAAAAAAACGAAAACACCTACATCTTTTTCAATCTTAAAAATAAAATAAAGATGCAGGGGGGACTCAATCTTTAAAGATGCTGTACATAAAATGTTGTATATGACCAAAGAGAAAGAACCTGGCTATTAGAGCACTCTGATACCCCTGTGATGAGTGTTGTAGTCAATTGCATCAAGGCATCTAGTATTACGGTGTTACTAGATCCCTTGACAAAGCGCGCATGTGCGCGAAACGATCATCGGCGGTGGCATTTTAAATACTCAGTCCTTGTACACGAATGCTAGCTCTCATGCTGCTGCAGCCTGGCGAAATTAATATCAACAATATAAGTTACCGATACCTGAACACCAAAAGATATACTGCTGTAGAAAGAGGGTATTAAACCCACAGCCATATTAGGAACCTAGACTTATTATGCACATATAATAGCAGGCTGACTGCAATGCTACATAGGCGGTCCAACCGGCAAAAATAAATATCCTTACACAGATGTTCAACTTTATATGTAAATCATATATGAGGCTAGCGATACGCTATTATAGCTTAGAGTCCAGGGGTGAGCAAACTTTTTATGCCGAGCCCCCTTTTCATCCATTTAATTTCTCGGGCCTCCCCTGCCTGACGTAATCAAAATCACATGAAACCCCCCGCCCCCCTTTATTAAACGATATACAATGTAAATACAAATATGTCTAAATACTTATTTCAACAGCTCGCACTTGCAAAATTAGGCTGTGTCCACGCTGCCGCCGAGAGTGGTGACATCACCAACTCTCCAAGCATGAGCACAGGGTGTCCTGCATAATTTTGCAAGCACGAGTGGGGGGCATGGATCAGGGCTATTTCTGTGTGGCTGTGTGTGGGGGTGTGCGCATTGACTGCTGCTGAGCATGCTTCAATGTCAATTTTGTTTGTCTCCCCAAGCGCCAAGCTTGGGAGAACGTACACCCTCCAGTTTGTGCACCGCTGCATTCAATCACAACACCCATACACACACACAATCACAACACAGACACACCACACACACAATCACAACACACACACAACACCCCCACACACTAATATCACAACACACACTAATATCACACCACAACACACACAACACCCCCCCCCCCTACCACACACAATCACAACACACATTCAATCACAAAACACACACATATCACTATACATATATATATATACACATACACACACACACATATCACTATACATATATATATATATATATATACACACACACACACACACACACATCACTATACATATATACACACACACACACACATATATATCACTATACATATATATATATATATATATATATATATATATATATATATATATATATATATATATATATATATATATATATAAATACACACACACACACATATCACTATACACACACACATAAAGACTCTTTTAACTATAATACAGCTCCAAGGTCTGTTGACTCGTTGTATCCAATATTAAATCTCAAAGGGAGACATTTGCTACTGCTATATTATAGTAATAAATGGGAACTATATTGCCATTCTGAAATAAATCAATGAATTAAGTACTGTACCACAGTCCACCTACATTGGACCCCACCCTTATTAGCACCCAGCGTTGCAATCTATTCTGACAACATACATAATTATCTAGATTTATAAGCATAGATATCTGGGTTTTCTGAAGGATTCAAACCAGCTGACTTTGGATGGGACTAAAAGCACAGAATAGAACACATTACGCGCTAATAACGCCATATGTACCTGATTCAACATGTAGGCAATATTTGTCTCCCCAGGGACATTTAACCCCCCCTACTATTGAGGGTGAACTATTTAGATTGGTCACAGACCTTGGTTTCTTATACTTTGTCCTTTGGTTTTCGCCGTTCTTGTGTGTGTACCTCTTTATTTTATATCAATACTAGTACACATTAATTGTAATTAATTCACTATACAACACTCATCACAGGGGTATCGGAGTGCTCTCATAGTCTTATATAACTGCCTCCCGATAGTAGCACCATACCTCCCCATCAATTATATTTAACTGAGCCGGGGGGTCCATTTTTCCCTTACCCTCCGCCCCACTTTCCCTACTAGGTAAATCTACATAAAATGTTAGCAAACAAAATAATTGACTATTTTAAAATAATAAATCAAATCCCCATTAATTTAAAACATTGTTTTTTTTGTTTTGTTTTTGTTTAATTTGTAATACACAAAATTGCATACGGTAAATTAGGTTGCCAGACCGGAAATCTTAGATATAAGAAAATTTGTTTTACTAAAGCCAATGTTGGCTTCAATACAATGCCAGTACTTTGGAAGTATTCCTTTTGCAAATCTAATAAAGTGTTTCAGATGCAATTTGTGAACACTTTGTTCCGTTTCGTAAAGTATAAAATTGCACTGTGTCCCCATAACAATATACTGTTCCTACATTTTCATCTGCATCGTATTATAGAATATAAGTAATCAGGCATTCATTAATATTATGCCTTCCTTCTGTTACAAAGTGGTGCATTTATATCTCTCCCCGTTCGGATTCTTGCAAACTATTACAGTTCTGCTGTTTCAATAAAAATAACACATCTCTGAACACCTCCTACCTGCCTTGGACCTAATTAGGATGGAACCAATAATAAGGAGAAAATAGGGCAGACATCAGGGCATTAAAACCGTCCATAAACGTCAAATTAGAGAGTATACAAATAGTGACAGAATAATTATTTTAACGTTATACTTGTCTATTGTTCGATATAGTATAAATACTTTAAAATAATGTTTGATACATTCATCTGGCACCAATGACGTCATTTTAATCTAGTAAACATGTACAGCAAGTGTTTAATTAGGTCCTACATGGGGCCGCACTTTTAACTGTAAGAAACTACTGTAGTTATGTATGGTTCTTATGTTTGACGGTATAGAAGGTTATGCCATCCAAGACCAACACACAGCAGAATATTTTGAGTCCGGGAAAAAAAGTGACAAAATGATGGTCTTGAAGTGTTGAAGCCTTCAGCTATAACACGTACAGAACACATTGTATGTTTCTCTGTAAGCCTGAACACTAGAGATGTTCACTTGACCCAGTGTTTTGGTTTTGCGGCTAACAAAAAAAATCACGGTTTGATTCTGATTGTGCCTTGTGTCCCTTGGTTTAGGATCTGGTTTTGAACTTTGGTGGAGTATATAAACATGACACTATTTAATATATATATATATATATATATATATATATATATATATATATATATATACAGTGTTCGACAATTATATACATTTACACGCCCGGGGCGTGAGGATTTAACCCTCGGGCGAGTAAATATTGGCCCAAGAAGCACACGTGTATTTTTTAAATTTCCCGCGCTCGCGCTGCTGTTTTTACCGCGCTGGAGAAAGAAAAAAAAAGCCGGAGGCGGGTTCATGTTGTTGGGGGAGATTACTCCGCCTCTGGCTCTCTCAGCAACTTTCCCTCCTCAGCGCTTCCCCTCCTCCCCCTTCTGGCAGCCAGCCCCTTCCACGCCTGTCTGCCTCAGGCCCCTGCAGGGCCATCTGTCACCCCCCCCCTCCCTCCCATCAGGCCATCCGCCCCCCCTCGCATCGGGCCATCCACCACCCCCTCCCATCGGGCCATCCACCCCCCCTCCCATCGGGCCATCCACCCCCCCCTCCCATCGGGCCATCCACCCCCCCTCCCATCGGCCCATCCACCACCCCTCCCATCGGGCCATCCACCCCCCCCTCCCATTGGGCCATCCTCCCCCCCTCCCATCGGGCCATCCTCCCCCCCCTCCCATTGGGCCATCCTCCCCCCCTCCCATCGGGCCATCCTCCCCCCCCTCTCATCGGGCCATCCACCCCCCCCTCCCATCGGGCCATCCACCCCCCCCTCCCATCGGGCCATCCACCACCCCCTCCCATCGGGCCATCCACCACCCCCTCCCATCGGGCCATCCACCACCCCCTCCCATCGGGCCATCCACCCCCCCTCCCATCGGGCCATCCACCACCCTCTCCCATCGGGCCATCCACCACCCCCTCCCATCGGGCCATCCACCCCCCCTCCCATCGGGCCATCCACCACCCCCTCCCATCGGGCCATCCACCACCCCCTCCCATCGGGCCATCCACCACCCCCTCCCATCGGGCCATCCACCCCCCCTCCCATAGGGCCATCCACCACCCTCTCCCATCGGGACATCCACCACTCTCTCCCATCGGGCCATCCACCACCCCCTCCCATTGGGCCATCCACCACCACCCCCCCCTCACACCAATCTCTCCCGGCCTCCGTACCCCCCTCACCCCATGCGTGCCTCTCCCTGCTCTAAGCAGGGGAAATCCCCTAACCCGAGCCTCTCCCTGCTCTATGCAGGGGAAATCCCCTACCGGCCCTTCTACATTCTATCAGCGTCGGCTCCGCCTCTGGAGGGGGCGCGGGCCCCTTGCAGAGGCCCTCCTGCCATGCGGAGGCCCCACTTCTGCCATGTGCGACCCCCTGCCTCGCGGGTGAGTGTTTGTGTGTGTGAGTGACAGACTGTGTGTGTGTGTGAGTGTGAGTTTGTCTGAGTGAGAGTGGGTGTCTGTGTGTCTGTGAGTGTGTCACCCTCTCTCCCTCTCCCTGTGTCACCCTCTCCCTGTGTCACCCTCTCCCTGTGTCACCCTCTCCCTGTGTCACCCTCTCCCCGTGTCACCCTCTCCCTGTGTCACCCTCTCCCTCTCCGTGTCACCCTCTCCCTGTGTCAACCTCCCTCTCCCTGTGTCACCCTCTCCCTGTGTCACCCTCTCCCTGTGTCACCCTCTCTCCCTCTCCCTGTGTCACCCTCTCCCTCTCCCTGTGTCACCCTCTCTCTCCCTCTCCCTGTGTCACCCTCTCCCTCTCCCTGTGTCACCCTCTCCCTCTCCCTGTGTCACCCTCTCCCTGTGTCACCCTCTCCCTGTGTCACCCTCTCCCTGTCCCTGTGTCACCCTCTCCCTCTCCCTGTGTCACCCTCCCTCTCCCTGTGTCACCCTCCCTCTCCCTGTGTCACCCTCCCTCTCCCTGTGTCACCCTCTCCCTCTCCCTGTGTCACCCTCTCCCTCTCTCTCCCTCTCCCTGTGTCACCCTCTCCCTCTCCCTGTGTCACCCTCCCCCTCTCCCTGTGTCACCCTCCCCCTCTCCCTGTCACCCTCCCCCTCTCCCTGTCACCCTCCCTCTCCCTGTGTCACCCTCCCTCTCCCTCTCCCTGTGTCACCCTCTCCCTGTGTCACCCTCCCTCTCCCTGTGTCACCCTCCCTCTCCCTGTCTCACCCACCCTCTCCCTGTCCCTGTGTCACACTCTCCCTGTGTCACCCTCTCCCTGTGTCACCCTCCCTCTCCCTGTGTCACCCTCTCCCTCTCTCCCTGTGTCATCCTCTCCCTCTCACCCTCTCCCTGTGTCACCCTCTCCCTGTGTCAGCCTGTCCCGCTCCCTGTGTCATTCTCCCTCTCCGTGTCACCCTCTCCCTGTGTCACCCTCTCCCTGTGTCACCCTCTCCCTTTGTCACCCTCTCCCTGTGTCGCCCTCTCTCTGTCACCCTCTCCCTCTCTCTGTCACCCTCTCCCTCTCTCTGTCACCCTCTCCCTCTCTCTGTCACCCTCTCCCTCTCTGTCGCACTCTTCTTCGCTCTCTCTGTCGCACTCTCTTCTTCACTCTCTGTCGCAC
Organism: Ascaphus truei; assembly: GCF_040206685.1. Taxonomy (NCBI): domain Eukaryota; kingdom Metazoa; phylum Chordata; class Amphibia; order Anura; family Ascaphidae; genus Ascaphus; species Ascaphus truei. The sequence continues at coordinate 327,584,524 of NC_134484.1, forward strand.
TCTCTCTTTGTCTCTCATTCTCTCAGTGTGTGTGTCTCTCATTCTCTCGCTTTCTCTGTGTGTCTCTCTTTCTCTGTGTGTCTCTCTTTCTCTGTGTGTGTGTGTGTGTGGGGGGGGGGGGTGTGCCGCTCTGTGTGTGTGTGTGTGTGTGTGTGTGTGTGTGTGTGTCTGTCTGTCTGTCTCTCTCTGTCTCTCTCTGTGAAGCGCCGACGTCCAGAAACTGGTTAAGGGGTTCAGGAAACTAGTCATTCACATCTGGCTTTTATTTCTAGATCCGACATTGACACACACACACACACACACACGACTAATTGTAGTATAATGTAATACAATAAATACATTTATGTCAAAAACGAATGTTGTTCTGACTAGGAATTTATTAAATGTATTTTATTTATATATTTTATTTTAAAGCGGGATTGGGGGCGGGACTAGGGGCGGAGTTGGGGGCGGGACTAGGGGCGGAGTTGGGGGCGGGACTAGGGGCGGAGTTGGGGGCGGGACTAGGGGCGGAGTTGGGGCGGGACTAGGTGGCGAGTAGACTTTTTGGTTGGGCGAGTAGATTTTTGGGTGATTTGTCGAACCCTGTATATATATATATATATATATATATATATATATATATATATATATATATATATACCCGGCGTTGCCCGTGATGTAATGTTCTGGCTCCCCCATCCTCCCTCTCATCTCCCTTCCCCCCCTCTTCACAGCTGTTCAGAGCTGCGCCCCCCTCCCCCCACTGTTCACAGCTCCGATTCCCCCCCACCCCCATTCAATGCTTTGTTTCCCCACTCCTCCCCCCGTTCACAGCTCTGTCCCCCTCCCCCCCCCTGTTCACAGCTCCGTGCCCCCCATGGATTTAGCAGCTGAGCTAACTGAGGGGGGAAGTGTGTGTCAGTCAGTGAGTGTGTCAGTGAGTGTGTGTGTCAGTCAGTGAGTGTGTGTGCCAGTCAGTGGGCTTCCCCCCCTTCTCTCCTGACTCCCTCTCCCCCCTCTCCTGACTCCCTCTCTCCCCCCCTCTCCTGACTCCCTCTCTCCCCCCCCTCTCTCCTGACTCCCTCCCCCCTCTCTCCTGACTCCCTCCCCCTCTCTGCGCCAGCGCCTGTCCGCTGGGCGCCGCCATCTTACCGGGGTCAGCTGCAGGAGGAAGGGGGTCCTTCCGGAGGCTGCCCGCCCACTGCCTGTCCACTCTGCGCCGCCATCTTACCGGAGGCAGCTACAAGAGGAAGGGGGTCCTTCCAGAGGCTGCCTGACCACTGCCTGCCCCCCCCCCGCACGGAGCTGTGTCGGCGGCGACACTACCCGCATGCTGCTGCTGGCCGGGGCTCGGGTGAGCCTGGGGGGAGGTGAGCTGGGGGGGGTGATGGGGGGGGAGAGCCGGCGGGGAGGTGAGCTGAGCGGGTGATGGGGGGGGAGCCAGCGGGGAGGTGAGCTGGGTGAAGGTGTGTGTGTGTATTGGGTGAGGCCGAGGGGGAAGGTGAGCTGCGGGTGAGGAGAAGAAGAGAGTGGCAGTTGGGTGACGTCATAGAGCCACCAATCTGATTGGCCAGAGGCTGAGGACCAATCAGATTCACCACATCTACAACCCCACAAATTTCAATTTTATATATTAAGATATATATATATATATATATATATATATATATATATATATATATATATATATATATATATATATAAAAATAAAATAGTGTCGTTTATTTTTTTTATAACTAATTATTTCATTAGTTTAAAGTGTTTATTAATATTCGTTTATAGAATACAATTCCACTATTGTCTTTAGTAAAAAAAAAAGTTATATTTCATATAATATATATAGCAAGCGGCAACAAATTCTCTGACATCTTTTTGAATGCTGCGCCACCAGAAAGTCCGCTCCACAAGGTCAGTGGTTCTTCTCGTACCTGGATGTCCAGAAGGTTTAGAACATTGACCCCATTCTAGAACCTTTCTCCGAAAAGGTGGGGAGACGAAAAGACGACCCTCCGGAACTTCAATACCATCTGGGATGTTTGATTGGTCCATGAGAACATCATTCAAAGCATCAAACGTGTTGGCTGAAAGTATGAGCTTAGAAGGAAGTATAGTCTTCAGGCAATTCTCGGACTTGTCATCAACCAAAAACTGTCTTGAAAGGGCATCGGCTTTAACATTCTTAGAACCCGGTAAAAAGGAAATAATAAAATTGAAACGGGAAAAGAAAAGGGACTAGTGAGCTTGCCGGACACCTAGGCGTCGGGCGCCTTCGATGTACAGCAAATTCTTGTGGTTGGTCAGTACAGTATGGTGATGAGATTCTCTGCACCTTCTAAAAGATGCCTCCATTCTTCTAGGGCTAGTTTAATGGCAAGAAGTGTTGTGGATGTTTGATGAAAGTGAAATTTTTCTAGTTTGGCAAAGAGTTGGTTCTCACGAAGATGTAGTAGTACCTGTTTGACATGTCCGATGTGTTCTTGGATGGATTTGGAAAAAATCATTACGTCGTCTAAGTAAACAATAAGAAACTGATTGAGGAGGTCCCTGAAAATTTCATTAACGAAGTCTTGAAAGACAGCAGGGGCGTTGCAGAGACAGAAGGGCATGACAAGGTATTCATAATAGCCGTCACGTGTGTTGAAGGCCGTTTTCCATTCGTCCCCCTGGCGAATTCTGACCAAATTGTAGGCACCACGCAAGTCCAATTTAGTGAAGATGGTAGCCCCTTGAAGGAGATCGAAGAGTTCAGAAATCAAAGGCAATGGATAGCGATTCTTAACGGTGATCTTGTTAAGACCTCTATAATCGATGCAGAGACGCATGGATCTGTCCTTTTTTACGAAAAAGAAGCCTGCACCAGCTGGGGAAGAGGATTTCCGGATGAAGCCTTTCCGAAGATTGTCCTGGATATATTCCCTCATGGCCTTGGTCTCTGGAAGAGAGAGTGTATAAGAAGCTCCCATAGGAGGAACAGAACCGGGAAGAAAGTCAATGGGACTATCGAAAGGACGATGGTGTGGCAGAACGTCTGACCGTGCTTTGTCAAATACATCGCGAAAATCCCTGTATACCTTGGGCAGAGAGTCTTTCCTTACTTGAGGCTTGGAGAGACCGCATATTCTCTTGAGAAATGCCGGACAGTTCTCAGAACAAAACGTACTCCATAAAATAGGTTCCTTACCAGTCCAATCGATACGGGGGTTGTGACGTTGAAGCCAGGGACGACTGAGTGTAACGCTTGCGCTCACCACGAACAAGGTGGGACCCCGGTACTGAGATGGGAAAGTATAGAAATGCGCACCCACAGCAGCGGAGGCACTCCTGGATGGTGGATAGTCAAGATCGCCGGGTCTGGGTTGGAGAGAGTGGGTTAGTCTTGATACTTGCCGAGTTCGTAGGTAGGTGCCTGGAGGTTAGTCAGAGTCTGGGGTGCCGTGGTCGAGGGTTGGAGCCAGTAGAGAAGTAGATTGTCCATTTCCCATGGTCAGGGATTGAGAAGGTCGGAAGGTCTGAGGCAAGCCGGGGTTGATAATCCAGAGCAGGATTAGCTGGGTCGGTACACAGTCTAGCCGGGTCGGTACACAGGAAGGCAAACAGCAACAAGGTGAATAACGCAGAGAAGAAGGCAGAGACAGAGACGTGGGAACACACAGCTACAAATAACTATGCTCAGCCAAAGAGGAAGTGACAGAGCTGAGCATACATAGAAACTGGAGTCCAATGAGAGAAGGGGGTGGAGCGGAGGAGCAGCGTCTGCAGAGGCAGAAATAGGCTGTGAGAAGCAAGAGACAGGTGAGGGAGATATTAGAGTTGACGCGCAGCTGGGGAGTGGTGCATGCGCATCGTATGTGCGTGCCGCGCGGGGCGGCACATGGCACAAGCGGAGGGGCGGAGCAAAGCTCCGTGGGAACCTTTAAAGCCCTCCGTGGTCGCGCTCGCTCAGGAAGGTGCGCGGGAGGCTATACAGCAGGGGGCAAAGAGGAAGCACGCCGTGGGGGACGCGCTCTCAGATCTCTTGCAACGGTATGCTGTTCAGCAGGTGGTAAGGAGGAGACACGCTGCAGGGGACGTGTTCCCCGATTCCTTACACCAAGGATCACTTAGACCGATGGTGTGTGGATGACATCTAGATGGATCAGTTCCGTATGGTCCTCAGCTGTACGTAAGTGAAAAAGAGTAGTTTGTAGAAGATATGAAAGCTGGCTGTAGAGGTCGACCATCAATAGCTTCTGGGCCTACAGCAGGGGTGGGGAACGTCAGGCCCGAGGGCCGTATAAGGCCCCGAAATCATTTGGTCTGGCCCTGCTAAGGCAACTGCTATAACCGGGGTCACGCTAATTTTTTTTAAAATGGCTGTCGCGCACCCGATCGGGAGGAGGTGGTGTGAGGCGCCGGCAGCCCTACACGATCCTCAGCAGCCACTGTACTAGCCCCAGCAGCCACCGTACTTCCCCCCGCAGCAGTCCCCGCACTTCCCCAGCAGTTCCCTCCGCACTTACCCCAGCAGCCGCCCTACACGATCCCCCCAGCAGCAGCAGCAACTACCAGAGGTAGGGAGGGGGGATCTGTGTGTCTGCATGCCTGCCCGTGTGCCTGTCTGTGTCTGTATGGCCCGCGAACGATGTTAGAAATATCCAAATGGCCCTTGGCAGAAAAAAGGTTCCCCACCCCTGGCCTAGAGGATACCTTATGCGGATGAGAGGGATGTTATTCCTTTCAGCGAAGCTTTGGTCTATGAAGTTGCCTCCCGACCCGGAATCCACAAACGTGAGAGCAGTAGTATGGAAGTTCTCGCCGGTGAGCGAGACCGGGAGTAAGATCCTGGTTGGCAAGATTACTTTAGTGATAGGGGAGGTGGTGAGTGTTCCCAATGTGTCTCCCCTGAACATCATTGGGAGCTGGTGTTTCCCGACTTGTGGGGACAATTGAGTACCTGATGATGGGAATGGCCACAGTACAAACAAAGACCAGCGTTGCGTCGTCGTTGTTTCTTGGAGGAAGACAGTTTATTGCCGCCAAGCTGCATTGGTTTGAAGAGAAAGGTACCTGTGAGTAAGGTGACGATGACGGGATCTTTCAGATCTCATTTCCTGCAAGTGTTGATCCACGCGAATACATAGAGATCCTTGAGATCGGTACGGCGTTCGTGTGCGGCAAGTTCATCTTTTAGAGTCTCTGAGAGTTCTTGCCAACATAATAGGCCACCCAGAGGTTATAGGCAGCATATGTGCAGAAGAGGAGGTTGTAAACTGTGCCGCGCATGCCGCGCAGCGCATGCACAGAAACCCATATTCATCTTCCCGTCCGCATGCGCAGTAACATTGCGGCAGGCGCCGCGCACATGTGTGCAAGACCCCAGACGTCGGGCACAACTTCCATGATCAGCCACCTGGACCCCTTCCTATGCCTGGTCCACACTGAACTCTCTGCTGCACAGATGGGCTCTCTCCCTTCTCAACACTAAGGTCACCGGCACAACCCTTCCTAATGCTATACAGAGTCACACACACACAGTCACACACATGCACACAGTCAAACACACACACATAAAGACACACAGAGTGACACACACAGTCACACACACACAGTCACATACAAACACACACAGTCACACACATACACAGAGTCTCACACACACAGTCACACACACAAATACGAGGAATTCACAGTTAGTATAAATATAGAAGTGCAAATAGCTTAAACAGGGTGTGTGTGCCGAACACGCGCGTTCTAATTCAAACTTCTTTGCATTTTGTCCATGAAATTGTGTTTTGATTTTTAATTAAAAACATCACCATCACAAATGCAATTTCTGTGACAAAACAGTGACAAAAGACAAAGAAGTTTCACTTAAAATGCGTGTGCTTGGCACACACTCCCTTTTTTTTGTTCCAGGACTAAAAGGACTCCAGGAGGTAAGCTAGCCACTGCATCACCTTTCACCTAATGACAATAGATATTCCCTGTTGTCTGTCCCCGTTACGTATTGTTGCGCTTTTATGTACTGTGTATTTTCGCTGTTCGTTCCAGCTAAATAAACTCTGATTTCTTAAACTTCTGTGTCCTGTCTGGTGATTCAGAGATCCTTGGTAACCCAAACAACCCTGATCGTGACAATGCTAAGACAAGTCAGTTTAAGTAAACCTAATTATTTGCAAAATGAACGTGCAAACAAATCACAAAAAGTATAGTGTATAAAAGTGACAGGGCACAAAAAAAGTGAAATATATATATAATCAGGGGAAATAATGCAATTGTGGAGTGTGACACATTCAAATGAAATGGTAACAATAGTAATCAGTGCACAATAATAAAGAAGATTCCTTGAGGAAGCTGTGAAGCGGTGAAGCCTGTTGAGTGAATCTGGGGAGCGGAGGCACATCCTGTTGCAGGCGAACATCTGGGGACCCGGACCACCGGACAGGAAATGTGATAATACTGTGCAAGACGCCGGCATCCAAGAGAGACGGAGAGGTGGTGAGAATGGAGCTATTCGATACCTCGGGAATTCCAAAAATTTTAAAACCATGTGACTGTTCATTTTTTTTTTTTATAACTTTCCTTTTTATTTGGGAATACAGTGCATACATAATATCACCTCCCATTAACATACATTACTGCATATCCATTTCTGTCAAAACCCCAAAACTTAGACACACGACGATCTACAAACTAGACAAACTACATGCAAAGACACGTTAACGGGACAGACGTGACATACCGGACTGGGGGGAGGTATGATAGGGTGGGGGGGGGATGCTGAGGGGACCCTGAGGGCTGTATCCCTGAAAGGACAGTGCTGCGTCTCACTATGTGTACTTGCCACTTCTTGTGGACCGTCTGGCGAGCCCTATTCCCTTGGTCTCTATGTCTTCGTCTGGACTGGCCCGTCAAAGGAGAACGCATTTGCTCTTATTAGTGCAAGATTGTGGCGGCGTCCACTCCCGGGGTGACTGTTCATTTTTAAGGGTTGATATTGATATAAAAAATGTTTTGTACTGTCTACACTATTATCTACTTTTCTGCTTTTCCTGGAGGGCTTTCCGCATACCAAACGATTTGCCACGGTTTTGGATTTGTCTTTTTTATTGAGAAATATGTGAGTAACATTCTAACCACCAAACCCCAAGAAGTTACATTTGAGAACATATTGCACTATATTTTGTACACTTTCTTTTTTCTCTGTGTCATCATTGCGCTCCACTCACTTGGAAGACAAATACAATGACTGATAAAGCCCCAGGGTTCGCAGTTTTCAGAGCAAATCCAGAGTTAACTCGTAGCGTCCTGAGATTAGAGAATAGCAGTACTACTAATTTCACAGAGGCCCAACACAATACAGGGTAAATTAGAATTAAAAGGGAAAACATTGGTGTCCAACATGAACCTTATTCTTCGCCTGATGAAAATAGGCCACAAGGCACAGATACGTGACTTCAAAGTATGTTTTTCTCCTGTGGCTGAGCATGTTTTTGTACAAAGAGAAGAAACCTTAGTGCTTAGCTTTCCCAAAGCACAGGGAACATGTTACTGGGTTTAATTACCTGCCTGGGGAGCACCGGGGAGCACTGGGCAGGTAGTGAAAATATGGGGAAATCCTGGGGAAGTAACCGGTTTGTCTGGTGGCTGGGCAACTCGCTACCAGAGAGAAAGAGATTTTTGCCCAGTTGTCACAAGCATGTTTGTGAAGCACTAATAATCACAAGACATTAAAGACTACTTCCCAGAATAGGGAGATTTTAACATGCACAACTCCTGCACTTTTACACTGACTGCATCTAACATATCAAGCACCTTAACTGCTCAATCAATTACTTTACTATATGTCTTTTCTATATTTTGTCTTCAAAAGGTATGGGTCATTTAGGTCAATCCTTTGACCAAAACATTTCAAGCCTGCAACCAGTTCACAGCAAACCCATATCAGCAGGTTCCTACACTACCTATTTTATATTGTGTCTTTTGTATTTCATCCACTGGAAAGAGAAAAGAGAAAACAAAACAATAATACAACCAACAGCATGGGGTGTGTGACATGTATGCAGTGCCTATGGGGTTAAAGTTTAGGAGCACTATATGAGCCATAGTGCAGGAGTGCCCTAATAAATACAGTGATAATATATTTTTATTTAAAAAAAATTAAGTGCAATAAAAATACATACTTTTCCAGCTTATTGCTACAGCAAAAGTCATCGCCACCTTTCTCCTGGGGGAATAAATCTCTCAATAGACTACTACATTCACATGTAGTATACAGTAGGACCTGCTGATAGGGTCTAGCTTGACGTGGTTGCAGGCTTCAAATGTTTTGGGGAAATGCAAGGAAAAATGGGGCACTCACTTGTAATCCACGATCCAAAAATGGCTTTATTAGAACATTGGTATAGGTGTACAAAAAGGAACACCTATACCAATTTTCTAATAATGCATTTTTTGTCGAGCTTTAGTGTACCTGGCTACCAATTTTTCTCCTTTTTTACTGGATCGTGGATTACAAGTTAGTGCCACGTTTTTCCTTGCATTTCCTCACTGTTAACAAACGACACAGAGAACCCCAGCAAGCTCATTTTAGGAACCCCTGAGCCCCCACAAAATATATATGTATATAAGTGTCAAAAAGGAGAGCTATTGAGCGTGGCAACTGTATGCAACAAGCGACAGAGAAGCCCAATGCTACATCCAATATGACAAAAATACACAGTAAAATACTTATATATTCTCTTGTAAAAGGGTAATTTAGTTTAACCCTTTGGCCAAAGCATTATAAGCCTGTGAGACCCGACAAGACAGACCCAGTTCACAGGTCCTAACACTACCGGATAAAATACTAATATACCTCTATTAGGATTTCCTCACTGTTGTCTACTTCATGACGGCGGCACATGGAGGAGGGGGAGGATTCCCTGAGACTACGGAGGTCGACGTGGAACAAGACTGCCAGGAGCGGGACCTTAGGTGGATGCGAGCATATGCCTATAGTAGGAGGTAAGAGGATTCAACTTACCTCCTTCTCTCCATCGTCTGTCCTACTAACATAACTGCTCACATAGGCAGTCTCCCACTTCAGCCCTTACACGGAATACAGCCGCAATGCTGTTACTTCCAAGGACTGTTTGTGTCTCTCCCCCCGATCTACATATAGCTAGATAAGCTATTGAACACATACTCCGGAGCGCAAGACAGCGGTTTTTCTACACTTCAAATGTTTTGGCCAAAGGATTGAACCAAATAACCCAAAGTTATCAGAAGAAAAAACATATAGTAATGTACTAAATAATTTATCATATTGGATGTGCATGTGGCCTTCTTTGTTTATCGTAGTATACTTGGTCACTTTCCCAGTGGCACTCCAATTGACACACACAAATCTAAATATATAATCGTGTGGGTCGGGGCTTTGAGCTTTCTAAGATTGTGCATGTCCAATCAAATACTTGTTGGATATGAAAAAATAACTTTCTGGATCTAAGTCACAATCCACCTCAGAACAGTTACCTGTAAAGTGATTTGTGCTTCCATAAATATACTGAAGGCAGTTTATCAAACACTTGTAGCAATTTAAGTGCAAATAGCATACAGTAGTTGTGTTGTGGCTGTAAGTTAATATCATGTTTTTAAATCTTATATGCTAATGAACTGAATAAACGAGACTAGATATTGCAGTCGGATTAATTAAACAGCAGTAACCAAACAGCCTCAAATGGAGCGCTTCAAGCTGACTGTTAAATTAGAGAAGGCGATTTCACCTAATAGGAGAGACGGAACTCGTGGGTTCCAATGTCAGTGCTCTTTAAGAGTGAACAACAAAATAATCCATAATTTATCGAAATTTCATGTACATGGAGTATATACCATTCATATATTAGCTGTTGGGTTGATGGTGGTAGAATCAGACTCGTGTGTATAAAGAAGGAAGTCATATTTAGTCCAAATATAAGGGGAATCAGCCTTTTATTATCAATACCCAGAGGGGGTGTCTGTGAAGCCCAGACAAAGTAGGAGACCTATACCCCCTCACGATCTGAATACGATCTCCTTGACAAAGCGCACGCATGTGCGAAACGCATCAGAGGTTCCTCTACAGTTTGCTGTTACTATGTTGCTGAAGATTTAATAAAGAGTTTTTTCTAATTTTTGAGCGATCCAGCCTCTGTCATCATCATTTTTTAGATGCAGTGCACCGCCTAAACCTTTCCTCCATGGGATACCATTTCCTGATTTCATCTAATAAACGTTTAAAGATGCATGGTTTTCATTAACTAAAGCCATGGAACATACTTGGAAAAGAAACTATTTGCAACAGATTAAGCTAGTGTGGTGTTCCACGTAATAAAACAGTGAGAATTAGTGATTTAATCTTATATTGGCATGTCAGCTATGTATCCAGTATACACTGAGCAGCTAGTTAACTCACCATTAACTTCCATTGTAGTGCATGGAAACTGACAACTTCTAATAATACGTTAACAGCCTGCAGCTTAGTCAGTGCATCCCAAAGATGTTGAATGTTAACAATTGGCTCAGGCGATCTAATTTGTTTATTTCCTTGTGGTGTAGAAAAGTCGACAGATCGAAACTTGAAATAATTAAAGACACGTTATACCAAATGTGCGAACTCTCTCGTTTCAAATGAAGCACTGCATGTTGGCCTACCAAATAAAGCAAAGATTGTAAACATGTGGAATAAAGCCAAATGTTATTACATTAAAAAAAAAAAGAAACTACTGTTCTGGGTTTCCTTTTAAATTGTGTCTGGCTTTAGATGGCTCCATCCTGCTCACTCCCATATAATGACCTTTTTAAAAGATTCTGTCTTCCCAGCTCGGCAGTGAGCTTTACAAAGAGGGGGCACAGATAGCAAGAACAGCTCTCCAGTGAGCTTTACAAAGGTGGTGGGGGGACGGGTTGGGGGGACTGAGACTCAGATAGCAAGCACCCCAGTAGGGGATTGACAACTCTACTTCAGTTGAAACAGCTTATGGGATCACTGTGTCACAACATAATGTCAATAGTACAGTGAAATAACAAAACAATAAAAGGGGCATCAGGTGTCCTTTAAAAAAAGAACATAGATGGCTAGTCTCTCTAGCTCTCCACTGTATTAATTCTAGTCCTGTTCAAATGTTTTGGGTGGTGGGATGTATTCAACATTAAACAATAAAGATAGCACTGGAAGCTTCAGTACACAGTGAAATACAGTATAAAACAATATTGCTGAAAAAATGTAAGCCATGACTTAATTTTACGCTGGGCTACTGGTATTACTTGAATATTCATATTTTACTGAGGATTTCGTAAGAGATAAGTGGAGGAGTCAGCAGTGGGAGATTCAAATTCAGTGCCCACTGGGTGAATTACTTACAGTATCTTTCTGTGCATCAGACCTCAAAAAAATAGATTGCCTGCTCTTTGGAAATTACCTAATTGTGAAATGTTCTACTTTGTGCATTAAAGCTGCAGACCAAGCAATATCCTAAATGTGTATTTAAAAAAAAAATCAGTTCTGTACTATGAGAAAATACTTGTAGCATTTAAAAAAAAACTCTGAATGACATTTTTAATGTATTATAATGTAACAAGCATTTTTTGTTTCTATTGCAACCATTTACAAAGTCACATCCCCTTTCTCTGCTGAAACAAGCTCTGGCACACACCTTTTTGAGCCCTGCCCTCTCTCTAGCAGTGCACCAATTGTATCTAGTGACTTCTAGGCCACATGAACTTCCCCACAGAACTCTGCATCTTTGGTCCTCTTCTGCTGCACTGACAGCCATTTAGTGAACCCCCGAGCCGAATCTACGCCAATCGATCACAGGAGAATGGATCAATAGGCAATTTAGCTAATTACTTATCATTGTATGGATTATATTTCTGTACATATTAAAGGTAGAAAAAAAAGCGTTAGCTTCGACTGCTGCGTTAAGGCATAACACTAACAGAGCTACTACAAACCGTTTTTATTTCATGATTAATTCCTCTTTAGAAAGAAAATATAAATCGTGACACTTTATTTTGACAAGAGTTTTGTGGACAAATATTATAGATCATCAGATAAACTTTATGAAAATATATTGTATGAATCGTTCATTCAAACGAATTGTACAACATGCATATCACAACATAAAGCTACATTTTGTGCGACTATAGTTCTATTCAATTAGCGATCACGAGAGAGTAATATTTGCGGTTCCTTTTATCTGCGGGAAGCAAAGTATCTTCAATGAAACTTTCAATTGTTTTTTTTTTTGTAACAGAAGGAAAAAATGAGTTAGACTTTTGAAAGGAAAAGCTGATCCCTTTCTTGCAACATTTGTAAAATAAGAAGTAAATTACTGCACTTTGCAAATTCCTTTTCTGTTTCTCATTTTGCCTCTTTGTTCATGGTCATACAATGTTTATGGCCTTCACTTTTTTAACGGGCACAATGTTCTCATACTTTATGAGTAGGTTTATGGTTATAACTCTGAGTTATGGTGTTAAAGGTACAGGGCCATATTTACTAAGAACTGCTATTCCATAAGACACCTTTCATGCTGGATGACATTTTACGACCCCTTTCGAGTTAATGAGCCACAAGGGACCATATTTACACCTTCCAGCACCAGAAGACACCTTACAGTCATTCACTGGAATGAATCAATAAGATTAATTAGGGGTTTGCAGAACAAATATCTTCTAGCAAGGGATGCACAATGTAAAAAAAGGTTGGGAACCACAGATCTAGAATGAGGTGCCATATTGACATTTGGGGGCCGGATACATAAAAATCAGTTTAAGTCGAGTTAATATTGCACCCGCCCCAAAAAATGTACGAGCGTTATTACCGCAATTTTAAATTGGTATACATTAAAATTTCTGTAATTCCTGTGAGACTTCCCCCTCACCCCCATCCCATTTACTATTAGTATGTTCCTTACTATGTTTGTATCAATACGATCTTATCTGGGGGTATTGTCTCCTCCCCCCCCATCTGTATGTATGTTCCCCTCCCCCATTTTTAGTTTTTGTACCCCATGAAAATTCCGATAAATAAAAAGCTATATATAAAAAACAATTGCAGTAATAATTTAGCGAGTGCGATATTCGGTCAAAATCACATCAATAATTCTATCATAGGCTTCTGTAATAACTATTACAGAAGCTGGTGATAGAAATAACACTAATCCGTTTGATGCCTGTGGTAACCAAGGTATACCACAGGCACCCAAGGGGTTATATATAAGCATGTTCTTGTATAGGGTTAGCACATTAATAAAAATTCACTACCTACCGCTATTGCCCACCTTAATTGGTAGTAAATCACGGCCATAAAATGCTTCACTAATCGCTATGGTAGACTAGCATATCTAAGGGCAGACTAGCACATCTCTGCTATTTATTTGAATGAGGGGAAGATAACATGTGAGGTACCAAAATTGTAGGTTACTAGGCCTTTTCCTTACTGATGAATACAAACATTCATCCCCTCAGCAACTTGAACACATAGTACTACGGTTGGTGAGAACGTAGCCATGCATCCTATACATGGCGCAGTATTATCCTTAGACAGTGTAAGGATTGTACTTCATTCCAATTGACACCACTATTCCAAAGTACAGTAGATATATATCGGTAATTGCTGAGATTACACTGAAACGTTTGACATCATCATGCACGTTTACATAAAGTTAGTTTCTCATTGAGTCCATTTCCAAATGTGGACAACTGAAAGATTTATTGTGTGCACAGTGTAGTCCTTTATCTCTTTGGACATCATTTATCAGAGAACAGGTCAGGGATCTTTCTATTTCACGACAACACCTGAGGGACACTTTTATCTAGGATCTGTGTTTCCCATACCTTCAGTAACCTTTACAGAGATAGTTATCAATACTATTTATAAGAAAAACAAGCATTCACTATATTGGACAGGTCACTCTCTGTCTTGAAAAGGCAGCATAAATCTACAGCATACTGTACATGACATATCCTGTCCCTTATCCCCTATCTTAAGCTCCTAATATTTAGGAAGAAAGGCTGTCACTGCTATAGATAATCATTACATAGTATTTCTTTGTTAAAGGTGAAAAGGTAAAAAATATGCGAGGATATGACAAATACTTAGAAAAGTTGCCAAACTCAGTTTCTATATTTTAAAGTAGCCAGTTTTTATTGTGTTGAATTCAGAGCTAAATCGCTTCCATCATGAGGCACTGGGACCCAAGGAAAGGTTTGGAAAAGTGCTAATGTTTGGAGGGAATTGTTACTTTAATACTGGGTCACAAGATCCTTGAGATTGTTCCTGAGATAAGATTTTTGCAATTCACGCACTAGCAAACGCGACTTCGGTAAATGATGGCAATTCGTGATAACATCACAAATTTGTTTTTAAACAAATAACTAAAATGACTTACTAGAAAGAAAGTCTGGGTGACTTTTCATTATCTTTAATTACCTTTTTTCTGCAATAGTATATTGTACAACAATGTCTTTTTCCTTATTTCTTTCCCTGGAGATACTGTACATAAAAATTAGAGAATATAATCGCTAGTAAATCGCCTAACTTTAATGTTAAAAACTATTTGCAAGACATTTGATTTATCCATTACTTCTTCAGAGAAGTCACATAGGGGAAAATGGCCCTCTGTAAAAGAACCTATTTCAAGAGTCACATGTGTCCTAGTGATGAAATTCGGTGAGAAATGAATAAGTGATGACAGATGCCATAGTAGATGATGCACTCAACGGCAACCACAGTTTGTTATTCTTCTTGTTAATACCTGCCAAACGTTAAGGTCAACTGCCTACTCATGAATTCCTCTTTGTTGGTGGTATTTCCATTGCTCTCCCTTTTACGCTTCACAATATTTTGAGGTTTTAAGCAAGGAATAGGATTTGATCAAAGGTAACGCTATATCAATCGGTTTTCGTTGTGTATTAAATAGGCAGTAATGACATTTAACAAAAAATACATCTGAACTGCCCTAAAAAGACATTAACCAAATCATATTAGTCTGACCTTTTGTTTGTGGGGTTGGTGGACCAAACTTGCTGTGAGGACAAAGAATACAGGTGCAAACAGTGACCAATTCATCAAAGATTTTTTTTAAATACCATCCAATGGTATACAAGTATTTAAATTTTGTTGTACATTTCCTAGGTAAACTTTGGAGCTGAATTATGAAAGACAGGTGGATACAAAACGGGGACAATACTATTGCAAAAGCAATCACCTTTTTTTTAATTTATTTTTATTCCCATTATTGACCATGTATTTGTATTCTGTTGTACATGTTGAATAAAAAAAACTTTGGGGATCATTTAAAAAACAAATATCTGAATACCAAATTGGGACAATACATTTGCAAAAAAAAATGCACTCATTTGATTAGTCGATTGTTGTGTTTTCCCCCGACTTACAGCCAAGAAGTTCTAATACATATCCTCCTTTTAAAACAGGATCCACCAAACGTTTATACGGGTGATATAGATACAGTATGTAAATACTAGCTTACACTACAGTACATATTTCACAAAACATTATACTGATACATCCGTTATCACTGATATTTTCTATTGTTGTGTAAGGCTGGCCTTCTGTTTTACATTAATCATAGCTTAAATACTTTTATCTTCTGAAATCCTTTTTTTTGGCGTACAATTATTTCCTTCCATATCTCTTAATGGCTTATTCAATGTTTTTTTGTATAGTTGTATGCATTTTGTGGTGTGGATGCAGGATCATAGCACCTCTAGCTGAATTGTGTTAGACAGGGTGAGTGCTAGTTCATACTATCTTTTTTTTATAAATAGGGCACAGACAAACTGAGACGTAGCCTTTGGCTTGTGGAGTTGGGAGAGAGTGATGCTGAGAAAGAATTGGAAAGGGATGGGAGAAATCCAGACTAATAAAACCAAGAACAATTTAATTGAGAGAACTATAAATATAAAGAAAATGTACAAATAAACTAGAAACAGACAATTTAAAATGATCTGTATAAGAAAGTGCATACAAAAGTAATAAGCTGTATGAACAAACAAAAACAATAGGCTATACACAGGCAGTTCTCAGTTATCCTACGGAATCCGTTCTGCAAACTGCCGGCGTATAGTGAAAATGTCAGAATGTGAATCCCATGTTAATGAGCATCGGCAAGCAGCAGATAATCCGTTCCAACGTCGGGTAGTGCGTTCCGCGGAATGCATGCTGATCTGTCCGATTATCTATTTGTCGTAAAACAAAACGACAGATAGCGAGGACCACCTGTGTAACTTAACTGCTGACTATAACTAATAATACTAACAAAAAACAGTATACAACAAAACTACTACCCATAAATAAAAGTTAATAATTCTATAACCAATAATATCAACTATATAAGAACTTTAAAATATAAAAAAAATGAAATAACTAATATAACAAAAACTATATAACACTATTAAACTAAAAATCTATGTAACAATAAAACCAACTACAACATAAAACCAAAACAAAAACCTATAAATAAAGAACAAACTCAAAGAGGAAGAAGAAAAATGGGGCACCATCCACAGCAAAAAAAGATCCATAGGGGGTTCACTTATAAAAAATAGATGACTTTAATGGATCATACAGGGGACCCCTAAAGAGGCAACCGCAACACACAGGGGTCCCCTGTATGATCTATTAAAGTCATCTATTTTTTTTATAAGTGAGCCCCCCCTGGATCTTTTTTTGCTGCGGATGGTGCCCCGTTTTTCTTCTTTCTCTTTGCTGTTCTACTTACCTCAAATGGATTGCACGTCAGAGGACCTCCCAAGATTGATCCAGATCTCCACAAAAGTGAGTTCTTTCTACAATCCTATCTGCTATTATGCAATAGGGAGGGAGATTATTCTGTGTCAGCATCTGCCATATGTGATATACCTACAGGATACACTAGACACTATTCTCCCCCTACCAATTAAGGATTTGATATATTGAATTCATGGAGGTACCTCACCCTATTATATTTGAAGTATTACATACTGCACAGATGTATGTTTAAGAGCAACCGGATCCCTGCTTCTAGTATACAACAAACTCAAACTATTTAACTTTATGAGAACTAACTATATAACGAATAATAAAAAGTGATATTAAATTAAGGGGTTATTGATTAAAGCCTCAGCTCAAAACTGGGGCAAATCTAGAGAAAAACACATTACATTAGATTTTACCAAGGAAGGTCCCGTGGGTTATAATGGGATTTTGTGCTTTGATAAAAATAGTAAGTTTTTTTCTTTACTCTGGTTTTGCAGCGGGGAGACTTTGATAAATAGACCCCTGGTGTTTGAATAAGAACACAGATGTTCAGCAGGCTGTGAAGCCGCGTTCCAGAGCTGGCAAAGAGATCAGCTCTATTCAGATGACTACAGTCTTCAGCACAGGAAAGACGGTGTCACAGCATTTTGAATAAAAACTAAAGACTTCAGACTTTAGCTTTACAAGCAAATTGTGAGCAGATACGCAGATGGTTGTTACCTGTAATCATTATGTCATTATAATAATCTTTTTGGGGTGACTGTGGATTGTGGGTTTTTTCAGTCATGAAAATACAACAAATAAGGGATCATGTGTAAATTTATAAAAAATATATATATATATTTATTTTGATAATTACTGAGAATAGAATTTTTAGAAATGTCAATATAGTTTCAAATAATATATAAACGTATAAAAAATATATAAATATACAGTTATATAAAAAAGTAATACAATGGAGAATATGATGTGAGAAGATAACTAACAAAACAAAAAAAAATGCAACATTTTTTAACAAAGTATACAAAAAATGCATACAAACAATAATAAAAAAATGTCCCTAAAAAAAAGAAATGTCTTTTGCAAGGTAATCCAATTACTTCATCAATATAGTCCAGCTCAACATTTCGCCTACACTCACTTATTCCAATGTAGTTTTCAGAAGTAATAGGTATCAAATGGGATACTTGTTTTAATTCAACTTCTCTTAATGTCCTGTATATTGCAACAGTAACAATGGCACATGCCTCTTCAAGTCTCCAGAATGTTCCTGAAAATGTAGTCCTCCGTATTAATTCCCGATTGTGTAATCCCAATAAGGCAACGTTTCAGACCTCAGTGGTACATCTTCAAGTCCCCTATTGAAAAGACCACAGTATTTACCCTTTTCACATGATTTCTCGGCACCAGAAACCTATTGAGACGTTCTTCCACATGCATCAATTCGTGCCATAAGCCATTTTAAACTATGGAAGCCAATGATGTCATGGCATACACCGTTACTGCATACCATCTTCAAGTTACGGAAGCCCACATGGTTTATCTTCTCCTAATAGTTACTGTACTATATCATGATGCTGTTGGCCAAGCCAGATGCTTTAAATCAGACATGTTAGTCATGCTTTATGTTGTAGGACAAATGAGAAATTAAACCATACTGTAGCTTTAT
The DNA here is from genome assembly GCF_040206685.1 of Ascaphus truei. Taxonomy (NCBI): domain Eukaryota; kingdom Metazoa; phylum Chordata; class Amphibia; order Anura; family Ascaphidae; genus Ascaphus; species Ascaphus truei. The sequence continues at coordinate 327,602,937 of NC_134484.1, forward strand.
TTAAATGCATAAGAAATATAGATGCCATTTTAACCACAGGACAGATATGAGGGTAATCATTTGTAATAAGTAATATACTTGTAGCCCTCTTTCTTACGCTCTAGAGTGACTACGGGTACTGCATACACACACCTGCGGCTCCAGGAGATCTGAGCCTCCACTAGCTGGAAGCCTGGGGCAACACTTATCTTAATGGCAGCGCCTCCACTTACCCAGGATCCCCGTCGAGTAAGATTCCCCCGGGCAAGAACAATATCAACGCACATATAAATGAAACTGTTTACTGCATCCGCATAAAGGAACCCTTATCACACTATCATGGCAACAACACATATCACATATAACTTATACTTATAACGCCAGTGGCTCGGCCACTATCTCTTAAGGAGTAATGTCACTGTCCCGTCACCGCATGCCCCCACACCGTGTCCATGTACTGTAATTGTATATAGGCTCAGTCCTTTGGCCACTCCACTTAGTGTCCCCAAAGAGTGTTCCCTTAGGCGGGATCAGCACCTGTTGACCGGTGTTGGTGCACTTTGTTAAATACCTTTCGGTCACTGCGGTGACCGGTGACAACTTCAAAAAGGATCCGCCGATCCAGCGCAGTTGATCTGATGTCGCGATGCTCAGCAAACTGGTCCCAGATGACTAGCAGCAACCGCGACTCTGCACACTTTGTCCCTATCTGTTATTCAGTAAGGGTGACGTTCCTATCACTATAGGGCTTCCCTGCAGCACACAACCTAGGGTGACTCAGGGAATCTTTTAGGGCCCTCAGGGATAATCTGACCTATGCAGGTGGGTCACGGACACCCTGCACTCACACTACCTCCTTCCCTGCTCCTCCGGTGCCCTCTGGCTAGCGTGGTCTCTCCCACACGCTTCCCTTTCCTGCCTCCCGCGAATCCAGCCCTCCCATTGGCTCCCTGGCATCAGGTGACCCCGCTAAGGCTCCTGGGAGTTGTAGTTACTGGCTGAGCCTATACCTTATTGGCCAGCCGTTCGCGCGCTTCCACTGCGCATGCGCGACCTCTCTCCACTCTGACCTCGCTCCCCGCTATTGCGCAACAACATGGCGGCGCCCTATACTGTCGGGCCACCGCGGAACCTTCACCACTACATTTGGGGACTTGCTGCAGCAAAGGAACATATAACACATCCCTACATTCTCCCCCTCGCAGAATCCAACGTCCCCGCTTGGGACTATAACCATAACATATTTACACATACTGTACACCTTACTCTGTATACTCTACATGAGGTTATACATTTCACTGAACATGCCAATTACAGATCTCACTTTATGGCGAGCCCACTGCTGAGCCTCATAATGGGGTGCCCCAAATTGATCGTAAGCCATCCTCATTGGAGGTTGACCAGCTCTTTGGCTTCTGCGAAGCTGCTCTTTGGCTACTTCCTCAGGAGTGTAACAAGTCTCAGTTGGCACTTCGAATTCTGCCCTTGAGGGGCTCAATATGTCTACACAGTCTTTTTGGGGCACAAAGCACAGGCTCTGCGGGTCTAGTGGCTGGCTCACTGGAGTCAGCGTATCTGTCGTTGGACCAAGGGGCTCTTTACCCGTAGCTCCTTCGGGATATGCCCCCACGGTCGGAAGGCCCCTTTGAGAGGTTCCTTCCATAGGATTCTTAGAGGTGGTATTTATTACAGTCTCTGGGCCATCCTCTGTGCTATCAGCTTGTCCATCGAGTGAAACAGTGGGCACTTCCAAGTCGTTATCCCCTACTTGAGGTATAGGAAGGAGATGGTTTCTATGCCATACCTTTACCCGGCCTTCGGAGTCCTTGATGCGGTATACCGGGAGGCCAGGCATCTGTGATTCCACATCCTACACCCCATCCCTCCATCTGTCGGCCAGTTTGTGTTTTCCAGGAAGGCCCAAGTTACGGAGGAGAACCGCATCCCATGGACGGATTTCTTTATGTCGCACCTTGTGATCATAGCGCCTTTTATTACTCGCATTTAATTGCGCCGCTGCCTTCTCAGCCAATTTGTAGGCCTGCTGCAAACTGTCTTGTAACCTTTGCACATATCGAAAATGCGTCCTATTGGATACCCCATCGGTAGATATCCGTAGTCGCACATCCACTGGCAGCCTAGCTTCTCGTCCAAACATTAGGAAGTACGGAGTATACCCTGTAGACTCATGTCGAGTACAGTTATAAGCATGCACCAACATCTCTACGTTGTGCTTACTCCACTCAGTCTTCTGAGAGTCTTTTAGTGTGCCCAGCATGTCAAGCAGCGTTCGGTTGAAACGTTCGGGCATGGCATCCCCTTAAGGATGATACGGGGTAGTCCATGACTTGGTGATGTTCAAAAACTTCAGCAGTTCTCGAATGAGGGTACTCTCGAAGTCCCTGCCTTGGTCAGAATGCAATCGATTCGGTAATCCATAGTGAATGAAGTATTTCTCCCACAGAACTTTAGCCACTGTCACCGCCCGTTGATCTTTGGTAGGGAAAGCTTGGGCGTATCTTGTATAGTGATCTGTAATCACCAGTACGTTCCCGATGCCCCGGGTGTCGGGCTCAATACACAAGAAATCCGTGCACACCAGATCCATGGGGCTGGAGCTTTTCAGATGGGCCATGGGGGCCGCCTGGGTGGGGAGTGTCTTCCTCTGTATACAGCGAGTGCACTGTCGGCAATGCAACTCCACTGATTCTCTCATTTTTGGCCAATAGAAGCGGTCACAAAGTAACCCGAACGTTTTGTCAATGCCAAGATGGCCATGATCATCATGTAGCACCCGGAGTACCATGTTCCTTAGAATCTGAGGCAAGAATAATTTCGCCGGTCGGGATGATTATGGTATGGTATGACCCGGTACAATAAGCAGTTGTCCAGTTCGAATCTTCCGAACTCCTTCATTAATAGATTCACTAGTTCTCTGGGAGCTTGCTTAAGTATAGCAGGATTCTCTTGTTGCAAGGCTTGACAAGCTAGTTCCACCACGGGGTCTTGCATCTGATATTGCACCAATTCCTTCCATGAAATGATCTTATCCTCCGTGATATTCATCCCTTCCGGACGTCGGTACACTCTAGGAACGGCTCGGGATTGACACCCTAGCGAATCTGCTAGTCTTAACTCTGAAAACGCCACTTGATCGTTGACCACAGCAGCTAGAGAACATAGTGCACGTATGCCAGGCCCCGGAACCTCTTCCCACACTTCCTCATCGGTAGTAGGGTGGAGCCCAGGTCTTCGCGACAGAGCAACTGCCCCTATGTTGGTGGGTCCTGGTTTGTACTTAAGATTCAACCAATAGTTGCCCAGCGCCGCTAACCACCGGTGACCCGTCGCATCCAATTTGGCGGACGTATTGATGTAGGTCATGGGATTGTTGTCAGTCCGGACTTCAAACTGTACACCATGCAGATAATCATGTAGCTTGTCCACCACAGCCCACTTGAGGGCTAGGAACTCCAACTTGTGGACAGGATAGTTCTGTTCACTTAGGGTCAAGCTTCGACTAGCATACGCCACCGGTCGAAGTCCATTATCATGTTTCTGAAGCAACACTGCCCCCAAGCCGCTGAAGCTGGCATCCACGTGCAGAACGTATTCTCGATCGGGATCGGCATAGGCCAACACCGGGGATTGTGTTAGATTGGTCTTCAGTCCTAAGAACGCCTGTTCACAGGCAGGGGTCCATTTATCCCCAAAGGGTGTTTGGGCAGTGGGAGCTTTTCTCCCTGGGTCTTTAGGATAAATCTTTAAGAGGTTATTCAGTATTTTAGCTTTACGTGAGTAGTCTTCCACATACCGGCGGTAGTAACCACAGAACCCCAGGTAGGACCGTAGTTCCTGGACGTTGTTGGGTCAGGGCCAATTCACCACTGCCTCTATCTTCCCCGGATCTGTAGATATCCCTTCCGCTGATACAATATGGCCCACATATGTCACGGACGTGCGGCAGAACTTGCATTTGTCCATGGACAGCTTAAGCCCTTCCTGGCGGAGTCGATCCAGCACCTTCAACAGTCGCTCCTCATGTTCCCCCAGGGTTTTCCCGAACACTATAATGTCGTCCAGGTACACCAGACATTCTTGTGGATTCATGTCCCCCAGCGTCTTTTCCATCAACCGCTGAAAGGTGGCGGGGGCTCCACATATCCCCTGAGGCATGCGTGTGAACTGGTAGAAACCTAACGGGCAGATGAAAGCCGTTCTTTCTTGATCTTCTAAGTCCATGGGTACCTGATAGTACCCAGACCTCAAATCCAGCACGCTGAACCCCTTACTCCGAGACAAGGCGTTCAGGAGGTCCTCGATTCGCGGGAGGGTGTACTGATCAGGTACAGTACGATTGTTCAATGTCCTATAATCCACACATAGACGTACGGTCCCATTCTTTTTGCGTACTACTACGATAGACGAGGCGTAGGGACTTCGTGATCCTTGAACAATACCGGCTTCTTCCATTTCGGCTAATAGCCTCCTCACTTCTTCCACATCTCGGGGTGCTATGTGGCGGGACCGTTCGCGGAACGGCATTGTGTCATTCAGTCGAATGGTATGGCAGGCACTGCGACTGCACCCCAAGTCCATATCACTTATGGAAAACACCTCCCACCGAGTTTCCAGCTTAATCTGCAATCTCCCCTTCCATTCCTCTGTCAACGGCGAGTCTCCGAAGTCGAACGCCAACTTTGGAGCTACTGTATGAACGGTGGCCACCGGGCGTCTACCTTCTGCCTTCCTCCCAGGGGTCACCGGGTAGATTTGAGCTGCTGCCGATGATCAATGCGCATGGGGTAAAGGGAAAGGTTTCTCACGTATACTCGAGTTCTGGACGGAATTCTTCACACCCACTTCTTCACCGAGGCCAACACCTCGTAGCCGAGTCGCTGGTCATCAAGTGCCGTGCTTTCCAATGAGAATAGTCGATCCTCCGGACGTCTGGCCGGATAATGACACGTTGCAACCATCATTTTTCCTTCTCCGGGAGGAATCTTGGTCACCCCGCGCTCTTGATTGTACAACACCCCATGTTCTTCTTCGGTCACAATTCTACCGCAAGCCTCTTGTAACGCTGGGCAAGCAGCGAGAGCCAGCAACGGTAGTTCACCTGCTTCCTGCAAATACATGCGGATCACCGCTTGTACGATGTTTGTATTGGTCCCCATGATTATAGGAGCGCTGGGATGGTCCTGGGGTTCCGGGCATTCCAACGCTTCCACCTCCATGGGATGATGCTTGCCTGTGTTCAACTGAGGAATATCAGGTGTACTTTCACCACTCCATCAATAGGGTAGTCTTCATGGCTCAGTCCTCTCAACCTCAGGGAGTCGGCGGATAGTAGTGGCAGCCGATGCAGATGTTGATCGTAGAAGGGTCGATACACTATGGTCACCTGGGATCCAGTATCCATCAGTGCCGAGGCATAGATACCTTCAATCACCACCTTGACGATGGCCGCCGGTCCAATTTGGCTATTCATTGGGGACGGGGACGCCGCTTCACTGGTTTGAGGAGTACACAGCATGGACTTGGCCGGTCGGGATGCCGTTCTTCATTGAGAGGGGCAGTACGCTCGAATATGCCCCATCTTTCCGCAGGCATAACACTGGAGGTGGCTGCAGGAGGGGCTATCTCGGTATGTCGGAGACGTTCGCCCTGAAGCGGGGCGCTCCCGGGCAGCCGTAGGTTCTTCAGGGTCCTCCTTTTCCGGGTTCACATCCCCAACCGTCTCAACTTTAGCTTCTGACTTCTTAGCTTCTTTGGCAATCACCCCCGTATTCTTCCCCGGGGTCAGCTCACACCCAACAGCACAGTCTCATGGGCCTGCACTCGATCCATCAGGTCATCAAACGTCAGGGCTTGTCCCGGCACTAGACAGCCACTGACTCGTACGGACACCGGATGCAGCGGAAGAAGTCCCCTCAACAATTGTGTGGTGCGTAGTCCGTCGGCATCCACCTTTTGCACCACCTTCCTTCTCACCAGGGTCCACAGATCCAAGTGTAGACGCCTAAGAAAATCAGACACCATCTCTCCCTCCTTCTGAGCCAGGGCGTGGAACTTGGCCATCAGGGCAAACGCATCCACTGGGATCCCATAGGCTTTGGTAAGGGCGTAAATGATGCCAGCAGTATCGGCATCCGGGTGGTCGTCCCGGTAGCAGTGCACCATGTGGGAAATTGGGGGTCGCAGGCATTCGATTATACGCTGCCTCCGGACGGCATCCGTGCAGGACCATTCAGGAAGTACCTGTTCAGTATGATCCAACCACTCTTCAAAGCCGACTTCTCCCAGAGGAGTTGGTTTGTCGCCAGAGAACGCCTTCAGCTTCCGGTATTGATGGGACTGTGTGGATTGATGTATGGCTTCTACTAGCACAGGAAGGGATACATTATCAGACAGACTACAGACAGCAGGGGCATAGGCATCCAGTCTAGACATACTGCTTCTACTTAGCACCGGCCTAATGGTGGAGGGGGTGAATGAAGCGCCTAGACCCATTGCAGCGGGCCATCGGGGTTTCAAACTGTTCTCAGGGGTACGGAAGGTGTTGGTCGTGACTGTGCTTGACGGGCCAGGGTAACCCTTCTGTGGCGTGGATGCAGCCAGGGGTTCGGTGTAATCCACCTGTACTAGCGGGCAATGAATGCCTGGAGCTTCGGGCAGGATTAATACTGATGGAATGGCTTCAGGACATATATCCCGGTCTGTAACGAATAATATTTTTCGCCAGTTATGCTTCCCGTCATAATAATGGCCTTTCACTCGGGCAGTGTCCAGGTACGGGAGTTTCCTTACTTGATCAGTCACAGTGCCCAGGGAGATGGCAGCAGGGACGTGTCCAATGGCAATGGCACAGGTCAGGGGGATTTGGTGCCGCTGGGCCCACTTATGCACCTCGGGCTGGGAGGGCACAAACATGGCGGAAAAAAATTAGGGCACAGTTGAGAGAAAAAAAATATAGGGCACCACAGGTCTGAGATCTCAGCAGCGCCTCCAAAATGTTACGGTTTTCTTAGCCCACCCAATCTCACATTGGCCCCTGTGGTCTACTGGCCCCATTACATGTCTGTATGTTGTGTGGTGCACCTGCTGGCAACATGACTCCTGAGTCTCCCGCTTGGTTGGTATGGGGAATATCACCATGACAGGCGTCTGAGGTAGTGTGCTCGGAGTCCTACTCACATTTGGTTACAGCTCCTCCACCCCATCATGATCTCTGCGGCAGCAGGGGAAGTATCTGATGGGGAACTCCTTCTTGGTGCATCCTTCTGTGGAATAACTTCACTCTCACACAGAAGGGATCTTTTGAACCAGGGCATCTTTAATGTCATCTCCATAGGCAGACTGCCCATCATAGCGGTCGTACTTAGCCGCTCATCTTGGGGTTGACCATCTTGAGGAAGGTTCCTTCTGCTCCTCCTAATGAACTTGGTTGTCCACCTCTCCCCTTAAGGGAGACCACAGCTGTGCCAGGTCCCTGGGCACAGTGTGTAAGGAGCTTGTCTCTCTGCCACTTCAGCTGCACAGCCTCACAGCTCTTGCATCAGACACTGCACTGTCTGGCTCTGCTCTGACTCTCTGCAACACTGTTGCAGACACTCCACATGACTCTCACTGAACAGACTAACTTTAGGAAGTGCTGTGCAATATATCAGCTTCCAGAAAGACCCACCTCTGTGTCACTAATAGTGGACACAGAGCATGCTGTCACTTCCTTTGCTACTATCTTACACATCACAGGGGATGAGGGCAAACCTCCATGATGACTACTGGCAACCCTGCCCTTTTAACAGGAGTTACTGCTCAGTAAGAGAGAGATATGTAACACCAATTTTACACATGGCTACATACTATACTAATCTTTCTATACCTTCAGTTTTTAAAAGCCAAATCTCCCTAGTTCTAGCCCTGAAATGCCACTTACTGTATATAGTATCAAACAATAAAATAAATAATTACTCAACAACAATAGCATATATTTCGTAAATAGAGCATACCAGAAAATGTGCCCTCTCTTACCCATCAAAGACCAGCAGATGAAACCTTACTATGGGCTAGCATTCTGCTGTTTACTGACCTAGTACTTAATGCTAAAAAGCATTTAACTGTGTCTATTGGAAATAGTTTAAGTTCTTGAGACCTTTGGCATTTACAACAGTTTCTTAACAGGTATAAGAGCGCTCTACAACTTTACCACTGTGATGGCCAAAACAAATGGTTTAAATTCTAGCCCCATTTTAATTCCTAATGGTAGCCTCCCTCTCCCGGTTTCTATTAATCATCACGCTCACATGGCCATACACATGCCGATGTAGAAGAAGTTATTGCACCCGTTAACGCAATGGGAAGCGGTGGCTTTATTTAACAGCCATGCTAATAAAAACACTGGTTAAGGAGATAAACGTGTTTTTTTGTGCGTTAACTTGTGTGTTAATGGGGGTAATAATGTAAATCCACATGTCTAATCTTTATTGCTGCAATGCAAGGAGGGCTTTTTGCCCTTTATTTTAGAAATGTACGGTACCAACATCTTTGCCTAAGTTTGCAACACAGACAAAATGTTGCTAAATCCCACAGCTTCAGAAAGAAACTAGAAAATTATAGAAAAATAGCAAAACTCGCAAAATGCTCTAACTTTTTCCACAGTTAAAAAAAAAAAATTGGCGAACTAAATTTTAAGTTCTACTTAAGTTTCCTACTGTCTTTTGCTATCCTGTATAGCAAAATAGGGTTTTTTCTTGTATGCTTTTACTATACAGAATAAATAGCTTTAAGATTGAAGCACTTGACATTAAAATCTCTGGTCGCTAGTTAAAGTTATTGCAGGGTAACTTTTATTTTAGCTGGCAGAAACAGTACAATAAAATACATGGAGTATCTATATACCTAGAACTTAACACTAGAACTGTTTGATGCTATTTTCCTACAACTTTTGAAATCTATAAAGCTACTGTAATGCATGGGATAAGTGATTGTCAGGATTTCAGGATATAGAATATGGTACCGTACCATGCATTTGGTATCTTTTTCAATCCGTACCTGCAGATGTGCAAGATAAAATCCTGATAGATTTCAAATCTGTTTTGTTACTTGATCTGGAGAAAAAAAGCAGCTTTTGCACTTACATTCTGCATCTGACCTCCAGATGAATGTAGATGTAGAGAAAAATATTCTAGCCCCTTCACAACAAGCAGCAATTTTGTCTTTTTTTACCCCACCCCCTATTTTTTTTTTTTTAACAGCATGGAAACGAGGGTGTCTCCTGGAGCTGGGTATTCTCACCATCACTATACAATACAGTATGTTTCTTTTTAATAGTTCACAGTTGAAATAGAGTAACTTTATTGGTCCTAAAGAGGTGTAGATTAGATTTCTTGCGTTCTTTCTAGATAAAATGATAATGTAAGCTGCCCTCACTTATCATGGCCTTTCGTTCTCACACACTCAGCACCCTGATGGCAGGGGTGGAGGAATGGGGCTCCTCTTCTCCTCAATCTGCCGATAGCGAGCCCTTTGTATACCTCCCTCTCTTTCTTTTCCATGCTTTGAGGCTCACAATGTCCAGCTTTTCTCTCTGCCTCTCCAAATGGTGATCATCTATCGCCCACTTACCTCTACTCATCCCTTTCAGTCTTTCTCTCTGACTTTGAATCCTGACTCTCCTTTCTCTCCTCAGACTCCCCTTCTCTTCTATTTGGGGAATTCAACTGCGATATTGATGACCCCTCTCTCCCTTGGGCATCCCGCTTTCTCTTTCTAACCTCTACTTTTGGCCTTCACCAAGGGACTGCAGCCAGCACCTACAAGGATGGCCACTATCTGGACTTGGTTTTCACAAAAATCTTCTCTTCATTGCCCTTTTTATCTCTCTGACCATCTTCTCATCTCATTTTCTCTCTCTAACTTCTCCCCTTCTCCGCCGCCATCGACCCCTCATTTCTGCAGAAACCTGCGCTCCATTAATCTACCAACTCTTGACTCCACTTGGCCCTCCTCCTTCTCCTCTCTCTGCTCTGCTACAGACTCTGACAACCTACATAGTCATGAATTATAACTCTGCTCTATCCTCTGTCATACATCCTCAAACTGTCATACACGCATTTTTTCTTGCACCTCGCTCTCTCGCAGGCTTCCGTCACTACAAATTTATCCTATCCTGTTTCAACTCTGAACTATCTCAGGCTAAACAAACCTACTTTTCTTTACTACGCAACACTCACTTGTCTAATTCACGCTGCCTATTCTCTGTCTTTGACCATACTCAGTCCACCCACCGTATGTTACCTGTGTTTCTTCTTCCATCTCATCTCAGGACCTTGTTGACTATTTCAAGACAAAGGTGGATTTCATTTGTCCCCTCTATACACCTCCTCATATTCTAATCTTCTTCCTGTTTTTGTTGAATCTTCTTCCTAACTCTCCTCCTGCCTTCCTTGAGTCTTTTTCCTCTGTCACAGAGGAGGAAGTGTCGCTGCTAATTTCTTTTCCCTTCACCACCTGCCCTCTTGACCCCATTACCTCCTATCTCCTCAAACCTCTTGCTCCTACTATAATCCCTACACTCGTACATATTTTCAATTCCTCCGTCGGCTCTGGTACCTTTCTCACTTCCTTCAAGCATGCAACTGTTATACCATTACTCAAAAACAACAAGCTTGACCCTACCTGTCTCTCTAATTATTGCCCTGCTTTTTGCCTCTAAACTCCTTGAATGCCTTGTATTCACTCACTTGCTTCATTTCTCATCACCTATTCTCTCCTAGACCCTCTACAATCTGACTTCTGCACTGCTCACTCCACAGAAACAGTCCTTTTTGAGGCCTATGTTATCTCTCCCTCCATATGAAGTCTTAAGATACCTTTTGTGTTCTACGGTGTACTCCTCCTCCTAGTGCATCCACCTCTCTCTCCAGTGAAGAGTGTAGGTATCACCTTTAGTTATACACTCTTCTGTCCCTCCTTACATGTCAGCCCTATTTTCTCCCTATACACCAGCCCAACTTTTGCATTCTTCTCATAGATGTCGTATGTCTACCCCTTTTGTATCTAATGCCCTCTCCCACCTAAAACCTTCCTCTATCATTGTCCCACACCTCTGCATAGAAAAAAGTAGGAAGTGAATCCCTGATTGGTGCTTCAAAAACTGTGTGGTTAATTGATGTGTGGAAAAATACATATGATAATAATCAAATATGATTTCTTGAAAGGAAACACAGGAACTATATAAAATCAGACATTAGATGTTGTGGATCTGTAGTCCATAAGCAAAGTCCGGTAACATGTGGGATAATGCGGTTACCGCCTCACCTGATGTCCCTTTATCAAAAATTGACCTGTGCTCTGTGAAAACATCCATTAAATAGCAGTTTGCTGATCTCACTGATGAGGTGGTGTTGGTGGGAACTACACTCCAATCGGGAGACTGCTATTTAAGGGATGTTTTCACAGAGCCCATGTCACTCTATGATAAAGCGCCTTCGTGGTGAGAAACGCATCAGAGGACCTTACTGTTTGTTTTGCTGTACTCAGCTTTTTTTCCTGCAATTGCCCTACACCTCTGGAATGCCCTTCCCATCAACATTCAACTAGCACCCTCTATCTCCACCTTGAAGACCTATCTAAAAACACACTTCTTTAATGAAGCATATGGGTAGCTCCATTGACTGATACTATATATCTTATATGCACTGACCTTGACCCCTTGTACATGCACTCACCAGAACACCCTCCTACTGTCTCTGTATGTTCTCATCCACTTACCACTTAGATTGTAAACTTTTCAGGGAAGGGACTCCTTTTCCTTTTGTTCCTTTTATGTCTGAAGCGTTTGTTCCCATTATGTGTTATATTATTATGTCATGTATTACTGCTGTGAAGTGCTATGTACATGGATGGCGCTATATAAATACATACATACATACATACATAGTGTACTGAACTTTGAAAGTTTGGCAGGTCTCTTCTACAAGTATCCTGGCAAAAAGACATGTGAGTTTTGTAAAGCTTGGTACAGCAGCAGTTCTCCGGCAAGGTTTTGAAAACTCTGCACGCTATCACTCTCATGTTGGCTCTCGTTTCAGGAAACAAGATCTCAATTAACAAAAACAGTGATGTAATTCTTTTACTTGTAATACTAAATAAATTCTGCAACAAATTTTTTTTAATAATTCTTGGACATGTGTAGGATACTTATTTTAGCAAAAGCTCAAATCAATCAAGTTGTTAACATCCCAAAGAACAGTTAGTACTAGAAAAAAAATGACACATATTGGTCAAATGAATCTTTGTGTGAGAATCTTTCCTGTGAATATTTCCATTGGCATAATGTTCAACTTTCTTATTTTCCTGTAATAAGGTGGGTATGACATATTGTTGTTTTTAGAAACCCTAAGCTCAGTGATAGAAAGACTTTCTCATGTGTGTTTACATATGCTTGGGGAAATTCCAACAAAGTAATAACACTATTTGTGTTACTTTTTTTAAACTTATTTTCTATAGAAAGTTTGAAAAGTATTGAGGTTGCAGTAAAGCCACAGAAGTTTTCAATAGAAAACAAGTAAAAGTACAAATAACCAAAGGGAAATAGTAAGACCATTTAATTGAGCAGTTACTACTAATCAGGATGTGTTTTTAATAATGGCCCTCCAATTTTTTTTGAAACATGGTTTTTCTTTTGATTTCCACAATTACTGAAAGAAAATGTGTTTTATAAAGTCATGTGAAATAGTCTCTATTGCCTATTGGGTAGGGTGGTGAGTTTGTATACACAAGTTGGTGGGTTCAGATCCTTCCTAAAATGCATAAGCTTACTCTATCTGACCTTGGGATAATAAGTGAATCTTACAATTCAAAAGTTTTTGAAATGCTCAACCAGGACACGTGTGTGAGCTACAGTAGCAATTTACTGGAAACAGAGTATGGCTGCTCTAAAAAATGTAATCTGAGTTGATCATCATCTTATTTTTGGTCATTGTCTTTGTCTTTTAATCTCTCTTGGACTCCAGTCAAGTACCTTTTTTGTCCAACGATGGTAATTTCTACTTGCGATATGGCCGGCCATTGCTATTCTAACGTCTTCCTTGCGATGATGTCACAGACTTTTGTTTGGTTTGAACCCATTCATTCTTTTTCCTGTCTCTTCAGGTAATACCCAGCGTACATCTGTCCATCTTTATTTGCATTGTTTGAAGCTTCTGAATTTTTGCCACATTTAGGGTCCAAGTTTCACATCTATTAGTAAGCACAGGCAGAATACACTGGCCAAAAACTTTCTTCTTGAGGCACAGTGGAAGGTTTCCTTGAAATATTGTCTTGTTTCTTCCAAATGGGCTCCATCTCATCTTCCTTCTCGTATTGATTTCATTCAAAAGGTTCCTATCCATTGTTAATTGCTGACCAAGGTAGACCGTCTTTGACTTCTTCAAGTTCTATTCAATTCATTTAAATCGTTGCAGACTTGACAAGATTGTTGAACATCACTTCAGTTTTTCTGAGATTTATATGGAGACAAAAAAACAGAAAGCGCACTGAGAACCAGTATAATAGATGTATTGGAAAAAAGTCCTAATACGGTTTACCTAGTAGTACAACAACGTGTAAAAACAAAATTAATGACTTACAATGTATTTTAAAATGCTGAGAAGCTGGACCGGGAGATTCGGATGCTGCATGAGTAGACGTTAATGGTCCGGACCGCTCTCTTCATCAGTTGTGCCTGAAGCCTCTCTCTACTGGCATGTTTCTCCACCAATGAAATTGCGTGCAGCAACCCAATGTGACCTCTATGCATTTCACACTGCGTGCTTCGTCAGGAGTCCACATGGTGAGGTTGCTTTCTGCTTTCTTGTCTTTGTGTTACATTGTGAGGAGCACACTCCATAGGAGATTTTGGAGTACACCTACTGACGGCTGCACGTGAATGACAGTAAAATCATATATATGGGACAGCACCAGCGCGGATTTCCTATTCATTTAGATTTATACAGAGCTCCACAATCTACAATGTGTTGCTGGAGGTCTTCTGGACTTGTGGCAAAAATAACAATGTCATCTGCAAAGCGTAGATGACTCAAATATTTACCGTTGATTTTGATTCCATTTTAGTTCAAATCTCATGTCTTGAACAATTGTTGCATTGAAAAGCTTTTGTGACATGGTGTCTCCCTGCCACAAACCCTTTCAGATCCTAATCTTGCTTGTATCTTCATGTGATCTAATGCTTGATGTGGCAATATATATATATATATATATATATATCACTGCTCATTCGCATGTCATTTCCCAGAATTCCTAGCTGCAGAGGATGCACTCTATGCTAAGAGATAATGGTGAAAGGTAGGGTCGCAGACTTGTCTGAGACGTGAATTTGCTCATAAGTGATATTTTTGTTTGAGATATATATACTGTATATATATATATATATATATATATATTGTATGTCTTTATTTATATAGCACCATTAATGTACATAGCGCTTCACAGTAGTAATACACGTGGTAATCAAATAAATAACAGATAATATAAATAACAGGTCATGGGAATAAGTGCTTCAGACATAAAAGTAACATTAAGGAAAAGGAGTCCCTGCTCCGAGGAGCTTACAGTCTATATATATACACACAGACATATTTTATTATTTATCACCCTGATATTTTTCTGATGGCCAACTAAATTTGATATATATATATATAATACACCCAATGACATAGAGAGAGGGGAAATAAAGGGACATGGGAAAGATAAATGAATATGAAGTACAATAATGTCTTGGGATTATCACAAAAGAGGAACATTGCCACATACATTCACACTAGTTGCCAGTGGAGAGAATTTTTATATACCACTGAAGGAATGACCGGATAATGTTTCACTTGTGAAATATCTGCCACTTGAAAAAAACATAATTTTGAAAGAACAGGTCCTGCACTAAGATTAAGCGTGGTGTTTGCCACCTCACTTGGGGCCACAGTTTTCAAGTGGTACTGGAAGACACCTTACAAACCTTCAAATTGAATATATTCCCCCTGTTTCTACCATCTTAAAAAGGATAGTATCAAAACAAAACCAAAAAAAATCCTTTATATATATTCTCAGTGGTGACAACATCTGGAGCATATTTACGTGATATATGCAGTTGGTTTAATTGAAATGTCTACTGTAACTTAAATGCATGCCTTGTTTCTTTGCCTCATTTATGTAAAACTTTTGGGCTGAAAAAAGATGTCCTGATAACCTTTTTAAAGACATAGGGCCATATTTATTGAGTGGTGCTATGCCATAAGTCACCTTCAGGTGCTGAAAGACACCTTATAGCCCAAGTGAATGACCAGTAAGGTGTCTTATAGCATTGCACAGATAAATAACTATGGTCCAAATTTGTTTTTGATACAAACATAGAAATGCAGAGCAAAATATTCAGCATTCAATTATTAGTATTTTAAATATTTCCTCAAACACATCTTGTGTGCATTGAATCAGAACTAGTATTTCCTACTGGGGGCCGGGGGGGGGGGGGGGAGGTAGTCATCTTGGAATTACGAGCAGCACTGAATCATCACGAAGTGCTGCAAATCAAAGCATGAAGTGCTGCAAATCAAAAATACCTCAAGTTTAATAAGCCTTGAGACTTGAACCTCTAAGGCCTCAGATATATTGGGTGTGCGCATGCGTCGGAGTGCATGGCGTCGTGCACGCCTGTCGACTGAGCGATCTGTGGACTTTAGAGCACTCGCAATGGCTAGGTGTGGTGGACGCGTCGCCAGGCTGGTCCGCCCTCATTGGCTGGGCTGCTCACATGACGCGGCCTTTCTTTCATATTATAGGCTAAAGCTGTAAAATTCCAGGCATTATTGAAATCCCTGCTCTCTGATTGGTTAAAATTCCGGGCATTATTCATTCAGTAATGCCCGGAATTTTTGGCAGCTTCAATGTGTTTATTTCCAGCCAATCAGCTTTTCCTTTTTGTCAGAACAGCTCTGAGACAGGGCAGGGGATTGGTCAGGAGGCAGGAACAGCTCTCAGATAGGGCAGGGGATTGGCCAGGATGAAGCAGCAGGTAGTGACTTCTCCCACTCCCTCCATGAACAGAGCTTAATTTTGAGTTGAGGAGAGAGAGTGTTTGTGTAGCTGCAAAGTAAGTGGCTGTCTGCAGTTTGTTTGTAGCTTCTGTCTATTTAGTGTTTGTGTGTGTGTGTGTGTGTGTGTGTGTTTGTGTGTGTGTGTGTGTGTGTAGCTGCTGCTGCCTGTGTGCGTGTAGCTGCAGTGTTTGTGTGTGTGTAGCTGCAGTCTGTTTGTGTGTAGCTGCAGTGTGTGTGTGTAGCTGCTGTCTCTGTGTGTGTAGCTGCAGTGTGTGTGTAGCTGCAGTGTGTGTGTGTGTGTGTGTGTGTGTGTGTGTGTGTGTGTGTGTGTGTGTGTGTGTGTGTGTGTGTGTGTGTGTGTGTGTGTGTGTGTGTGTGTGTGTGTGTGTGTGTAGCTGCAGTGTGTGTGTGTGTGTGTGTGTGTGTGTGTGAAGCTGAAGTGTGTGTGTGTAGCTGCAGTGTGTGTGTGTGTGTGTGTGTGTGTGGCTGCAGTATGTGTGTGTGTGTGTAGCTGCAGTGTGTCTGCAGTGTGTGTGTGTGTGTGTGTGTGTGTGTGTGTGTGTGTGTGTGTGTGTGTGTGTGTGTGTGTGTGTGTGTGTGTGTGTGTGTGTGTGTGTGTGTAGCTGCAATGTGTGTGTGTGTGTGTGTGTGTGTGTGTCTGTGTGGCTGCAGTGTGTGAGTGTGTGTGTGTGTGTAGCTGCAGTATGTGTGGGTAAAGTGTGTTTTGTGTGTGTGTGCAGCTGCAGTGTGTGTGAGTGTGTGTGACTGCAGGGTGTGTGTGTAGAGCTGCACTGTGTGTGGTGCTGTTGTGTGCGTGTGTATGTGTAGAGCTGCGGTGTGTTGTGTGTGTGTATGTACACATAGGGCGCGGCAGTGTGGATATAGATAGCTGCCATATAAGTGTATATAGAGGTGCTTTAATGTATTTACCATTTTATTTTAATAAAAAAATCTATATAACTACACAAAAGTGTCTTATTTATGAAAAAAACCTACATTTAGCCTACTAAAATGTAGGCTTCGCCTCGGGCCTTCAGCTCTTCCAGCCAGGGCGTTATTGGCCAGTAATGCCTTGTTCTTCGAGGATAATTACATAATTATCCTACATACATTACAGAAGATCATGTAGGAACAGACAGATATTTATCGACAGATTATGATTGTAGAATGCTCTTTAGAATTGTTTGCACAGTAGCATCAAACTGTATTGTTGAATATGTAAGTGCTTGTTTCTGCATGATTGTACAGTGGGACTTGCCAATACATTTAATGAATGACATAGCACTCATAGAAGTAGACAAATGTTTTCGTGCTGCAAACCTTCTGTAAGATAGTATACATGGATCCCCAGAATCTACACTTGTAAACATATGTAGCCATGCATAATAATGGACTGCAGACATCTTCCCTGTTGGCAGTAAGCCCTGGTAAGTACAGGCCTGCCAGCAGTAGTTATGGAGGTTTTCCCTCATACCCTGGTGAGGTGCCCTGTGTATGGATGGGAGTGGCTACATGCTCTGAGTCCCTGGATAGTGACATCAGAGATGTGCCTGCCCCCTGAGGTATATAGGGCACAACACTGTCAGTTAAGTGTTGTTGAAAAGCAGTGGTTGCAGTTGTTGCACAGGGAGTGCAAGACAGTTTCGTGACCCTAGTGCTGTAACTAGTGGCACGAATATTCTAATCAAGCCTGTCTAGGCCACACTGTGTCCAGGGACCTGGCACAGGGGTGATCTCCCTAAAGGGAGAGGGGATCCCACTCCAATTGAGGAGGGCAGTACCTGGCAAAGGGACAGCACGGAGGAATGTGCGGCTGAAGCTGAGAGCTGCATGGGGCAGTCTGCTACATACAGATCATCAATAAAGATGCCCTTGTTAAAGAAACCCCCACTGTGTGAGTGTGAGATTACTCTACAGTGGCAGTCACCACCGAGAAGGAGTTCCTCACCAGGACCATCTCCCTGAGGAAGCATAGATCCTGATGAGGTGGAGGCGCTGCACATGATGTAAGTTGGACTCGCACCCACTACCTCAGCTACCTGTCCTGATGACATCCCCTAATACCATCAAGCGGGAGACTCAGGAGTCCTGTTACTTGCACGTGCACCACCATACACGATCACGTAATGGGGACCGGTTAGACCACACGGGCCAATGTGAGATTGGGTGGGTCAGACAAGGGGGTCCACCCGTTACACATACAATGCAGTATGTGCTACTGATGATGAAAAGGTTAATATCCAAAAGCTGAGAAAGTGCTAATGACCAGCTGTCCCCGAGTGAATTAGCAATATTCAGAGTCTTTTACAATAGCTGAGATGCAAGGATAGCCGAGTAAAGAATAACCCTTAAACGACAATATATGGGAAAAGACAGTGACCCACTGTAAGAGATGATTGCAGAGGTACATATAATGGAGTCCGATTTGGGTATTTGGGTGCAATTATATATTGGCTTTATTGAGCCTGTTCCTTTATCCAGGCAAAACATACAAAAACAACAATATAACAAACCCCTATCCCTTTGTAAGGGCTAACTAACTTCCCGAGATCCTATCTGCAGGACTGGAGGAATATTCCCATTACCAGCCTATCACCCGAAAGTCTCAGGAGGTACATTAAGCAGGTAGCCCTCCATGTCAGTCTCTGACAAGTTCCTGTGTCCAGGAAATATAGGTCTCTTGGTGTCTGGATGTCTTGATCTCAGCACAGCCTTTGTACTCAAGACAGTGTCTGAGTGCAAGCTTCCCTGCTCTCCTTCTGTCAGCCCAAATGTGACCTAAGGAATCCCTCTCCTGTGTCTCACATGAGGCTTTTTACAGAGCTCTCATTAGTCCAGGTGGAGACTAGTTAATTGAGTGGCTGCAATTAACTATCTCTCTGCAGGATTCTCAGAGCTCTGAGGCTGCTTTATTTAAACAGGGATAAGTCCCTGTTACACCCACTAACCAGCAAACTATCGATGGAAGAGAAAGATGGGCAGTCATTTTGGATGTGTATGTGTGAGATGTGTGTTTATCCGACACAATGCGTTACTCAAAATGGCGTTGTAAAGCGAAACGTTGTAAAGCGAAACACGTTTTCCCATAGGAACACTGTTTAAATGAAAGGTTCCGTTCCTGAAGTCATTTTTAACACTAAAATACACCAAATATTTTCTGCAGGCAATAAGATATGCAGCACACAGATACATTATAGTGTATATACTGTATTATATATATAATATAACATAATAAATAATATATTATATAGTATAATATAATATTATATAGTATAATATTATATATATATATACGCCGTTACGACGCTTTGCAACGTTGTTTATGTGAATGTGTATATATACACACATACACAACGTTGCAAAGCGTTGTAAGAGCATTGGATAAGCCATTTTGGCGTTGTAAAAATGAATATAGGTATGCATTGCATAGCATGTTGGATAAGCCATTCGTTGTAAAGCGAAGCGTTGTAAAACGAGGACTGCCTGTACTTTAATAGCAACAGGAGAAACACTGCTAGACAGAGATCTCCAAACAGAAGAAAATCTATGAACACCAAGCTGCTGCCACACTGCTGATTCCTGTTACTTAAGTAATAAATGCAACATTAAAAGACATCCCCCCAAACCTCACATCCTTGCATTCCTGCAACCGCCAAACCTCATACAGAAGGTAGTCAATAGAAAACTTTATAACGAACTCAAGGACGCTGTTAATGACACAAGACCATGCAACAACACACGCTGCAAACTTTGCAAACATACATGCCAAGATCCCACAGCCAGTAACAAACATAGAACATTCAATGTCAAAGGAACATCCTGCTGCACATCCGGGAATGTGGTGTGTATGATTCAATGCAGCAAATGTGACCAAGGATGTTACATGGGTGAAATCAGTCAAAAACTTCAAACCAGAACGAACCTACACAGACACACAATAACACACCATGAAAAAGGAAGAGATTGCACTCCAGTGGGACACCACTTGTCACAGCCAGAGCATTTAATAAATGATTTAAAAATCAAAATCCTCAATGGAATATTTAAAAGCACTCAAGAACGGAAAACATTTGAACTCAAAATGACAATACACAGTCACACTAAAACAAGAGGACTCAATGCTATTTTGGGCTTTCTTACACACTATCATAATTTGTTGTAATGTTTCTCCCTACCTCTTTGTTAATTTCAATTCCAAACCCTTTTCCCTGCTGCGCTCCTCCCCCCACCCCCCTTCGCACTGCTGATGGATATATGGTCCTACATGCTGTTCACATTTCTTGGTAACCCTTTCATCCATTTATTGCCCTGTCTGTTTATTTTCTATCATCTTTGCAATGAATTCTCCACAATTCCTTTCTTAGATTTTTATCTTGATTGTTTACATCTGCGTTAAACTCATGGGAGCTTATTCACTAAACTTCGATAAGTGCATTACAGGCATACCCCGCATTAACGTACGCAATGGGTCCAGAGCAGGTATGTAAAGCGAAAATGTACTTAAAGTGAAGCACTACCTTTTTCCCACTTATCGATGCATGTACTGTACTGCAATCGTCATATATGTGCATAAGTGATGTAAATAACGCATTTGTAAAAGGCTCTATAGTCTCCCCGCTTGCGCACGGCTTCGGTACAAGTAGGGAGCCAGTATTGCTGTTCAGGACGTGCTGACAGGCGCATGCGCGAGCTGCCGTTTGCCGATTGGGCGATATGTCCTTACTCGCAAGTGTACTTAAAGTTAGTGTCCTTAAACCGGGGTATGCCTGTAATGCACTATAAGTGCCCTTTTAGAGCGATATTGCATGTGTAGCTATTTACAAAGCTTCGATAACAGGGCAATATCGCACTAAAACTTATTTTTACCATTGGCTGTATGTAACAAGTAGTCGGTAGCAGAAAAAAAGCCCAAACGCAATTTTTTTGCAAGCAACTGCTATTCACTAATCTCCGATATGCATATCGTATTATAAAAACATGAATTCTGTTCTCGACAGCTAAAGTATGGCGAGCTCAGAATTGATACCGGGTGTTTCTGGGGGCCCCTGGTGGCCTCCGGAGCTGACCAGCATATTTATTTCAGCTCTGGAGATCGCCGGATTCAATCCTACAGTGGCGGCACGCTTTATTCTAAAGTGGCCACACCGCGGTGTGGGGAAATTTTCGTGCAGTCGGCGGCTCATTTGGGGTTTTCCCTGGCACGTGCTGCGCGTCACTGTGGCGCCAGTCACACGTTCCAGGGTTCCCCGGCATCCCCGAAGGCTTGCAGAGGAAGCAGGGGTAAGGGGGAAGCTGCGCAAAGTTGCGCAAAGCAGGAGCTGCCAGGGGGGAGCAGGCAGGGATTCGGGGAAGGGGAGGGGAAGTATTTTAATTTTACACGCGGGGAGGGGAAGATGCGGCTCTCTCGCGGCTCTGTTTTGGCGCCAGCCGAACAAAGCCCCGGCCATTACGGGCAAATGTAAGAATAAACTCTGCCGGTACAGTATGTAGTGAAAATAAAATGACAGCCAGTTTCATTACCTTAGTGGCTATCCGCTAAGGTAATGAAGGGGTTAAATAGCAGACACTGCTTTGTTGTTGGTACAGGGTGTGGGTGAAGCTTGTAGTTGCCCCAGGGTGGGTGTTTAGGCCTTGCAGGTGGGTGGCAGAAGAAGTTAACTCCTTCATTACCCTAGTGGTCACAACCGCAGTGGTCACAACCGTTAAGGTAATGAAGGGGTTAACCCCTCCCGCTACCCTCCCGCAAAGCCTAAAACCCACCCTGGGGCAACTACCACCTTCACCCACCCCCTGTAATCCTGCACCAAATAATAAAAAAAACGAAGCTGAGGAAGAATCTGGAGTCGTTCTTTCACTTCCCAGTTTATGATTAGATCGTAAAATTAGATTGTAAACTTTTCAGGGCGGGGACTCCTTTTCCTAATGTTACTTTTAGGTCTGCAGCGCTTATTCCCGTTATGTCTCCTATTATTTTGTCATGTATATTACTGCTGTGAAGCGCTATGCGCATAGATATCCCGTTAATCTCTCTACTACCCAGTTGATCTGGACCGTGAAGCGACGGATCGTGGTTTCGACCTGGCCAATACGGTTTTTAAACCCACTGCTTTTATATTCCTTCATTTTGTACGTGCATATCTTGCCATTGTACTCAATACATTTTATTTTGATATACTGCACCATGAGAGGTTTTGCGCTTTCTTTTTTGTTTCTCTAGATCTGGATGCCCTGTCTTCTTATTGTGTTACAGCATCAGACTCTCCATTATTCCCCAAGGGAAGTCATTTATCACTACAGTATTTTACTACACATAGTTTGATTGATTTTGCCACTTTCATGCACTTTAGCCTATATATTGCACCTAATTAGTATTTTTATCATATTACACATGGGTTGTTATTTTGAATTTGTATGTTCACTTTTTATATATATATATCACTTGGTATACACATTTTGTGTGCTTTCTGATCTTATGTTTTTCATACAAATGTTATATACATTATCCTATATAACGTTATACCCTCTTTACTTACTTCACTGAACAGATGTTTTTGCAAGGGACTTCTTACATTTCTTAAACACGGGCTCTACAACAGATCAAACATTCAGACTCATCTCTGCTCAAAAATGTAACCTGCCTACCTTTGTGTCCCACATTGTTGTATTGCATGGTACGAAGTAACAATGGCATATTCTAGTGCAAAAAAATGTATTGAGTCTGTTTGTAAGATGCAACCTGTCTTATAACTAATTGCTAAAGATGTGGTCATGCCAGCTTGCATGTTTCCTGGGATTAGGGTTGATAGGTGTCCGGAATTGAACCGGACAGCCCGGTATTTGGTTACTCTGTCCGGTAAAACATGAGAGATAATACATCTATGTGTCCGGTATTATGTCTCCAGACTTAGTAACCAATCGTGGGATTTCCCCTGAGAAGGGAGAGAGCTGGCCTGCTGCTGCTAGGGGGCTGGGCAGCTTCCTCCACCCTGATTGGCTGCTGCTGTATAATGCAGCCAATCAGGATGGAGGTGGCAGGAGCCTGGGGGGTGGGGCCAAAGAGCAGAGGAAAAGCACGGAGCAGAGAGAGGTGAGACTGTGCCCTGCCTGCCCGTGACGTGTGTCTCCTGCCTGTGTCCTGTGTCCTGTCTGCCTGTGTCCCGTGTCCTGTGTGTATTTGTTCTGTTTTGTCCTTGTGTTTGTGTGTGTATATTTGTACTTGTACTGTTGTGTGTGTGTGTGTGTGTGTGTGTGTGTGTGCGTGCGTGCGTGCGTGCGTGCGTGTGTGTGTGTGTGTGTGTGTGTGTTTGTTTTCTCTGGCTGTCCTGTGGGATTGATAATCACAGGGAGGGGTTGTGAGAGGATGAAGGGAGGGGGTGAGAGAGGATGAAGGGAGGGGGATGAGAGAGGATAAAGGGAGGGGGGATGAGAGAGGATGAAGGGAGGGGGGATGAGAGAGGATGAAGGGAGGGGGGATGAGAGAGGATGAAGGGAGAGGGGGTGAGAGAGGATGAAGGGAGGGTGGGGAGGAGAGAGGATGAAGGGAGGGGGGATGAGAGAGGATGAAGGGAGGGGGGATAAGAGAGGATGAAGGGAGGGGGATGAGAGAGGATGAAGGGAGGGGGATAAGAGAGGATGAAGGGAGGGGGGTGAGTGAGGATGAAGGGATGGGGGGATGATAGGATGAAGGGAGGGGGTAAGAGAGGATGAAGGGAGGGGGATGAGAGAGGATAAAGGGCGGGGGGATGAGAGAGGATGAAGGGAGGGGGGGTAAGAGAGGATGAAGGTAGGGGGGATAAGAGAGGATGAAGGGAGGGGGGATGAGAGAGGATGAAGGGAGAGGGGGTGAGAGAGGATGAAGGGAGGGTGGGGAGGAGAGAGGATGAAGGGAGGGGGGATGAGAGAGGATGAAGGGAGGGGGGATAAGAGAGGATGAAGGGAGGGGGATGAGAGAGGATGAAGGGAGGGGGGATAAGAGAGGATGAAGGGAGGGGGGTGAGTGAGGATGAAGGGATGGGGGATGATAGGATGAAGGGAGGGGGTATGAGAAAGGATGAGGGGAGGGGTGAAAGGACGAGGGGGTGGGAGGGTGAGAGGATAAGGGGAGAGAGAGAGAATGAGGAGGGTTGCAACAATCTTGGAATTTGTGGGAGGAGCATTAAGATCAGTATTGCTCGCCATGTACAGTATGACTGCAGGTCAGTAACTTATAAATGATCTGACTATTACGTAATTTGTTCTAAATTTCACTCAAAGCATGCACCAATTTGCATCAATTTGCACTATTTCATATTCTATTTCCTAAAAAAATCCTCGGAAGGGCACTCCCTCCCAAGACCCCTCCCCAGATTTTTTACGAAACAGAATATAAATTGGTGCAAATTGGTGAATACTTGGAGTGAAATTTAGAAAAGATTACATAACAATCAGGTCATTTATAAATAACATTCTTCCTCACCAACAATTCTTGCGCGCGAGTCGCACCTTTCACCATTTTCTCCAGTATTTTTGGACAAGCCACCTGGCAACCCTACCTGTGATATCAGTCAGCCATTAAAGTTATCGTTTTTACCCTTCATTTGTTATTTTGTTGCTTTGCTAGGACAGTTTTCTTCCTAATTACTTACAATGACCAGGTATACATTACACGAAGAAAAGCAATGACGTGTTTTTTAACATGGGAAAAACATGATAAAAAAATATATTTTTAATCACATTTTAAAGTAAATATTAAAGTGTTTTTTAAAATGTTAAAGTACTCTTTTCATATTTCTTAGTTTGTTGTGAAATATTTAGTACAACCACACACATTGGCTCTTACAGTTTGTACCCACTGGGTAGGAGCCACAGAGTCTTCAGGGAACAAAGGCTCTCCTTCCTGAGAGCCCATCTCCAGACCTGCTTGTCCACTCTTCCCAACTCAACAAATGTCTTGACACCTTTGTCTCAATCCTGCATTCCTATGCAAGTGCTTAGGCTAAATTAATTGCCCAGTCTGCTTGCAGAGAAATGATTACATACAATCCACATTTACAGGGCTGACACTTAAATCACATTACATTACAGCAGGCATGTCAAACTCGCGGGCCGCGGGCCGCATGCGGCCCACACCGAGTATCTGTGCGGCCCACCCAATGTGTCCCGGTTACGGCGGCGGTGAGGAGGATGCGGCAGCTGGTAAGTATTTTCTGTGTGAGTGAATGCTGCCAGGTGATTGGATGAAGGGCCGCATGGGTTTGAATGAAGGAGGCGGGACTTAGAATGCCGGCCGGGATGCAGGGGATTGGTCGCAGGCAGAGAGGAAGCCGGGGGCGGGGCTTCCGCTTTGTGCAGAGCACACGGTGAGTGTGTCTCTGCCTTCCCGCTCCTCTACCTGCTGCGCAATGTCCCCCGCCGGGCGGGCAGCCACAGGGACCCGGGGTAGAGGCGCTCACTTCCCTTGCCGCTGACCCTCCTTGCTGCTGACCCCCCTTGCCGCTAACCCCACTTTGGCGCTGACCCCCCTTGCCGCTAACCCCCCCTTTGGCGCTGACCCCCATGCCGCTAACCCCCCCTTTGGCGCTGACCCCCCTTGCCGCTGACCCCCCTTGCCGCTGACCCCCCTTGCCGCAGACCCCCTTTGGCGCTGACCCCCCTTGCCGCTCACTCCCTTTGGCGCTCCCCCCCTTGCCACTGACCCCCCTTGCCGCAGACCCCCTTTGGCGCTGACCCCCCTTGCCGCTCACCCCCTTTGGCGCTGAACCCCCTTGCCGCTCACCCCCTTTCTGCGCCCCCCCCCCCCTTGCCGCTCACCCCCTTTGGCGCTGACCCCCCTTGCCGCTCACCCCCTTTCTGCGCCCCCCCCCTTGCTGCTCACCCCCTTGCCGCTGACCCCCCTTGCCGCAGACCCCCTTTGGCGCTGACCCCCCTTGCCGCTAACCCCCCCTTTGGCGCTGACCCCCCTTGCCGCTGACCCCCCTTGCCGCTGACCCCCCTTGCCGCAGACCCCCTTTGGCGCTGACCCCCCTTGCCGCTCACTCCCTTTGGCGCTCCCCCCCTTGCCGCTGACCCCCCTTGCCGCTGACCCCCCTTGCCGCAGACCCCCTTTGGCACTGACCCCCCTTGCCGCTCACCCCCTTTGGCGCTGACCCCCCTTGCCGCTCACCCCCTTTCTGCGCCCCCCCCCCTTGCCGCTCACCCCCTTTGGCGCTGACCCCCCTTGCCGCTCACCCCCTTTCTGCGCCCCCCCTTGCTGCTCACCCCCTTGCCGCTGACCCCCCTTGCCGCTGACCCCCCTTGCCGCAGACCCCCTTTGGCGCTGACCCCCCTTGCCGCTAACCCCCCTTTGGCGCTGACCCCCCTTGCTGCTGACCCCCCTTGCCGCTGACCCCCCTTGCCGCAGACTCCCTTTGGCGCTGACCCCCCTTGCCGCTCACCCCCTTTCTGCGCCCCCCCCCTTGCCGCTCACCCCCTTTCTGCGCCCCCCCCCTTGCTGCTCACCCCCTTTCTGCGCCCCCCCCTTGCACCCTTGGCGCTCCCTATGCCCCCGGTCCGCATGTTGCGGAAGATGGGCGTGGGGGCGGGCAGTGGTGGTGCGTGATCGCGAGGCTCAAAAAGCAGGCCTTTCTTCTGTCCCCCGCCAGCCCGCCCCTCCCTATCCATCCGTCCGTCGCTGTTCTCCACTTTGTGTGGGGTGTGGGGGGGAGTGTGTGTGGGGGGGGGGGGAGTGTGTGTGGGGGGGGGAGTGTGTGTGTGGGGGAGTGTGGGGGGGGGAGTGTGGGAGTGTGTGTGTGTGGGGGGGTGTGTGTGTGGGGGGGAGTGTGTGTATGTGGAGGGGGAGTGTGTGTATGTGGGGTGGGGAGTGTGTGTATGTGGGGGGTGGGGGAGTGTGTGTATGTGGGGGTGTGGGAGTGTGTGTATGTGGGGGGGGAGTGTGTGTATGTGGGGGGTGGGGGAGTGTGTGTATGTGGGGTGGGGAGTGTGTGTATGTGGGGGGGAGTGTGTGTATGTGGGGGGGGGAGTGTGTGTATGTGGGTGGAGTAGTGTGTGTATGTGGGGGGTGGGGGAGTGTGTGTATGTGGGGGGAGGGAGTGTGTGTATATGGGGGGGGGTGGAGTGTGTGTGTATGTGGGGGGTGGGGGAGTGTGTGGGGGGGGAGAGTGTGTATGTGGGGGGGAGTGTGTGTATGTGGGGGGTGGGGGAGTGTGTGTATGTGGGGGGGGGAGTGTGTGTATGTGGGGGGGGAGTGTGTGTATGTGGGGGGGGGAGTGTGTGTATGTGGGGGGGGAGAGTGTGTGTATGTGGGGGGGGGTGGAGAGTGTGTGTATTTGGGGGGTGGGGGAGTGTGTGTATGTGGGGGGGGAGAGTGTGTATGTGGGGGGGGTGGAGAGTGTGTGTATGTGGGGGGTGGGGGAGTGTGTTGGGGGTGGAGAGTGTGTGTGGGGGGGAAGAGAGTGTGTGTGTGTGGGGGGGGAGTGTGTATCAGTGGTTGTGTGTGTGTGTGTGTGTGTGTGTGTGTGTGTGTGTGTGTGTGTGTGTGTGTGTGTGTGTGTGTGTGTGTGTGTGTGTGTGTGTGTGTGTGTGTGTGTGTGTGTGTGTGTGTGTGTGTGTGTGTCTGTGCAGGCCAGCAGAGACTGTGTGGGTGTCTGTGTGTGGTCAGTGTCTTTGTTGGTCTGTCTGTGTGTGTATC